>NC_135742.1:35077500-35388958 GCF_041903045.1 Epinephelus lanceolatus
CGTCTTTTCCTGGTTTTAAAGGCTGCATTACGGTAAAGTTGTTCCATTCTATGTTGTTCCATTATTTGCCTTTGTCACTGTGTAAATATTTTCTGAATGCACCAAGAGTCAACCCTACAATATCATCAGAATATCAATCAGAAATATTAAGATATTTGATTTCCTCCAAATCTCCCAGCCCTAGAGCATTATATAACCCCCAATAAAGCCACAATTTCTCAAGTGAACACCTCTTATTTTGCATCAATTTGTTTCTTCAGCTTCTCCGATTATAGACAATCACAAAGGCACAGTTACTGTATATGCAAATACAGGCCCACACTGAGCAAAACACACAACCCCACCCGTCTGTTACCCAGCTAAGCGGCGGAGAAAGAGAGAAAGACACACTCCGTCACCATGCACACATACACACAGAGCAGCTAACTTAATTTCAAAATCAATTAATTAAAAAAGCACGGTCCTCTTCCACAGGGAGTGAAAGACAAATTTGAGGAATTTAATCCTGGTACACAAATCAGAGCTGTTCAGCCGCAGAGATATGAGAGGACAGGATGGATGGAGGGATGGAGGGGGCGGAGGGATGGAGGATGGACGGTCAATGAATTTTAAAAAGGGAAGGCGATTTTACTCAGTCGCTTCAATTTGACATGACTCCTCTTGCTTTTTCTGCTTTACCATTCCGATCTATCTATCTATCTATCTATCTATCTATCTTTTTTCTATTTTCTGATGGACAGAGGAGAAGAAAAAGCACAATCAGCAGAGAAAGTGAGCATGACGGAAAGAGAGAGAGAGAGTGTGTGTGTGTGTGTGTGTGTGTTGGTGGGGTTCATCAGCATCCCTCTCTCACTCCCTCACTGTCTCTTTCCATTAGTTTTCAGGCTTTTTTTAAAAGAGACGTGTTATTGATTTTTTGACGCGCAGAGGCAGAGGGGGGCTCAGAGTTTGTGTGTGTGTGTATGCCTTTGTGTGCGTGCGTGCGTGCGTGTCTGTTCTCTGCGGCTGGTCTAACCTCAGGCGAAAAAATCATAATAAAGAGTTTGCCTTTCTCTCCTCCCTGGTGTTCCTAAAAAAAGGCTTTGCCTAATAGGAACAAAAAAAAAGAATAACACTGTGAGATAAACTGTTCCATATGCCACCTGTGTGTGTGTGTGTGTGTGTGTGTGAGTGAGTGAGAGGGAGACAGAAGGAGAGAGAGAGTGAAGTTAGAGACAATGTGTGAGCGTGTACGTTTGGCACGCAATTTGTAAATGTGTTGGTACAGGTGAGTGTTTGGTGCCTGACAAAATGCACGTGGCCTTCCATATTTGTCTGATGTTATGAGTGTGTGTTTGAGAGCCTGTGGTAATGTGTGTGTGAAAGCATGAGTAGTGGAAAAAGCATTCAGATCCTTTCTTCAAGTAAAAGTAACAAGCAACAAGGGACTGTTCGTTATTTATGGGAGAGGAGGGGGTGGTACAAAAAGGGGAAGGCAATGGTTGTATTTTGTATTTATTTTACCGCAGATTTTGAAAGAAAACATGCCTTACAAAGCCACGGGTGGGTTTATAAAAATCACCAAAATTAGACCATTTATCACAATTGTAAAAATAGAGATTATTGTTGGATTTTCAAATTCCAGTGGTCCTTGGAAGCATCATGTGCAATGAACGCTTCCATCAGAAAAAAAATAAATAATCAAATCTGAGCCTACACAGTTTGCACCAACTAACCAGCATGCATGACAAGAGTGAGAAACTGAAGCTTTTTTCAACTCCAGGATTTCGTCTTCAACTTTTTACTTTTAGCTTTCAAATATCAAAGGGTAAGTTTTAAAAAGAAGAACAAAAAAACTACTCTATGGTGGAGGGAGGGTTGTGCATTTTCTGCCAGTCACTCAGCGAGGCTCAAGCTTCAGGGAGGATAAAACAAACAAACAAAAAAAGTCACACCCCAGCTCCCCTCCTTCTCTGACAAGTAAAGAACAGTCCCCGACTGCCTGTGCTCACTGAAAGCCGTGTATCTCCTTGAAATTTTCAGATATGCTGAGGAAATTTTATTTGTAGCCTATACAATAATCATGTGCCATGTGTACTCTGAAAAAGTTGGTTTCTATCCTTGCTTTTGAATCTCAAAAATATATTTTTAAGTTCAGCTGAGGCTAATACAAGGGTTCAGCTGCCTGAGTTAGCCCAGTCAACAGGGTGTATTTGTTCTGGCAGTTGCCTGTAGGTTTATTGCTTTTCTTTTCCCTAACAGAAAACCTACAGGCGACTGGCAGGATGCATCTCTCCACCTCATCTCAGCACAAGGCAGCAATTATAATATATATTATATATGTATGTTAGCTTTAAGAATCTGTTAATGTTCCCAATAGCATTTCACCTTAGTTATTACATCATTTTGCACTGGAAAATAAATAAATACATTTCAACTTAAGTAAGACTACATAGTATCTAAAGTAAGAGTACTCATTATGCAGAAAGGCTCCTTTCAACGTGTTAGATGATTATTACAAATATTGTTGCCAATGCATTTAGATGTAAGCAGTAAATCATTATTATAGCTGGCCATGGTTTCACTCAATAGTTTAATACATAATTTTCTTTAGCTGAACATAATATGCAAAAGCTTAACTTGCAAAATGTAAATTTCTGGAGTAGAAGTATGAAATAGAATAAAATGATAGTACTGAAGGAGAGTACAAGTACCTCATTTATGCCTGGAAAGCATGTGTCAGAGTGTAATACAGTATGATTGTGTGTGTGTGTGTGTGTGTGTGTGTGTGTGTGTGTGTGTGTGGAACAGGCTGCACATGGAGAGGTCTATTACAAAAGTACACCTTGGGAGCACAGCAGTGGGGACTAAAGGGGAGAAAAGAGAATAAGAGTGAGTACCAAGAAGCAGAAGATGAGAAAGATTGAAAGAGAGTGAGAGAAGAAGGTGAAAGCCAGGTTGGAAATTGATGGTGTAATTGTTGACTGCTGGTCGGCTCTTATCTGGGTTTCTCAGGGCTGTTGTCTGGCCAGGCTGGCTTCTTTTTCGTTTTCCAATATCTGCCTCTCTCTCAGAGTGGACCAAACCTGGCAACCCATATACTTTTCTCTATTTTTTTCCCCTCTTGCCAGCCCTTGTATCCTCCCCAATCCCTGTCTTTCTCCTCTTTTATCTCCTTTCTGTCATATTACTGTGGCTCCATCCCATTGAGCACCTTTCTTTCTTTTTTTCTCTCTCTCTCTCTTCAGACAGTCAGACATCATGCAGTGAGCAGTGGACTGGAAAAGAGCAGTGGAGGGGGGGGGGGGCGCAGCCAGTTGCAGGTCAAAGGTGAGTCTGGAGCAGGATAGGGGCGGGTGAGGGGGCAAAAACAGACTCTGTTTCTATCTTTCACCCCCCGCCCCTGCACACAAGCCAAACCAACACCTCAACAACAGCACTATTATAGCTGCAGCTGCTGATACAGCTGGGCTCAAAGAAGATCCTAGTGCTGGATTCGAGGTGAAGCCAATGAGGTGCTAACCAGAGCAAGATTTGTGCTAAGCTAGCAGTGATGTTTTGATAAAAGAGTGCAGAGGCAGACCTGGAGGAAGTGAATCAAAAAGCTGGATTTGTACTTGGTGCAAGGGATTAACAAGATGCAGATACCACAGACATCATATATTTATAGTTGAGGGCTGGATTGCACTCAATGATATCACCATCCCAACACCACATAAATGTACTGTGTAGCTATGGGTGCTATATGCACAGGCTCCATAGTAATGCCGCAACTCTGACTTCTGACTCCAAAAAAATTGTTGAGACACATATTTTTTGAAGTATGTATGTGGAGGAAATCAGCAGGGCTGACCAACATGCTTTGAGGCTTCAAAGCTTCATTTGTTGCCCTGGTAATCGATGTCAAAATCACTATCTCAATGCTCAGTTTTTCTATACCATCACCCCAAAAATCCCAGAAGCTATGAATTAAGATATTGTAATCCAACATAATTCATTATGCATCCACATTAATTATTAGTTAATCTCGGACAAGGACATTTAAACTTAGTGATTGACGTTGTTTGTTAACGACAAATGTTTGACCACCCCTCAATGAAGCTTCAGTGCCTCAAAACTAGTATCCAAGACAGCCCTAGAAATCACCAAGCATGGCATTCTACCATGTGGCCATCGATACAGTGACATTATAGCACTATTTTCACCAGGTATAAAGGTGCTGTCCATATCAGGATCAAATATCCAGCTGTATGTCAGTCTCATGTCCCCATTTAAACCGACCATTCACTGTATGTGATAATCTTGTTGTCTGCAGCATCTCATCATGTCTATCGTGGGCAATATGCAAAGCAGACGAGTAGGTGGGGAAGTGGCACCATCAACATAAACAAACAGCAGGTTCAGGATATTTAGGTATAATGCTGTACAGCCTGTATTTACTTCTCATTCAAGGCAAAAAGGGCTGTGTTTAACAAGTCTTTCATATGAGGCAACAGTGACAAGTTACCTCGCTGCAGTAGAGTTAGCAGCAGCTGCTGTAAACACCATCTCAGTTCCTGTTTCACTAAAGATGAAGAAGAGGAGCAGTGACTCATAGGGTCAGATCATGCTGGAGTCATTTCACCATACCATCCAGGCAAAATCTGATTAGTCAGGGGGCAAGCGTCTGTCTCCTCTTCATCGCACAATTGTTTTCTACAAACCATGCTGTCTCTACACTAAGACATCTAACACATTGTCCGCCATCCTCTTCACACTTGCCAAAAGTGCCCCATGGTACTAGAAAGAAGTATTTTCTTAGTGTTAAACGAAACACTGTTCTAGCATTGATTTTTCAACAATAAAGGGTAGCATTGACTTCCCAAGACTTGATGGGCCAGGTTTCCATTAGGAACTGCAACGCTGAGTTAACTTTGAATTTCCAATTAGAGGTGCTACACTGAGTAAACATCTATGTTTTCATTTAGGAGGGGCTAACAACTAACTTTGATTTTCCTAAAGGCCAAGATCACTGCAGACAAACACAGCAAGACATAAGCAAAAGTAGCTCTCAGTCTCCCAATAGCTATGAAAGCTAAGCTACTCCCACACGCTAGCTCAGCTGAGCTCAAAGCAAGCAGTCATGTAGGGGCCCTCCTGCTACCGATAAGCCTGCATGGGCCCCTCTGTAGTGCCTGCCCTGGAGAGAAGCCATTAGCCCGGCTGCAGCTCCTTCCCGGATAAGCTGCAGCTTACCAGCCTGCGAGCCGCAGGGCAACTTTTTATTGTCCTTTCAAAACTTTATGTGTGAGTGTGGGGCGATAGCCTGGGAGGGGCCCTGTGTGCTGGAGTCTGCAATACAGTATGTGTGTGTGTGTTTGTGTGTGTGCTCAAGCTGTGTGCTCCCGGCACTTCCTGCCCACTAACGGCCAGTCCCACGGTAGGGAGGGCGAGCTCTATCGGACCAGAACAATGCCAAAAAAAGGCCGTCATAAAAACAAACTACCATGCTCTGGTTAGCACGGGGAAGAGGAGGAGAGGGGCCTACTTTCCTCTACACAACCCCCTACTGACCACTGCATGTGCATCATTATTCATACACACACATTAACACACACACAATCTCAGATATCCAGTCCATGACTCACTTTTTTTTTACTGTTATCTTTTGCTGGTCGCACATATACATTTGCATACACTATCCAGGACACAATGCATTAAAACAGCAAGATGCAAGAGCTGAATATGCATAAGCACATACTCTATGCAAACTACACACATAGCAATGTTGCCACTGACAGTAAACAATAGGAACCCCTGCATACACACTGGGTCCAAACAGCACTGACGTGTCACCAAAATCAGAATAACAAAAAAAGAGAACAATTCCGGCGGTCCTCTGTACACAAAACACAGTGCAGACAACTGAGCCAGAAAACATCTGCTGAGTCGGGACAAACAAAACAACAAGCAGCCGACGAACAGCCGCGTCGGGGGCCTCAGAAAACATACTAAATACCTTACATGGTGCCCCCGAAACACAGTTGGCTCTCTGACAAGGTTTTTGGCCGAGCATATTAACATCTCTTCCCAATCCAGCTTTACAATTTAAACCACGGCCAGGCATGGCAGACCCAGGAAACAGGATGAAACAGGAAAGATGAGTCCAGCTGCTATCTGAAGAGGAAATTACTAGTATCAAATATGATGAAGATTTCTCTCCCTGAGTCTGTCTTTGACTCAGTTGGAAGATAAAAAAGACACTGTTTGCTTTGCGGAAGACACTGTAGATGGATACTGCTGTACACTGTAGATGCTATAACATGCAACTTAAATGATTTAGCAGAATGAAATGACTTTACACTAATAGTTAAACATTCTGGGAAACACACTTATCCACATTTGTGCCTAAAGTTAAATGAAAGGATTGATACCACTGTCATGTCTGGGTGCTAAATATGTAGCTGGATCCAGTTTCTTGTTAGCGTAACTTAGCTTAGCATAATGTTTCTTCTTTCTCCAACTTCATAACTATTCCTTTATAACATTGAAAACAGAACAACACCCAGCACCTTCACAGTTAGGCCACTGACTGACTGACTGACTGTATATTAATGTATGTGTTTTTCCTCATCTTTTTATTACAGATGAGTGAACAATAATCAGCAATCACCAGCTGGTGAACATACAAATGTAACAATACACTGAGCAACATCATATTCCAAACACCTTCCCCACTCAAAACCCGCAGCAAACTTGTAAGTAATAATATCACAATATTAGAGTTGTTCTGAGTTGTAGCCTACACAGCAAGTTGCGCTGTGCAGCCACTGGCAACTACTGTTTTAGAGCAGCCAAAAATAATTGATTTCCTGTGAACAGTGTAATGTTAGCCATTAGCAAGTTGCCAATATCTTACACTGGAAAATCCCACCAGTAAAAAGGCAACATGAACAGTATGCAAGGCTTCAGTTTCGAGGGGTGGCATTAGTGTTGCTTCTTACTAAACTGTGGCTGCACTGTAAGTTTTTTTTTTTTTTTTACAACTGACAGTCAAATTAGATAATAAAAGAATGTTCAAGGGGATCGACTATATGTAGGCTATTTGGTCTTTTTTTTTTTTTTATTTTACAGAGGGTTTAACAGGAGCCATGCCAAACAACAACTATAGCAATCATGTCACATCCATACAGGGCTGGTAGTATACAGTTGTATCGGAACGTCTCTATATGTCCTTAATTAATGGTATACCAATATCCATAAAGGCTAGTGGCCAGAAGTAGTCCATTAGTGATCACATCTTGAGGTTTCCCAAGCAAGAAAATAACGGAAACCAAACGTCTTCAAAAATATAAACACAGTCATGTTTTGCTAGAGTTAATATCTTAAGGTAAAAACTGTGATATTTGGATATCTGGACCAGCTAAAAAGTTGGAGGAGATTCGTTTTTTCCAAAGTAGAAGTGTACATGTCTTGGCAAATAATGTTATAATTATTAATATTATGCATTTTTTAATCAAATTGAAATTGGGCATATCGTTTTACACCTAAAAACGACAATTTAAATCAAATTCTATTTCTAAAACTGATTGAGTGAAGAAATCAATCCTGTTCCAGACACTTTTCAGCAGGTCACATTACCAGAACAGATGTATGTTAATATTTATTGAAGCTGTCATCACTTTTTATCACATTGTTTTTACTGAACCCTGCTCAATCACAAGCAAGCAAAAAATCCATTTAACCTCTCTCTCTGTGTGTCCTATTTTACATAAAAACTTGGATGGAAACCCAATTATTGATAGATGCACACAGGGAGCAGAGCAGCATAAAGACAGACAGTGAGAGATAGCGAGAGAGAGAGAGCACGAGGCTGGCAGGCAGCAGATGGCCAATAGTGGTCAGCTGGTAACAAACAAGCAGGTCAGGGCTCTCCTCCACCTCCATTCCTACACTCATAAATAATGCAGAGCCGAGCCACCCAGAGCAGCTCCACCAAGCTTCTTCTAAAGACCTCCAGAGTCACATAAAGGCACACACAGAGTTTGTTGTGCAGAAGCAAAGCACAGACCTTTATGTCATGGCAGGGAGCTTTGGGTTACTCTCCATCTGTTCCTTCATTTGTTACAGACAACAGTGATTAGATTGGGCTGATCCCTCTCAGCACTGCATTCTGACATTTTTAAAATTACATTGATCAGCCTGACAGGGGGGAAATTAGAGGTCGGAATGAAAAGCTTTGATATACACAACTTCCACATTGCAAGAGTAAAAACATTTGGTACATCCAGTTGCACTTGCTCTACAGATTTGCCTCCAGAAACGTCAGTGTGTACCATATTGGATTTTCCACCAGCCTGACTTTCCTGGAAACATTTCTCCTCCCTCAGGGCTTATTTATTTATTGATTACCCCAAAGGGAGGCTGCATCATTCATAGAGGGTGACAAATATTTATTACTGCCTTGTGTTCTATATTCTGAGAGTATTGCTTTTTTGGCAATAATGTTAATTTTTGACAATAATGCCAATATGACTTCATTTAATTTAACTGAATTGATCTGAGAGAGAGGGATCCATACAGGCTGCTCCCGAGGCATTCAGGGTACTGGCACCACTATTAGAGCCACCAAAAGGATTATACTGCTTCCTTCTATCTGAGCATAGTTTTCACTCACAATGGGCTGAATATGCACTTGTCTGTTCAATTAAAGTTGAGCTACATAAGTGGTAGTGCTTACACTTTGGCAATGCAAAAATGACCTCATTATGCTACTCGAATTGAGCCGAAACGGGCAAGAGAGAGGAAGAGGGGGAAAAAAATGTGTGCGTAAGTGGGTGAGAGAGACAGAGGATGAAAGAGGGAAAGAAAGAGCTCAAAGGGAAGGGCTAAGTTGCAGAGGAGCAAAAGCTTCTCTCATCGGAACAACTGCAATCACAGCCACTGCCAAAACCCTCTGGATCCATCTTCACTGCCTGATGGAAACTTCTCAACAGGCCTTAAAGCCACTGAGAGGAGGCTGGAGGTTGTGCAGTGTGGTGCCTGCATGTGTGTATATGTGTGTGTTTCAGCCTGTGCGCAGTTTGTCTTCTATATTAATAATGCCCTCCGTAGCATTTTAACATCAATAAATAATAGCTGCATCAAGTTTGAGACATCAGAATCGTTCCTGTAAACAAATGAGCCAGGAGGAGCCGAAGAGCTCAAGGCGCTGCAAATACAGAAAACACGAGCAAATGAAGACACATCATCAGGTATCATCAGCAACTTGACAACACATACATCGCATTTGAATAAATACTGTACATAAGTATGATACATGCAACTTGGGAAATTTCACAACACAGAATACAGAAAACACAATCCCATACAGACACACTGAGTCATAAGCTCTGTCACAATCCAATACATCCAGCAGGTTTTTGTAGCACGAGGTGTGTTCACAACAGAGATGTGACAAAATAAAGACTATTTTGCATACTAAAAAAAGCTTGATTTTGAGTGTGCTGCTCACACCATTGTCCCACAAAGCAGTGCACAAAGAAAACAGAGGTGCAAATCACAACTTGCAGGTGGTGTTGAGACAGCTCCAGCAAGATCATTTCTTCAGCAAAAAATTCTTAAGTATGTACAATTTTTGTATGCCAACTGCACTAAGACAATTACTATACAGGTCATACATACTGTTTGCAATTAAATGTAGGATGCAGTATAGAACTGGGTCACAACACTATACATCACAACCGAAGTGTTTTTGGCGGGGGCGCACAAAAAACTGATCAACAATGAGCTAGAAATGGGCCAAGTGTTAATGCTAGTAGCGTAGCTAACATCTCCAATAATATCAAAGTCATGGAATCAGATTGATAATCTAAAACAAACACTGTTAGCTCACTTTCCAACATCATTAGTCCTTTTTACACAGAGATCATGCTACAGAACTGCTAATTAAGTCCCTTCATTAAGCTGTCTTTGCATTTTTACACAGATCCAAACAACGGCAGCATCATGCCTCCTCAGTCTGTGGATTTTGACAGCATGCCGGCATCGCAGAAGCAAAAGAGGCGTGACATGTAACCCAACAGCATCGGCCTCTAATGTCATACATAATGTATGTGTTGGCAGTGCTTTATAAACAATAACAATTGCATTAATATGATGGAAACAATCATTTACTGTCCCTGTTATATGGCGGCTGATATAGTCCTCTGCATCTCGGGTACGGAACTCCCACTGTGCTAAGTTAAGTTTTTTGGTTCCCCACCAAAAACTTTTAATGGGTTGTCACTCACTTTCTTTGTGTTGTGTGCGACTTACAGCGTCTCTCAATTTGCTTGTGTTTTTGAATTCTCAGTGCATTTCTCTGTGTCTTGTATGTGCTATGAAATCGGTGAGAGGGTTTCTTAATTTGCTTGTGTTGAGCTGTCACGGCCATCACAGATTTTCTCCCGCATTGATTTACACAGATAGAAAGATTGCTGTGGCGCACAGAAGAAACACAGAGGTGTTGTTCTGTTAGCAGAGGTAAAATCTTTTAAAATTGCACATGGTGGAAGGAAAGAGAGGTCAATGAAACAACCCAAAAAAGGGGGATTACACCACATTCATTCTCTGCAGGAGAAGCAAAGAAAAACAAGGAAGGACAAAAGGAAACATCCCAGCCAGAGGAAGCAACAAGGTTCCTGGTCTTGTGTCTTAATTTTGACAAAAACATAAAAACTGAAATGAAGCCATGAGCCATCTAATCAACTTTGATTATGGTAATTACACAAGACACAACATGATCAACGTGCCAGTGAGATGCTAATGTATAAAAATCCTGGATGTGTGTGTGTGTGTGAGTGTAATTTAGAGAGCCAGACTTCACGTTCGGGTGCCACAGTGTCATTTTGAGTCCACAGCTGTGTACATATCACACCTCCCCTCAACACAAACACACACATACACTTTACCTTGTCTCTACAGTTAATAGGATCCATAATAATGAACTTATAACAATAATAATGCAGGCGCACATACGCAGAGATAGCATGAAAACATAAGGTTTATATCACTTTGACCCTGCACCCTGCCAAAGCCCATTTACCATCACGGTCTTGTAAACAAGCCTCTTCCCTTCCTTCTTCTCTAAACATCAGCCTGTCCAGCCCAGCCCCACCTCCTGCTGTTTCCCTCCAGCACACACACACACACACACACACACACACACGACCCATCTGCTTCTGCTCTTCAGACCTCGCATCTGGCCTGCCATGAACCATATCTCTGTTCAACACAAAAACACACACACACACACACACACATACACACACACTGTTAAGCATCAAAAAAATGAGTGGGGCCGATTCTGTTCATGCAGCATCAGAACAGAGAGGGCACGGCCGGAGATGTGAACTCCCCTCAGCTCAGCAGGAATCACAGAGCAGTTTGAAAAGGCAAAAACAAAAGCAAATCTGCTTGTGAAAGAGAGTTTTAAAAGGAAGAAAGAAAGATAGAGAAGGAATTAAATCGTCGGCGGAATGAAAAGGATGTTTTGAAATTAAAAAAAAAAAAAAAAGCCTACTGTGGGATGCTGGCACATCAACTGTTGCTCAGCGGAGGATGTGAAAGAAAAAAAAAAAGCCTCTCCCACCATCAGAAATACATTATCGTTAGCAAATTCTGATCCATACGCTCCCACAGCACCATAGCCAGCATGAGCACAGCCTGAATGGTCTCTGTGTGTGTTCCTGTATGCAAAGCTTTTGCGTTACATTATCAGAAATCATCGCGTTATCACGGGAGTTTACTGCGCATTCAGCTGCTCACCATGTGGGCTGCAGTATCCGTTGCATTGATGTGATGCTTGTGACATAGAGATGACAATTAAACACTCACACACAAACACACACATGCAGCAGACAGGAGACATCTGGTGCACTGACGATATAACAGCTATGATGCAATGTTGGCCCTTTGGTGTCAAAACACAGTTTATGTCACATATTTGCACGCAAGGACTCGCAAACTCAGACTGACACAGATAGTGATATTAGAGTGACTGGTTGATTAATCAGAAAATGAATTAGCAACTATTTTGATAACTGATTCATTCTGTGAGTGAAGATTTGCAGCATTTCTTTTACTTATACGATAATAAAATAAACATCTTTGGGTTTGTCTAGTGTGTAGGATTTAGGGGAATATACGGGCAGAAATGGAACATAATGAGTATGCTTTCTTTAGTGTATGATCCCCCAAAAATAAAGATCATCTTCATGTTTTCGTTACCTCAGAACAAGCTGTTTATACCTCCATACGGAACGGGTCCTTGCCCAAGGAGTCTGGCATGTTGCACACGTCTGTCCGCGACAAACCAAATATCATCATATAAACACTGATTTGTAATGTAAACTGCTTTATTCAGTGTTTTTACCAGTTTTCATCACCCACTCCATTGGTTTTGGAGAAGAAGAGACCTCTGCTGATAATTCGGCTACTCTTAAAAACATCCTCAACTATGGACACTGAAGAAATCCTAACTGTGAGTTCACGCTTGGCACACAGAAAAAGTTTGAGCTGGCATGCAATCTGCGATCCTCACTGCTAGATGCCACAAAATCCTACACACTGTTCCTTTAAGACTGTAAGGACACCACAAAACATTCATCCTGGGTTCTTGGAAAATCTGATGGCTATTTTTCTTTATTTTCTGACATTTTAGTCAAAACAATAATCCCCAAATGGAGAAAATTACCGGCTGATTAGTCTTTTATGGAAGTAATCAGGTGCTGCAGCCCAGCAGTGGCCCTGAGGTGGATGCCAGCAGGAACATATGTCCAACACAACACCCATAGGGGTCATGAGCACACACAAATACACACACACATTGACATAAGAGATCAAAGTTGAAAGAAATTCCATATTTAATATAAGTGAAACTGTTTCGTGTGTGTAAAGCAGCGCATGTAAATGCGAGAACCCGATTGTATAAGCATGCCTGTTTGCATGTACAGGAGGTATGATGCATGCGGTCCTTTGTCTGCGTGGCTGTGTGCTATTTAATTGTGCGTGTGTGTGAGGAGCAAGATGAGTGTGTGAGGGAAGATGGGAAGGAGGCTGGCCATCAGGATGTGGAGTCCATTGTCTGTCCGACAATGAAGAGATCGAGTCGGCAGGAGTCCTGTGGCTCTTTCAATGGAGGCATTAACATCTGGGGCCAGAGGGCTGCAGTGTGTGTGTGTGTGTGTGTGTCTTTGTTGCAACTGCCCTGGATAAAGCTGGATTTTCAAGGCTTTTTTTCTGACTGGAAGTAATGCAGATGTCGGGAGGCATGCTTCAACCAAACTGGGTTTTCAAACATGTCTCATTGTGACGTGCTCCAGTCATGTATAATCTTCTCTGTATATTTATATCAAGGATTACGACCATTCTTAAAGGTCTGAGAACTTGATTTTACAAATTAAAAGGTGAGCAAATTGAATTTTGGCAGGATTATCCTCCGCTACATCCCTCTACACTGTAAATGTCAACTCTCGGCTCAATGCCGGCGCTGAATTCGACCAATATATTACTTTCATTAATCTTTCCAAATGACACGGTGGCATACACAAACACACAGAACCACCCGCCCACCAACCTTATGAAAAAGAAGTCCTACAGCAAACTTCACGAGGAAATTACACACATATCAAAGCAGAAAGTGGATCCTCAAACACAATCACGCTCACATAAAGTCATCCTCCATCCCACATGGCTATAACGTGACTCCACTAACTTCACCCACAACCTTTACTGTCTTTATTTTGAAGGGCCACACTCCCCCTGTGCTGTCTGTGAGTTAACTGGCACTGGCACCAAACACCTTGTAAAAAAAAAAAAAAAAAGTAGGCAGACCCCCCACTCCTCCTCCACCGCCTCCTCCCAAACCACCACCTTTTTACACAAATCCCTGCTCACTGTCCAGTGTGGACGCCTGCCCTTCTCCTCCTCCTCCTCCTCCTCCTCCTCCTCAGTAATTACAATAATCACTCAACTGGAGCTAATAGTTACTTCATTAAGGCAAAAAGAAAAATCAGAAGGGGGAAAAAGCACTCCAAAGTAATATCTCAAGTCAGTGGATTATTGTCACCATAAGAGCTTAATTTTTGAGTGTCAGCTGAGCAAGCGGGAAATAGAGGCAGCAGTTCAAGAGCCTCATTGCTTTTATGGCATTGGAAGTGGATGAGGGCTGTCATATATAACTACTCTAACAATGTGAGACTCAGCTATTAAAATCTCTATATATGTTTTCAGCAAGATGCTTTGGAACTCTTAACTTGTGCATCTGCGTGAGCATTTGCCAAACATCTCTATTAACTCTAAAAGCCTCTCTTCAGGGAGCCAGCAGAAGTCACAAAGTAAGTTAGGGAATATTAATGGAATATTATATTGATGCCATAGAAGATGCAAAACACTATCAAGCACAGAAAGGGTCCTAAAAGTTCATGATAGAGCACCACAGATGGAAATATAACAGGCAAATAACAACATATTAACTGATTTTTACCCCTGAAGTGGTGAACAGCTGTAATTGTGGCATGCTGCACCACAAACACTGCACTGGTTAGTGTGATATTGTGCATCTTATATGTTATAGTTTCATTGCCTGACTGTGATTATGGAGCAGTGCATGCAATAGATACACAGACTACGGTGAAAGTCCGGAGTTGATTCCCTTCCAACTGCTCCTGACCGCAGTGCGCTGTGTTTACACTGCGCGAAACGAAGATAAAGTTGCATCATACTGAGCCCCAAAAGGACAACATACTACACGTCCACGATCTGTTTAGACAACGCGTTGTATCTGACGGCATCCTATTTCCAAGAAAAGGGGGCTTCATGGCAACAGTTGGAGATCCGGAGACTCCGGATCAGGATGTCTTCTACCTCTGCTTCCCTCGTCTACTTTTAATCCAGCTACCTCACAGCACTGCAACCACCATTACGACAAATAACGGCTCCAAACTTACCTTATTATTACGGTGATGGTGGTGATGATTACAGGCAACGCGTCCTGCGCTTTCCTCTCCGTCTCCCTCTGACGACAGATCCAGAATCCTTTTCTCCCCGTCTCTTCTTTCTCCGTTATCTCGGATTTGTTTCTGAATTGGAGTTATAAATTATTCCACATCTTCATCAATTTCAGATGAATTCGCCCACGGTTTCTCTCTTCTCTTTTCTTATTTCCTCTGTATTTTTTAAATGGCTGGACTACAGGGCAAATCAAGCCATACGATACTGTCATTCAGTTTCTACACAGAGGAACTGGCTCTCCGCGCAACTCCCTCCCAAGGCTTTGTAACACGAAACCAGAGGAGGAGGAGGAGGAGGAGGAGGAGGAGAAAAAAGGAGGAGAAAAAAAGCGTCAATTTATTCCACTATCTGGGACGAGCTGGATGAATCTATCCGCCTCTCTGTGCGCAGAAGTTTCAGCAGTCCGTACTAAACAAACATGCCGGAGTGGTCGTGGCGCTGCGTCTCTGTGCCAGTCTCCACTGGAAATGATGTGTGTGTGAGTGTGTGTGTGGCGCTGCAGCGTGTGTGCGCCCCCAGCCTACTTCTGCAGTACGCATCACAGCAGGGACCGGCGAGGATTTCAAAAAAGGCACACAAACAGGTCTCCGCCCATTAGCCTCTCGGAACAAGGGCCCCGACACAGACGAGGGGCCCCCAGCGGCCATTACACTGCTTGATTAAGACACTTTCATTGTGTGGAAAGTGAAGGTCTGTTTTTGGCAAAGTGCTTCCCAACCTGGAGTCTGACCTCAGACACTCAGAGGTCCTTTTAAACGGGGTGGTGTGGCTGTTAAAGAGACCATTGTTAGATTGGAGGGTCTGGTTCCTCACCAATTTCTGCCCCGCATTTAAGAGCCAGTGTGCAAGGCACCGGCACCAAACAAGCACTGCCGGACTTTTGATCTCCCTCTGTGCCAGAGAAAATGTTCCACAGAAGATCAATACGGCATTAATACAGCAATATTATCATCGCCTCTACAGTTATTGCACTGAGCTGAGGAAAGTATAATGTTGTAAGAGTAAAAATAATCTGTTGTTTTTGAGGCTCGGAGCTCTTTCCAGATGAAGCCTTTCACCTAATGTGACTTTTATAGTTTGTCATCTATTATTTTGTCTTTGTCTTATAAGAAGATCAATAAAATTATTTTAGAAATGGATGGTTTTTGGTCGAGAGCATCTTCTTGACATGAAAGCATTTGGGATCTGTGTATTTTACAGGCTATTTTATTGATTGTCCTACAAACATGAATCGCAATTTATCTGTTGCAATTATAATGAGTGGTGAGCCCTGAGAGAAGATGCCAAATAAATATCAGTGGTGGGACCTTTTACTAGTAAAATTGTTACTTCACTGAACAGAGTTTGACACTAGAAGGCTGTTTTCTCATTTATCTGATGAAGAAGGAAAGTTTCTCACATTTAACCTCAGTTTAACACGTGTACCTGCAAGCAAATGTTGTGACATCGCAACTAGTGGAAGCCAGTCATGGTCCCAATCATATACAACTTGCACAAGTGAAATGTGTAAACATGAAGCGTCCAGTGAACAGTGAGAAAGGACTTCAAGACATCTTGTGTCCAGTAGCTGTATATGACAGTCAGAGCATTAAAAGGAAATTTCAGTTTATTTCAACCTGTCTCCTATCGTCCTAAATTTGTTTCAAGTCACTAGTGACATAGAAATAATAGTTAGCATGTTAGCCGTTAGCCTAGATACAGCTGTAGCATCAGACCTGTTAAAACGTAAGTGAACGGGCAACCTTCAAGTGCAAAGTTAGTCCACTAAACAAGCTTTTTTTCCACAAAGACCACCTCATATCGTTAGAGGCATTCCTCTTCTGTGGGCATTGGGGCACAGCATTCACAGGTAACGTTACACCACCGATCTCCAGAGCTAAATCCTTCCAGCAGCCATTCCTCCTCTGTCATCCTCTAACGTTACCTGTTGTGCCTCTCTCTCTCTCCTCCTCTGTTCTTCAATTTCACGAAGCTCTCGTCAGTGTATTCCGGCTCAAATAAATAAGGGCAGCCATCGCCTCTTGATGTGGAAAGCCTATATACTAACATTCCACATTTAGGTGGTCTTCAGAGTTGTTGTCTTACCTTACCGTGTGTTTACCGTTTACCTCTGCTTCCCAAAGCGCAGCCGAAATATCGCGAGAACAAGCCGCAGCAGCTGCAAGGCAAAACCGGACAGTAGCCTGAAAGGTTCATTAATTTATTTTATGAAAGATTCATAGAATAATAGCTGACTTTTTGCCAGACTTTGACTTTGTGGAGGAGGAATTTGATTTTGCAGAGTTTTATGGCCGCCCTTATTTATTTGAGCCAGAATACACTGACGAAGAGCTTCTTGAAATTGAAGAATGGAGGAGAGAGAGAGAGAGAGGCTCAACAGGTAGAGGATGAGAGAGGAGGAATGGCTGCTGGAAGGATTTAGCTCTGGAGATTGGTGGTGTAACGTTACCTGTGAATGCTGTACCCCAGTGCCCACAGAAGAGGAATGCCTCTGTTGCAAGGAATGGGACCGGTTGCAGCCTTAGCTAAATGGTAAACAACAAACATGGCACCACACCGGTAAGGTAAGACAACATGTTTACATGTCGTTTTCTATATGTTCTCTGACATTTATCCTAATGATATGAGGCGATCTTTGTGGAGAAAAAGCTTGTTTAGTGGACTAACTTTGCACTTGTTCAATTAAGTTTTAACAGGTCTGACGCTACGGCTGTATCTAGGCTAACGGCTAACATGCTAACTATTATTTCTATGTCACTAGTGACTTGAAACAAATTTAGGACGATAGGAGACAGGTTGAAATAAACCGAAATTTCCCTTTAATATAGCAGCAAACCAATTTTACTAAGTCAAGATAAAGTGGAGTAATGGCATCTTAACTCTTGTCTCTCTTCTTTGTTGTGGTTGACAGTATGGCCGTGTGTTCATGTTAGTGAGCCCTGTGTGGGTATACTGGCTAGCTAATTGCCACTGCTCAGCTCTGCGCTTAAATGGTGGTTAGTGCTGATATTGGGACAACGTTGTTGTGGAAGTGTAGCATCCACCCTCCGGTGTACCCCTGGTTTACACCATTAGCTTTGTCAGCACTGTTGCCTTTTTCAGCATTGTTCACGCTGTTAGCACTGATAGCTAGTAGCCACTGAGTCAGCAACCTCCTTGTTGAGAGCCGTGTGTGAACAACCTCTGAATCATATGGTGCATTACATTTGCACTGGGAAGTAGGAGTTTCCAGACAGAAATTTCAACTGGAATGCTCCCTGAACTCTGATTGGAGGAACCTCCCCAACCTCAACCTCAAAAATCAAGGTGGCCGCACATCAACAGTGGTGACGCTGCTGTAATGTACTGATTATTAGCACTTCTGTCTCATTTGTGTCTTATTAGACAGACAAAATTAGACATGTTGCTACAAAAAACAGTGCAATGCGTGGTATAAACTGGTATTGCTGGATATGGCTAACCAGGCTAGAACTGGTATTGCTAACAACATTTTGGTATTCTGACTTGTTGTAGCCCATTGGAACACAGTCAACTCAAATGTGACGCCATTCCCAGCTCCAACCTTCGACTTCTGAGTTAAACTGAATGCAGCGTTGGATACGCTCTGAATGTTGTAAACAGATCCTTTAAACGAAAATTAACAATATCTGCATTTTTGTTTATTCTAGATTTTGCAATAAGTTTTCATCAAGTTAGGTTAACTGATTTTTTTGTGTGTGGGAAAACCATACCAGACTCAAATTATTAATCAGTGTATCTTGTATGTGTCTTAAATCTCTTCATCTTCTACTGTAATAGTTTATCCATATGACAGAAATGAAGGATTGTACTATCATGTTAACATGTGTTCAAGCTGGCCTGTTAATTAGGAGCAAGTAAGTTGAAGTTCATTGTCCTGGCTAAGGACAGCAGGAAGAGTTAGGGGTTTTTTTGCCATCAACTCTGAGATTAATGTCCACTTTACTCTTGAGCCAAAGTCACTCTACTATACGCAATCACATTGGGGAGCAAGTCACTTATCATGTACACAACATCGCTCATGTTGTATATTGCTTAGTAGTTACTCTTAAAGGGATACTGCAGCAATTTAGTACTGCACCCATAAATTTGGAGGACTAACAAGAGACACATAAAAAAGAATGGGCTGAATCAAAGCAGCAGAGTGTGAAATATAATGACTTTCAGTCCCTGTGGGTCAAGCTCCAAAAACACCCAAAATGCAACTCAACAGTGTTTTTTATTAGACCCCCCTTGCTTTTAAGTGCCCATGTCTTCCAAACTCCACATGTTCACTTTGTGACTCAGGCTTTATGTTTAAAACGTTGGGTCTCTAAGCCCAAGCCGAGATAACCTTGATGTCAACAGACATTACACAACTGTGTTCCTCTTGTGCTGAACTAAATGTGTGAAATCTGTGGAATGCCCTTTGATAACTAACTGTATAACAACATCAGAGTTGTGGAAGAGGAGGTAACACTGTAGAGCACGATGCAAATAATGCTATAGCACAATAAAGCTAGAAGCAATGTAGGCACACATAAAACGAGACATCTGTCCATCATTTTGTTGCCCCGATGCATGCTGGGAGGTTTCCCCTCAGGCCTACATTAGGATGCTTCGATGTAATCTCATAAAAACTACTCAGTTGTGGTTGAGTACAAGAATAAATAAATAATTTTAGACTGCTGGAATACAAAACATACAATGAGTGAACAACAGCCCGTGCATGTTTTTGTCATTATTGTTATTATTAATATGCAGTCTCTACAGAGGACAAGACATGGGGTTATGATCTGAAGATTAAGTGTACAGATTAGAAGGCAAATATTAGAATGATAATCTCTATGGATTAGCGCAGAATGATGCACATTATTTATGTCTCAGTATAAGTATTGATGTAGCTGCTGACAGCATGGGGCCTTTTAACCCCAGCACAAATCAATAAACTAAGACTGACATAGGCTATTTTCCAAAGACAAGGCCAAAACATCTTCGACTTTGTATCTGCTGTCAGTTCTTTCACTGCAGGAATACATTCAGCACTCTAACTCCTACTTACTGCTGTCTGTAAGCATGTGTCTGGCACCCCTCAGCCCTGCCTGATGCTAAACTGTCTGCGCTGTCTGAATTTACATGCCGCCCGACAAACGCTGTGAAGGTAGTTGCCCAAATCCTCACACAGACAGATTACCAAATAAACAAGGATTGAATTATAATGCTCATAATCTCACACACACATCAGGTTGTAGACACTCTGGCACAGATTTGTTTGGTTCGGGAGTTAATGAGTTTGGATTTAGGACACTAATTTGGAGTCGGACTCTCATTCCGCAGTGTGTTAAAAACAGCTCAGTGATGGAAATGAGAAGTAGCACGGCCTGGGGCCACATCAAGAGACACTGTTGAGAAAATGTGGGTTCCGTGCTAGAAAGTTGTGCTTAGTATGATGAATATGGGCTTCTAGGAATTCAAATAAAAAATACAGCATTTTTTAAACAAGGATTCCTCCATAGACCTTGGCCTCCCCTCTGTCTTTCTCAGTCAATAACACTTCAAAATGAAACACTATGATGGAAATTAATTTGCAGGGATTATTCGCACCCAGGTTGGATAAAATAGACTTCAGATGTATTATGGGAAGAAGCAGTCATGTGTGAAGTTCCATGCCTGACCTCAAGTTCAATTTGTTATTGATGTACTGTGCTGCCTATTCAGCAGCCGGCGTGGAATAAATAAGTTTCAGTACACCAAACAACTTTATATGGTGTTTATACTTGTTCGCTTACTCAGTTTTCTATATGCTGAGCCAGTTTCATGCCCCCCTCCCCCCAGGCCTGTGAAAGCCACTCAGATCTTACTTTAGAAATCCATGCTGCTGATCGGACAATATTGCAGTCTTTCTGCCATGCTTGGAATCTTTAAATTTGTCCAAGAAGCAACTCTGGATTATGTTTTTTGATCATATATCACAACTGCATTCAGTCTTTGGCTTCACTTTTTAGTGAGATGGTCAGAAACGTCTGTTTGAACTGTCTATCATCAGAGCGCATCCACAGTCTGTCTGGCTTTTTTTCCCCTAACCTTTAAAAATGTATCACATTTCATGGCAAACAGCACTGCGGTTTAATTCGCACCTTCACTCCAATGGGAGTTTTTTTTATTCCCCCTTTTTTTGTTTTTTTGTTCGAACACCTGCAGTGGGTGTGAAGGAGCACTCAATTTGTCAGCGTTTCTGTTTATCAGTCAATGTACAGCCGTCAACAGGCTGAAAGCGAAAACTTTCTCGCACACGGCAATGCCGATGCTTTGAGCGTACAGCCTTGAGAGTGTGAAAGCATAAATTATAGGCTAATGGCTGACAGAGCAGCAAAGAAAGATAGCGGCTGATAGCGAGTCAGCAGCTCGCAGCTCTCGCTTACTCTGTTTTTCCCAGCATCTGATAAACAATAACAAGGATACGTGAGTAATTACAGCATTCCAGGGGCATGTTTTTTTGGTTTTTTTTAAATTAATATGAGAGGATATGAAGATACAGATTTGCATTTTGCTTTAGAAGAGCTTCAATAAGTCATCTTGAGATTATAAAGTCCTGGAATAAATCACAGGTTTTCTTTAGTCTGTGTGTCTTAGATTGTAGTGAGTTAACCTATTTATATGGATGAATGAGGGTCTATTGACTACCTCAACAACAAATCACAGTATTTGAGACTACAGGGCTGTGTCTCGGTGTGATGGCCATGCCCACAGCCACACAAAAGGTTAAATGATTCCCATGCTCACCCACACCATCACCACGTTTAATTTGCAGTCACATAAAATACATGCAACACCAGTTTGTACAGTTTAATTTTTTTTTACCAATTTGACAACACAATGTTCCCTAGATGAAGCGCACATATTTAGTTTACACTGTTTTGTCATTTTGCTATTTGCTTTTGTAAGTTACCTGAAGTCACTTCCTGGTTGAAGCTGGGCAAAAAATGGGGCTGAGGGCGGAGCCTGGTTTTATGCAGAAGGCCATCCCATGGACTGCACCAAGAGCTGTGGCATCATGGGGGGGATTAGGGGTTCTTTGTTTTGGTTTTAGTTATTGCCTATGTAAGTTCTCCCCTTTGTGTTTAATTTGGTCTGATCAGCCAGTATATGTGTGCCCCATTGCCTCATTCTGTTAGGTCCGTTTGTTGAGTTAACCTCTAGTTCTGTTAGCCTCCTTTTTCAGTAAAGGTATGATATGTTGACCTCTTTTAAGGGCCCTATAAATCCAATTCTGTTATCTTTAGTCATTTGCTTTGTAATATTTTTTTTTTTGGAAAATAAACCTACCCTTTTTGCACTTTAAACCTGTGTTTTTTGTACTTTGAATGATGCACAGGGGACCGTCCCTGCCTTATTTCTTCTCATCTTTATGACAGACTTCAGCTGAAGCACAGGAAGCTGCCATTAATAATTTGACAACTCAGTTATTGTCAGATGCATCATTAATGGAGAAGAGGGTGAATACTGGAAGCTCATACAAGATGTTTTTGTCAGTAGTGCCTCCAACTCAATACAAACACTGCCGACGTGGTGGTGTTGCATACCTTTAAATCACATTTTATTGGGGAACTGCTAATGTAAACAGAGTGGGACACACACCTCTCTTTATGGTGTATGTAAATCCTCTCACTCACATGCTGATGCACATAGTGTTACTATGATTATGGAAGGTTTTACAAATACAAGGTTCAAAGTTAATTTATTGTTGTTGTACAACACAAGGTTGCACAACAAAATGTAGTTGTCACTTGCTGCTACACAACAAAACAATCTGTTAAGGTTGAGTGTGGAGGATGAGCTGGAGTTGAGAAGTCTCACAGCCTGAGGAAAGACGCTGCTCTGTAGTCTGATGGTACGGCATGTGGATAATCCTGTATTGCTTGCCAGATGGCAGCAGGGTGAACAGGCTGTTGCTGGGGCAACTCATTCTCACTCCCAAATCATCAAATACCGACGCTTGGTCAATGCCCCCACACGTCAAACTTTCACCCCTCTAGCATCAGTTTTGGATGCTTAGGGATGGCATGTCAGTTTCTGCTATCTGTCTGTCTTTTCAAAATGAACTTAAACCAACATGGGTTTTCTTTGTTTTTAGGTGTCTGCAAAAAAACTACTTGGTAATGTTTAGAATGTTTCTTACAAATATAATGTTGCATATGTCACGTGAGATATGTCACTTGTTAAATCATGTAACGTACTACATTGTTAAAATAACTTAATATTGACTTTTGGACATGAACACTGGTATCCTGGGTGAAAGTCTTGTTTTTGTTTGACCTATCTAACAACCTTCTGTATGTGGACTTTCTCACTCTTTATACATCAGTTGCCTGGAGCATCTCATAATGACGCGGCCCAGTGAGTCTTATACAGACGCTAAAGGGTGCAACTGTGGCTCATTCCACCAATCGAAAGAATGGCTGGTCAATCCATGGCTCCTCCAGTCTGCATGTCAAAGAACCCCAAATTGCTCCCGATGGCTGTTCCATCAGTGTGAGTGTGTTAAAAACTGAGTAGCAGGTGGCACCTTGTATGGTAGCCTCGGCCACCAGTGTATGAATGTGTGTGTGAATGGGTGAATGTGACTCTAGTGTAAAAAGCGCTTGCTTTGAGTGATCGAATGACAAGAAAGGAGCTATACAAGTGCAGGTCCATTTACTTAGTATGTTGGTATCTGATGCCAAATGCCACTGACCAAGTGTGGGTATTTAGCAAGTTGTCTTTTAGTATCCTTTGGGCTCTCTGCAGGCACTGATATTACTGATGCTTGGTAGATGGGTACCAGTGGTTTACCTATACATTACTTCAACAGATTGGAGAACCACTTTCTTAACAATTCACAGTTGGCAGATGAAGTTAATAGCAGTTTAGCTTTTGAGTTTATTGTAAAAACATTTCTAAACACCTCCTAACACCTACATGAAACCCTAAATGCTGTGCTCACCTAAGGAGTGCTATCACAGATATATTGTCCCTGTAGCTGTCAGTCTCTTCTATCGCAACTGTTCTCAGTAGGCTAATTTTCCTTTCACACATGCACTGCAACCCTGAATAACTTAGACATTATCCTGAAGAGCTGTATGAAGGGACACAAATTTCTAAATCAGTTGAAGTGGATATTAAACAACCTTTACCCTGCGTGTTCCCTCGTACAAAGTCCATGAAATGTCCGATTGAGCCCAGTGTGAATAGAGCAGGTAACCTTCCAGAGAATTCTCAGTGTAGGCATGTTGATAACATTTCTCTCATGCAGATTGCACAAAACCAGAAGAATACAAATGTTTCAGGGTAAAGAAGAAGGATCAGTTATACAAAGATGCCAACAATAATGTTTCACCAGAAAGACAAGAAGCGGGAACTTCTGTTGGTAAGGGTAGATACCAAAATCAAGAAGACAAATTCAAGAAACGGCAAATACTCTGTTCTTTATGACCCAATTATGACCCAGCTGCTTCTGAAGCTAACTTTTTGCATCTTGTCCTGCCTCCTGCATAATCTACCCCTCGCCTAAACCAAATAGAGTATTTCCAGCAAGTGAGAATGCATCTTCTTCACAGACTATCTTTTGTTGTGTGCCACGCCTGGAGGGAAACTCCAGATCAGGACATTGTCTGGAGTTCATATGAGAAAACAACTTGAAACAACTACAGGACTTGAAGTCTGTCACACTGCCAAAGCTAACTTTTTGCACTACTGTCTTGCTATATTAGACAAACTGTTTACACACTTTACTATTGCTGCCCAAGATAAATAAGTGCATTTTTAGCTGCTAACACTGCTATCAGCTGTCTCAAAAAACTCAAATTTTGTGCTAAACTTTTTGTTGGGACTTCATTGTCTAGTCACTTTATTTGTGACTTTATTTGTCTCCTTACACTTTATAATTACCATTTATGTTGGTGTATATAGTATTTGGTAACTTTTATTTTAGTTTTCTCATGCTTCACGTGTATACAGTAGTGTATATATGTATGACATGTATTCAGCATTATTGTTTTTTTGCTCACCTTTGAATCAATTTCTCTGCTGCTGTGACACTTGTCTTCTCCTCTCCCCTGTAACAGTTTAACTTGGCAACAGAACTGAATAAAAATCAAGACATAAAATGTCTACAGTGTGCAAGCAGACATCAACCTGATGCAGAGTGCAGCTTAATCCACACTGTTAGCTTCCAGGACGGTCTGTATGAGGCTGGCTTGGGAAATCCAGCTCTTCATATAGTAAACGTAGGAGGGATTAACTCTAGTGATTCACAATTCAGGTCAATCTTCCACAGCAACAACAGAGTGAGAGATTTTGCTGGTATTGATGGGAACTAAACCCTAAAGAGCTTCAGCCGCTTCAAGGCAGGAGCAAAAAAAAAAAATCCTTTCATATATTCTTAGCTGGTGGAGTCAAAATGCAAAATCATTGTTTTTTTCTCCACTTCCAGACCTTACGTGTCTGAGAACTGGTCCTACCAAGGTTGTATTAGTGAAAAACAGCAACAAGAACATTATTTCGCACATGTCTGGCAAATGTAGAAAGCAGGCCAGGCGGTGAGAAAGTGGGGTAAAGTCTCATTATGAGGCAGAGCACAGGTCACCTCCCGTGAGCCTCTGCTCTCCTTGCATCGCTCTTCTCGGTTTGCTCTGTTTGGACTTTTCCATCACAACGAGACTTTGGGTTTACTTTGGCTGAGGTTTATACTGGGGAACGGTTAGAGCTGGGAAACAGTTATTCTGAGCGATTACCTCATTTACCTCATGTTACCTTTCATTGTCTGCTTTTAATAGCACAGAGAGATTCACAGCTTTTCCAACATCACAGGTGTATGTTAAATGTGCTGCTTAACTCTTTTGTCACCTGCGGAAGTTGTTAGAGATGCAAGACATGATGTAATGCCTTCACTGAAATCATTAGTATCCAGATATTTACATTTTCTCCATTGTGTATATGTGCGATACTTGACAGACATCAGACCAATTAAAGCAGGCAGAATTGACCTTATAACAGAATTAGGATACTAAACCTTCAGCTGGATCGTAAAGAGATTGAAATGAAAAGTAATGAATGGTTTTAACACCCAGCAGTGGCAGTTTGATTCTAAACGGCGGAGAACCAAAGTTGTCATAATCAATCTAAAGGTCTTTTCGCAACGTTAGCTTTTTGACAGAAAACCGCTTTCAGCCGCTGCTGATCTGTCACATTTCATCTCACTGCAATTTCATGGGTAAACATTTGTGGAACGAAGTGGAGAAATCTCCTGTCTTCATCTGAAATGAATGGCCCAAATGTTTCATTGCCTCTGCAATCGCCTGGTGGTTAATATCTATTGAGATGAGTGTATTAAAGCATGCCCCATATGATGAGTAGCTCCCTCCCTCCTTCCCCTAACGGAAGAAGGAAATTACAGCTCAACAGAACATCATTTCATTCAACTTGTATATTCATTAAAGTGCGATAGGAAGTGACAAGTGAGGTTTTAATCAGAGCAGGTTTTTTTTATGAATCATCTAAGAATTGCTTTTCATTACTGCTTCATAAACATTTCTCATCTTTTTTTTATCTGACCTGCAGATGAAATTGCGGTGCTTGATTAAAAAGGAAAGAATAGGGTCTGCTTTCATCAAAGCAAGGTAGTTCTATTTAGAAGTGTGTTTTTGCCACACTGAAAAGCTTAATTTTCTTAAAAGTCAGGGTGATAGATCAGCTAGATGACAGAGATAAACCACTGGTTCAGCCCCAAGTTTCTTTCACTTAATTTCACAAAGTCGCCAAGCCTATAAATCAGTGTTGAATCGCTGCTTAATTTGGATATCTGCTAAGATTGCCTCACTGCTGTTCTTTCTCTCTTGATGGGATAACAGCATGCTAATTTACTGTCTTATGGCTTCAGGAGGTTATTAAATTCCACTGGAAACTGTAAAAGCAGGATTTCACCAGTCCCCAAGCGAGAGTGTGCCGCCTGTCAGCGCAGTGGGAAAAACTGCTGAGGGAGGCAGGGTTGGGGCCCCTGGGATCCCAATATCTCTCCTCCCTTCTCCATCTTCTGCTACGCCCCTGGCCCCTAGCTGGCTTACTATAATAAACAGCAGCGACTGCCCTCACTTCCCCTCAACTCCATCACTCTCTGCAAAGTCTGCCTGATGAATCTTCTTCTGCTGCTATGCATATGCAAACACACTGGCAAACATGAGGGAAATTATACATGGGCAGCTTAACTCCTACACAGTTCTGTTCTTTTGCAGGAAGATGCATGGGAATATGCTCTGGTTATGCCCGCATTCTGATACTCTCATTTGGGATGCCAAAAGTTCAGCCAGTATCTGAATAAAAAAATCATTGGTTTAACAATATGGAGCCATTTTTAAAAAGGCCATTTTCTGCCTCAGGCTTGTTGGTGGTTGGCTATGAATGCACAGCATTCGTGTCCACTTGTTTGCTTGGAGAAAGCTGCCATGAGCATTGAATACAGCGAGCTCGACCAACTCCAGCATTAAGAATGTATTTCTGTGACTGTGCATTTTTCATCCATTGAATTCATGATCAGATTTAACAAGTCAAAAAGCTGTGCCTCACATCCATCCAACATACTAAACTGAAACAGCAAAACAATCAGTGTTCAGACTAAAAACAAAACCTGATTTGTGTGATTGATTGTGCTGTTGATGGACACTTTTCCCCCTATGATGCATTGCACAAAGGAAATGGTGATGCCACTCACATTTTAAATTAATTTTAGGTCGTGGTAAAAGAGCTTTGGAAACACCCCGGCAAACAAAATATGAAATCCATGGAAAAACATTTTTGCAATCATCTTACATCGCATTTGCTATTCAACTCACAACTTCAGGCTGCAGCCAACACACATGGCCAACGTTTGTTCTTGAAAACAATGATATTGATTTGGGGACAATAACATGAATGGATAGCTACCCTTGTTAAACATGCTGTCAAATTATATTTACTGTGTCTGCTGTTGGCAGTATTATGGACTTTGAATCATGCTAGCACTGCATTAGCTGAGCCAAAGGATTCTATGAGCTAAGCGGACTTGAAATATCTCCTGTTGCCAAGCTGTATGTAAGGTTTGCCTACCCTTGCGTGTTACCAGGGAAACCGAGTCTGTGAAAAACTTGAGATTTTGAGTGCAAAAGAATGAAAATATAAATGAATGGTCTTAATTGTTATTCTTTGGCAAGTAACCATGAGATAAACAGGATAATGCCCTTTGAAGTGTCCATAATCAGGAGTTAATGCCCTCCCCATCAAACCTTTATTCCTGATAATTGCCACCTTGTCGGGCATTATCCCTTATGAATATACTGTATTACGCTAGAATTCCACTGGATGCGTGTCCGTTGCGGAACGGCAGCACTGGTTATCCGCTGCGTGCTCTGCCGTCCGTCAACACCCACCGTCTGTGTTTGCTGTGTGGAGCAGTGCAGCTCTGCCGGACAGCAGGAGTCACGAGGACCCACGAGATCTTGCGAATTCACGCATAATCGCGCAATATAACAAGATGTAGTTTCTATAAACAGAACCACAAAACCAGAGGAGTAGTAGGAAGACATCTCGGTGCACCTCCATGATTAACATCTCCTCGTCCATGGTGTCATCAGGGTGAAATGATGTCTGAAAAATTCTGACCTGTTGACTTCAGGAGCCGCCGCAGCTGTGAGGGAGCCGGAACGCAGAACAGCTGCAGCCGGTGGAAGCACACACATTGACTAGAATTGAAACGTACTGGCTCTGCTGCCGTTCCGGAAAGCAGACGCAACCCAACACGCATCTGGCGGAATTTGGGTGTTAGGTTAACTTGGGCGTTATCAAGGAATTCGTCATTCCGGGGTATTTACAAATCATGAGGGTATGATTTTCAAAATTTAATTTTCCATTAAACTGATACGGAGATGCTGTATTGAGGCGATGTACTGTAGTGCACAGCTGGCACCACCAGAGGTCAGTCTCTATTGGTGGCACAAGCGGCTGAGCTGAGAAAGATGGCGACTGCGAGTGGTGGGGATGACATTACAGGACAAGCAAAAAAGGGGAAGACCTCTGCCGCTGTTTAGGAGTATTGCCAAATATAACTTTATCTATAACACTGACTTCTGCCAACTACAAAGGCAGCTCTGTTCAGCCCACTGATCCATCAGTATCATCTGTGGCATCAGAGGTAAGAAGTAAGATGGGTGCTTATCTCCTGTTAATTAATTATTTTATGGGTCATTTAATCCCAGCAAGACTTGTCTAAAATTGCTAATTGCATATTAGAAAGACACCAGTGCAGGCTAGACAGTGACAAATATGTTACAGTGACATCTATCACCAGAAACTCAGCTTTTACGTTTTTATGTTTACATGAATACCATCATATGCCATATACCCCACTGAAATGTAAGGAGGGTCTGAAGGTAAGGAATAACGTATACCATCCAAGCCTATACTGTATACAACTGTAGTATGGTATGGGGAAACATTGGTCATTGGTCCCCAGTAGCTGTGAGTCTGTACTTGAGGTGAATGCTAACATCACCATGGTGACATTCACAGTCATGCTAGATTTTAGCGAGTAATGTAAACCACGTCCACCTTCTTTGTTCAGTTTCTTAGCATGCTAACGCTGACTAGTTAGCATTGAACACAAAGTAAAACTGAGGCTGGTAGTTATGTTATTGGGTATGACCGTGAATGTGTGTGCCAAATTTTAAGACAATTCACTAAAACATTATCAGTACACTTTAAAACCACTTTGTAAACCTCGTGGATGTGGTTTGCCAAAGTCATCAGGATACACTGTCTGGTAACCATTAATGTATGTGCAATTTTTTTGCTAATCCATTCAGTAGATGTTACGAAATTTCACAGTGAAAATTTGACCTGGTGGTGCTAGGGGGAATCTCAGGGGATCACCCAAATCACTAGTGTCTATCCTGTGGGTACCATGTATATCTGTACCAAATTTCACAGGAATTCATTCAGTAGTTGTTGAGATATTTCAGTCTGAAACAAATGGTCAACCAAACAACAGACCAACAGGATGACATAGCCATCCCTAGTGCCACACCTAAATGTAACAACTGGCATATGGATGATATAAAATGCAACATACACTTCACTCAGCTGGTACTGAGATATATTCTTGACCATTGAGGACAATGGCTCAGGGAAAACATCCCTCCACAAGCAACAGGGCAGAGAGGATTACGATCGTGCCTTGTTGCTGAAATTGAGCTTGTTTTGTGTGTATTTTTCAGGCCCACTGTCATCTAACACAATCACCCTTCAATCAGTGTTCAACGGTGAAAATCTAATCACACTGGTTTGAGGTTTCAGAAAGCCATCTGCTATAATCCAATTCTTGACAAATATCCCTGTCACGGCGCTCCCTCTGCCACCCTAACTGCTACCCATTTCAGCAGGCTAATTTTACAGGTTCATCTTGTTAGGGATGAGACAGATATGAAGGGTTGACGGTGTTTGAATTCTGGAGACAGCCGCTACCACCTCCCACACCCTTCCCCATCCCAGCGAGGGCATTTTCCACTGCTGTGACCCCGGGTGGCCCCGTCAGAAGTCTGGACAATGACAGACAGACACTGAGCTTCTCTCTGGCTGCCAAAGCCCCCTGCCTTACGCCACATCTTGCATTCTCCAGAGCCTGGGCGTAGGAATGCCTTTCCGAGGCATCTTTGCAATCCTAAAGGGCAACCCGCTCAGCCGTGAAAAACAGTCGAAATACTTACACTTGCCATAAATGCCCATAAGCTAGGCAATCTTTCATGCTTTATAATGTTGTCCCCGGCAACACGGCAACACTGAGGGCCTCTGATAGGGAAAACAAAAGACAAATGACTGACCGTGCCCTTTTCTAATCTATCAATTTCTTCTAGAGCCCTTTGTCCTTCAAGCAGAGTGCAGCATGTGGGCCTGGCTACACGCAGCTGTGATTGTATCGCCCTGAAAATGCCTTGGACAGTGTTTGAACTTGCTCAGACACATTTATTCAATGACCTTTAGCCAAAACCACCTTGAGTGAGATGTTCCCAGAGTTCAACCTGACACATCTGCTTCCCTGCTGCAAATAAGGCTTGTTACTTTCCTGGAAGTCTCTATCAGACACTCCTCCACATGCAACAGTGAGATGTTTACGGGCAGTTGTGTTTATACGGGGCTCCATAGGATTGTTTAGTGATATTTAGCATTTCCTGGCACTCGTAGAGCCATTGGAGTGACTCCATCCTGCTGGGTAAGTGAGTGGACTGGTACCATTAGCAGACAGACTGTGGCCACTGGTTAGAGACTTAAGACCCATTGTTAGAGGAGCAGTTTAAATACCAGCATGTTGTAAATACCCCCACACGCTGATTCACTCATGCTGCCACCTCACATGCACACGTAAACGCACATACACGTCAACACTCCTACCTTTGTGCTCTATCTTTAAGAAATCACCACTGTTGCTTCCAATAGCTTCTGTGTCTCCCAGTGTGTGGAGCAGTCAGTACAGTATATATATATAACAGTGCAGTTCTTTCTAGTAAGAGAGGTGAATTGTGCTGTATAACACTTAACCCTCACTTCCCCCTATGCCCCCCTCCCATGGCAATCCCAATAAAACCTGGATTATTTTTATAACACAACGTATGACTGCTGACTTTACAAGCTCCCCTCCAACTCCTGAGTGAGAGGGAGAGGGGGGAGAAAAGAGAGGAAAAAGGAAAGAAAGGCCAGGTCAAAACCGCTCTGTGTCTCCAAAAGGGCAGCATATCCAAAACCATCAATGAAGGCCTTTTCTGCTGGGAGGAAAAATAAACACCCTGACTGATCCTTTTTTTCTCTTTCTTTTTCTTTCAGTCTGCTGCTACAGAAGGAACCACTGTAGTGTACAGTTCCCAACCAGACCTGGTGGCTTTCCTGTCCTGTCCGCTATCATCTTTATCTTGTGGAAAGGTCAGGTTCAGATGTGTTTGCACAGGTAAAGAGCTCTTCCCTGTCTGTGATGACAGAGGGTGGCAGAAAATGTGGAATCTTAGGGAACTGCTTGTCACAATTTCTAAACTGTTTCAGTTTTATTTATACTGCTACAGTTAAAATATAAACTGCTTTTGTTATCAAGTCTAGGTCTAAATTATTCCAAAACTACCCTCAACAAGTTATTAACATTTTTGCTCCTGTTCTCTACTACTATGTGGTATTAAATGTTACTTTCTCTGCATGAAAGTATTTCTGAGAATTTAAGGGACTGTACAAAAAATTGGGGGGGCGAGGGATGGTCAAAAAGGGGGAGGTACTGTGAATTTAGCTTTTTTCTTTTCTCTCTCTCTTTCTTCCAGAATTCAGCCTCACCCTTTGAGATGTAAAATAACCAAATTTCCAGTGGAAATAAACATGTTTACAGTTAAAAAATAGTTTGGGTCTCAATAGTTGATTTTCCCATTTATGAAACTGTACGGGGGTGGATTTTTATATTACTCACCTGTTTAAATATTGTGAAGGCTTAAATTTATGCATAATTAAGGGTGTGGCAGCTTTGAGAGACAAGCTGTCTGCGAGGTGTAACCACAGTCTATGAATCAGGGCAACTCATGGCTTATTCCCAGCTCCACCCTCTCATCCAAATACGGTCACCTCGGGTCAGTTCTGGCTCCAAAAATTCCAAGATGGGGGCAACCAAATTGCTAAACTCAGGGCTTCAAATCTGGAGTCCACGAAACCAATGGATGACGCCATGCTAGCTCTGTCTCGAAGGCAGAGTGATCAGCCGATGGTCATAGAGCAACATGTTTGTATGATATCTAATAAGTTAGTGCCCCTCTAATGTTGTTACGTACTTAACGCTAAGTTATGTAACTAACGTAAAGTTACATAGGTTAGGCTAAGGGAAAGAAACATGGTGATAACATACCTTAAAATAACTTAAGTTCACTTGGTTTCACAAAGTCCTGTACACCAGTCTCCTTGGGGAAAGTCCTGAGTTGTTTGACCCATCTGCCACCCCAACCTGCCTTCTTACATGGACTCTCAGTCTTAAACTTTTCCCTTCTTCACTCCTCTCAGGGCTTTAGTCAAGTGATTGCACAAATTACTAGCTCATAAATACTTGGGTTATATACGTATTATGGTGCATTACTTTTTGTAGGTATACATACAAACAATGCATAAGAACAGCCTGTGCTGAGAGACACACAATACTCACACAATAATCATTTAAATGTAGGGATAACTACACATTTTCAATTCATGCAGAAAATAGCCAGACTGTATAAGCTTTATCACAAGCAAAAGAAGAGCTTGAGAGAGAGTTTAAAAACCCCGACTCCGCTCTCACCTTTGCACAGCTGGCTAATTACAGCATGAAGTAGCTGTCAATGTTTTATTGTCAATTTTGGAAAGTTGTAGGAATTATTGGACACAGTCACCCTCCCAAACTGACATCAGAATGGTGTAGAGGACAAAGGTTTCCGAAGCTGTTAGACAATCTGACAAGCCGTTCTGATGAAGCATACCAGCAGTTTATTATTCAGCACCATTCCCCACCCCAATCATTTTTGTACAGTCCCTAATTTTATTGAGTGAACATATTACAGGAATGTTAGATGACAAATATGTTAGGTTTCCCTGTACACTGACAAGAGAGGCAGCAGAGTTATTGGAGACTTTGACTGCGACAGAGCAATCTGCCAAAGAGGAGTATGATTAATATGCCAGGTAATGTAACTCAAAATTTCTTGGACTCCTTTCAAAAAGTAATATATATTCATTTGCTTATTACTCCTTTGAAAAAAATATTTCATACACCACTATATTACCTTACTGTTATGGCCGTAAAAATTGTCAGTTGCATCCTCTTATCCTCTAAAACTGGGACTCAACTTAATTTCCCTTCCTCTCCTTGTTCCCTGATAAAATCAAAGTTGAGAGAATATTTCCTGCAGGCAAAGCCAACTTTTCTCATCTGAGCTCAGCACGATGTGCGAGGGGACGATGACTAATTCTATGAAAATTAATCAGGGCGACTGGGGGGGTGGGATGTATTTCCTGGATAATTCAACTTTAATCTTATATTTAGAAGTGGTGATAACAAAAGTAACGACTTATTTCTGTGATTGGAAACTGTAATGTGGCATTACTTAAATTGAAATAGTAATTTGTTTCACTCCATTGTTGGGTGGCTCGGTGAAAAAGGCTGGGACGGGGTTGGGATGACGGGGGCTGTGGGAGCTGCTGCATCAGCATGTGTGCAGTAATGTGATAGCGAGGCCTGGCCGCACAAAGAAAACACAACCAGCTCTCTAACAACCCTCCCAGTTAGACCCTGAGAGGGGTGGGGGGCTGGGTAACACCGCTTCAGTAATTATGCTGCCTTCAAATGCTGGTGGAAATATTGTAATTCTAAGTAGAGCACATATGAAGAGCATTAAATGTGGTAGCTTGAACTGCAGAGATGTGACCTTTAGGGAGTAATAAAGCAGGGAAGCTGTGCCAACAACTGGCAAATATGAGGTAGCCTTTTATATATTTTTTTCTAATCAAGTGCTCTATGTCCCTACTTTTTTATTTTAGTTGTCATTCTTCATTTTATTACATACCATCAACTGTTTTTTACATGCATGTTACCTTCTGTGTTGTAGAAGCTCAGAGTACCTGTGTGCTGTTTGAAGCTTCCTTTTTGGAAAGTGCATTTTTTTTTTCTTTAACCAAAAGAACTTGACAGTGGTTATACTGTAAGTCATATTTACGACTGGAAGGAAGGGTTTATGTGGAACAGTTGAAGGTAGAATTGCCCTCTTTAAAGCAAGACCTGTCCCACTTTCAACAGAGTTGCATGCATAATTTTGGAAGTAGGAGACAGTTAGTAGGTGGCTCGGCACTACAAGTTTTATGCTGCCTTCAGGTTCTCTGCATGATAGCAAAGGTGGTGCCAGAAATGTTTGCTGTGGTAAAATAATGAAGAAGCAAAGCACGGATGTGTTGAAAGTCAATTTTAAGTATCATATGTCTGAAAAAAATCTGATAACTCAAAAGTACTGCCAACTAATAGCACAGAAGGAATGCAGCTGCAGAAATAGACAACTGTCAACTTTGAGAAAACTCTGGAAAATTGACCTACTGGCAGAATAACAGAGAACCTACACAGCTCACATCTGAACAGAAAGGAACACGGACAGGGCCGGACAAGGCTGGAAAGAAATGGCCTGACAGACATTCATTTTTTACTCAGGATGAATTGTAGTAGCTTTGGTGACCCACTGACTTTTCATCTAACTTCATCATCAAGTCAAAATTTGGTTTATGAAAACTCACTCCCATCAGTTGTAGCTGTTCTTTTCATTTAGTGATAATAAGTAGTGGGGTCACGATTTCGATTCTAAATTGAAAATCGATCGAAATGAACTTTCGGTTTCAACCTTTAAAATCAAAAGCAGGTTTGTCTATTCTTGCAGTATTTTTTTCTCTTTATCCCTGTCTACTTGTGTGTGTCTGAAGAAAAAAAACACTTTGAAGGCGACACACTGTAAATTACCGGTAGCCTGCAGCTGCACTTTTCCAGACAACATGGCCACTGCCAGAGTCAGAGATGACAGAGAAACAACAGAACTGTAAAATCCTCCTGCTTCCCTGAAGACAGCGGCCTGGCAACATTTTGCCTTCTCTGTGAGTTGTAAACAACAACTGATGACAGAGGAACTACAGTTTGTAGGCTATGCTACAAGAGGTTACTTTCGCTACCTCGGACAACACAACAAATATTGCAGGGCGTATTCACAGGCAACATAAACAAATAGGACCTGGCGACCTTTTGCAGGTGAGAAAACTTTTTTGTAATTACATTCTAAATAAATTATTTAATGTTGACCATATGGCCTTTAGTACATTGCCCCCAAAATATGGGGATTATATCACACATGATACCACGTAGCTTGTTCTATTTAACGAAGAATTTTGAAAATGTAAATGGCAGTTTTCAGGGCATAGAACCAGTGATCTGAAAATGTTACAAATCAAGACTCAAATCAAATCAATCTGCTGCTCATGTTTCCATATGGTTCTGACAATCTATGGTTTCTGGTTGTGGAATGATTTGACTTTGAGTCCCAACAAGATAGCCACATGGTTGCTCCACTCAAACATGCGTGGCGCCGTCCTGCAGCCACCACTGAACAGCACCAATGATCCACAGCAGGACTAGGACAGCACCTCTCATTCCTACCGTCACATCAGTTCTTATTCACCATAAAGCACACGCCTCCTCTCCTTCTCTCACCTCTGCTTTGTCAGATCGGCATATAGAAAAAGAGTCACCTGGTTGAATGGTGCTGTTCAAGATGTTGGTGAATCGAAGGATATTACAGTTCCTGATATCCTGTTAGAAACTGATGCGGCAAAGAGGTCATCCAGTTTCCACCACTAGTACAATGGCTAGTAGGAAGCTAATTCAGCTAGTGCCCATCTTCTCCATCTTTTCCTTGATGTTAATGTTTACATTTGAAAACCTCAACCTGGTTAGCCAGCATAAGTTGGCAGGAGTTTACAGACTGGTGAGTTGATTTCCTCATCCACGTGAGTGACTTGCAGCCACACGCCACCACTGTCCAAAGCTGACCACAAAAAGCACCAGCAAGACTTGCAAAATAGACAACAGTAGCATACATTTAGCACTAATTTAGTGGAGCCAACAGAGAGGTGACTGGAAACATCCAGCACGGCCATCAGTGCTGAAAAAATTTTAAGAGTACACTTAAAATTGAAAGTCCTTCAAATTATGGATTTGGAGAATTGTCACACCACTAACAACTAGCCAATGTCAGCATGCTAACATGCTAAACTAACATGGTGAACACACTTAACAATATATCTGCTAAACATCAGTATGTTAGCGTTTTTATTGTGAGCAAGTTTTTTTTTTCTTTTTTGCTGTAGCCACATCTAGTCCGTCTTAGCCCGCCTATATGCATGATGGATTGACATAGAGTTGAAAAACTGCAGCCTGCTGCTCCTTAAAAATTGATCTTCACAACTGTGATGAATTCTACAAGAAAGATCTTTTACTGAAGCTGTTATGTTGTGGAACCTACAGAATTACAAACCATAAACCACAAACATGTTTCTATAATGAGGCATCTGTAGTAATTATTAACTTTAACTGTTGGTTGTTGCCATGGTTTCTATACTTTCTGCTTTTGTACACAAGGCTCAGGCTTTAGAGTAAACTCTATCCTCCTTTCCTAATCCCACTTTATATTTTCATATCCAGTCATTTTCTAAAGTTTTGTAATCCTTGTTTTGCATTGTTCTAATACTCATATCAGCTTCATCAAATTCAATATTTCTATTCAAGAACTTGAAGGAAGGAGGTTAAGCTGTAGGAATATGGGTGGGGTGGGTTGGGTGGTCAGGCCAGGACAGATGTGTTTAAGCTGGCAGGGAAAGTAAAATGGAGGAGGAGGAGGAGGGGTGGAGAAACTTCCCCCAAGGCCCCACTGCTTTCATTGAAACACTTCCTGGTTCTGAACTTAAATCCCCCCTCCGTCACTCCCGAGGGTGGTATCCCCTGACCGGACTTGGTTACACCACGTGACGGACGCACATTGTGCTGGTGTTTTTAAAAAGCAGGCTGCTATTGTAGCTCAGCGAGCAGAGACCTGAATAACACAGCACATATGGGACGAATTGGATCTTTGACTGTGTGACATAACAGCTCCATGTGACTTTTTTTCCACTGTCATATACACATTTTCATAGTATGTACACACAAGTACACGTGTTCAGACACACAGTGCTCCGCTGTGCTGTCATACAGACTCTGGTGGGATCAGGTGGTGATGAGAACAGAGCATGCGACCTGGATATGAACAACACACACACACAGTGGGCGCTTTGTGAGCAGTTCAAATTCTGTTCGAAATGCTATAATAAACACACACCGCACACACACAAACACCCCTGTGTTGTGTTTGTATTTGCCTGGATCCAGTTGGGTAGAAAAGAGGAGAAAAAAAAAATCCTTTTGAAATTTGAAACTCTTCTCCATCAGCAGCCCCTGTGCTCCCCTCCACCAGGCCAGGAGCAGAGCAGCAGCAGCAGGAGAACACGGGCCTCTGTTGTCTCAGCCGGAGCCCTTTGGATACATTTTGAACCCCCTCTCCCAACGGACGCAGCAGCATAGAGGCCTTGTTGTACTGAGGAGCATGTGAACGCACTGCTGACTTGAGCGTGGTGAGCAATGTGACTTGTTACTGTAACAAGGTCGGTCTGCACTGACAGAGTTTATGTGTTTTTGTGTGTTTGCACATATTCATGCTGTATGTCTCCACATAGGCAACCATGAATATATAAGAGACTCAAGGCTCAGTATGTGTTTGTCAGTCACCTTGATTGCCTTCTATAATAACTGTACAGAAATAAAAAATCCAGAATACAGATCCCAGACAAACAAATCATTCACATACCATTACATATAAATGTGCAATTTCAAAAGAGGCTTTAGATTACCAGAATTTCTTCACTGGATACATCACAGCATCACAAACAGAGCTGAATCAATCTTTCTCCGACACATATTGAAACAGACTAACCTTCGCAAAGGTAGTTTTTGATGTAAGAGTATTGTGTTTTATAGCACTGTTTTGTAATGTGTTCCTGTGAATACAGTCCTTTCAAATACAGCATCATTTTTCAAATCGCAAATTGATTGACAGGTCTTTTAATACAGGGACTAACACTAAACAACAACAACAACATCTAACATCTACAAAAACTTCAGTCCTCTGGTGTTGTTAAAAGTTTTGCTTTGATATCGGCGCTGTCTGTAAAAACAGACATAATCAGCTCTGAAAAACACAAAACTGACATTTCGTTTTTAACTGTGATTGATCCATATACACTCACCAGCCACTTAATTAAGTACATCTTGCTAGTACTGGCTTTGACCCCTTTTGCCTTCAGAACTGCTTCAACTCTTTGTAGCACAGATTCAACAAGGTGCTGGAAACATTACTCAAAGATCTTGGTCCATACTGACATGATAGCATCACACAGTTGCTGCAGATTTGTCGGCTGCACATCCATGATGCGAATCTCCTGTTCTACCACACCCCAAAGGTGCTCTATTGGACTGAGATCTGGTGACTGTGGAGGCCATTGGAGTACAGTAAACTCATTGTCATGTTTAAAAAAACAGTTTGACATGATCTAAGCTTTGTGACATGGTGCGTAATCCTGCTGGAAGTAGCCATCAGAAGATGGGTACACTGTGGTCATAAAGTGACGGACACGGTCAGCAACAATACTCAGGTAGGCTGTGGCGTTTAAACCATGCTCAGTTGGTACTAAGGGGTCCAAAGTGTGCCAAGAAAATATCCCCCACACCATTACAGCACCACCAGCAGCCTGAACTGTTGATACAAGGCAGGATGGATCCATGCTTTCATGTTGTTTACGCCAAATTCTGACCCTACCATCTGAATGTTGCAGCAGAAAAGTTCTTAGCTGACAGGAGTGGCACCCAGTGTGGTCTCCTGCTGCTGTAGCCCATCTGCTTCAAGATTTGACTTGTTCATTCAGAGATGGTCTTCTGCATACCTTGGTTGTAATGAGTGGTTATTTGAGTTACTGTTGCCTTCCTATCATCTTGAACCAGTCTGGCCATTCTCCTCTGACCTCTGGCATCAGCAAGACATTTTCGCTCAGAGAACAGCTGCTCACTGGATATTTTCTCTTTTTCGGACCATCCTCTATAAACCCTAGAGATGGTTGTGCATGAAAATCTCAGTAAATCAGCAATTTCTGAAATACTTGCCCATCTGGTACTAAAAACCATGCCACATTCAAAGTCACTTAAATCAAGTTTCTTCCCCATTCTTTGAACTTCAGCAGCTCGCCTTGACCATGTCTGCATGCCTAAATGCATTGTTGCAGCCACACGATTGGCTGGTTGGCTATTTGTGTTAACAAGCAGTTGTACAGGTGTACCTAATAAAGTGACCAGTGAGTGTAGATTGACTCGTAGTGATGGTGATCCTCTGCAACACTTCAGAAGAACTCTAAAACGAATCACAGAAGAACTAGTGATGGAGACCTGTCAGCCCCTAGTCCAACATACTATAATTCTTATATTAGCATGTGCTACATGCCAACATACTTGTTACTTTAGTCACAGCTCGCAGGCTACATAGCTACATTCATGAAAAAGAAGTGACAGAAAATTGCTGGCAAGCGTGGCTGAGATTAATACAACCTTTTCAGCTATGAGTTCTCAACCTGCACCTGATCTGTGCGGGACTCACACTCACTGGACTTAAATCGGCAACCCTTCCCAAGCCAAGTCCCTACAGACTGTACTACTGCTGCCTCGATTGTAAGTCAACTTAGAGAGATAAACACTTAAAGGTCTAGTGTGTTGGATTTAGTGCTATCTAGCAATGTGGTTGCAGATTGATGTGAAAACGCAAATGGCCCTATCTAGAGCCAGTGTTTGGTTTGTCCATCTTGGGCTACTGTAGAAACATCATAGCAAACTCAGTGAAAGAAGACCTGCTCCATATGTAGAAACAGCTCATTCCAAGGTGATGAAAACAGAACAGTTCTTAGTTTTGGGTGATTATACACTAATGAAAACATAATTATTATAATATACATTCCCTTTCTGCCAACATATCCCTGTAAATCCTTCACAATGGACCTTTAAACTTAAACTGAAATGTCCTTCATCAGTCCAAAAAAAACCCAAACTGCTCCAAGCAACCACTATCATAGCTTCTAAATTAAGTGGCTATATGATTAAGGCAAAACAAAACAACCTCCAAACCTCTCATCCCACAAGAAAAGTTGTGAAATACTAAAAAAGTCCATTTAAAGCTGATGATGTTGGCTCAAGCTGGCAGATAACACCTGAGACTGACAAAGCACAGCTCAGACTGATGAAAGCTGAGCCAGTCTGACAAGTCTGATAAGCTGAGCCTGAAATGTAAAATAATAAACACTTTTGATTTTGGAACCAGCCTTGCTTTTCCTCTGGTGTCATCCTCAGGCCGAGCTCTACAGTTGTAAATCCAACAATTCCATTTATAGTCTCACGGTCTGTTACCATAGCTGTGGACTTAACCTTGTTAATCTATAAAACACACTCTCACTCTCTCATTCTTATAGCTCATGGTTAAACAATTGAAGACTTAAAATACTTTATTAACTCACTATATTATCTCTGCTTGTATGTCTCCGAACTGCTCATGACTGTGCATGTGTTTACACCTCATCTGCATGTCGGCATGTGTCTGCATGTCTACCTCAGCCTAAATGTGAGAATATCTTCAATATGTTTTGCGCACTACAAGCATTTGTCGCATCTGGAGGTCCTCGGGGGCCCTCCGGAGCTGCATAGATCTGTTAATGCACGGCAGCTACTGGAATCCCACGCATCTGCTCTGGAGTGAGCGGGCATAAACAGGAACCCCTGGGAGCCGGTAATATGTTAAACGATCTGACTCCAGTCCTGCTCAACCTTATCCAGCCGAGGCAATAAGAGATATGAGAGCTCGATGTGTGTGCTTGTGCATGTCTCTGCGTCAGGAGTTCTGTGTATGTGTGGGTATTATGAGCACAGCCTTGAGATGAATGACACTAAGCCAAGAGAGAGAAAAAAGGGAGCAGCAGAGAAAAAGGATGCAAATAACCAAGACAGGACTGGATGAAATTGACTGGAATTGCTCCTTTGGTGTGGCGGGAGAGGCAGAGCTGCCTTTGTGTGAACAGTTCAAAGGCGGTGGATATATCTTTCCCGGCTGTAATGCAGCCACATATATACATAGATATGGTTTGATCCACGTATATACCCACAGATAACAGTAAAGGTGTGTTTCAACTACCACAGGATCAAAAAGCAAATGATGGCTGCTGGTGAGAAAGTGTCAGATTGAGACTTATCTGCTTGTTCTCCACCTGTTCTGGTACAGTGGAGGGAGCAGAGCGAGATAGAAAGAGCATGGGAGATATAGAGACAGAGAGAATGAGAGAATAGGGGATAAAAAGAGTGAGAAAAGAGATACAAGGAGAGGAAGATTTAAACAGACACATGCAGAGGGAGGTAGAGAGGAGAAATCTGAGGTCGTGAGAGTGAGATGGGAGAAGAGAACAGGAGCCACAGGGAGGGGAAAGAGTGGCAAAAACAGATAATAGCTGCAGAGAGAAGTGTAGAGAGAAAGAGATGGGCAGGGAAATAAGGCTAGAGGAGGAGATGGAGAGGAAAAGAAAGCTCAAGAGGCAGAAAAAGGGAAAAAGGTCGGATGGACAAGAAAGATAGCAACAGTGTGAGAGACAGACAGAGAGAGGAGGGTGGGTGGCAGAGAGACAGAGAAGTGGATGTCTCAGGCCATTTCCTGTGATGATAGCCAGAGGCTTATTTTTCACCTCCCTCCAATCAACCCCCCCTACCCCCAACTCCACCACACTCTCATCTAACCGCTCCTCTGCCACCCACCCTCTCCCAGCCAATCCAACACACTCTCACACACTCACTCACACGCTGGCATACAATTTGATTGCGAAGCGTTAACCTCTGTCCGGCTACTGTAAAATGCACGGCCGTGCGACAATAATGGAGTCCGGGAGCAACACATGTTTCTCGGCCCATTCAGCCTTGCTCAACAAGTGACTGCTTGAAAATAATTACATCTCATTTTATTCATTGTCAGTGAATTACCTGCTTGAGTGGCCGCGCACAATGGCACTCCGAGATGTGGATACATGGGCAGGGCTAGAGCTGTGGGCTCCGGAGTGTGTGTGTGTCAGTGTGTTTGAATGTATGGCCGTGTAAATGGCTGCAAACACATTGTACTTGTTTGACCCTTTCTGCTCTCTTTAGAATGTGAGAGCGTGTAATTATGTCTGTGTATATGTACACTATTAGTCATTGGTCAGCATGCTGTAAGCTGACTGTTTCACCAACAGACGCCTGCATTGTTTCAACTAATATTCGACATTTTGAAAATTAAGCTTTTTCGAAAAAACAGTGTTGGAAGTAATGTGTTATAGTATTTCCACTTGGCAGTAACTAGACATGTAACTAATTACTTTTCAAATAAATAATGCAGTTACAATGGCTGAACTCTCAAACCTTTTTCTCTGGTTGTAATCTAACTTCACCAGCAGTGATGTCGATTTTTTTGCTCCCATTATTCACAGGTGTGAGTAAGGGGGTGAGGTGCTAAGGAGGTAAGGTGTAAAGTCACGATTTTTTAAAAATCTGTGTTAATAAGCACTTCTCCTTCTCCAGGATAATCCATCCACCTGACAGGTGTGGCATAGCAAGATGCTGATTAAACAGCCTCATTACTACACACTTAAAGGCCACTCTAAAATGTGCAGTTTGATCACATAACACAATGCCACAGATGTCACAAGTTTTGAGAGAGCGTGTGATTGGCATGCTGACTACTCCACCTGAGCTGTGAACTGTGCCCGTGAGCTGAATGTTCACTTCACTATTGTAAGCCGTCTGCAATTTCATCTCTCTGAATTTGGCAGTACAACCAACCGGCCTCACAACGGCACAAGTTGGTAACGAAGACAGATTGCTGCAGGTCATGACCCTGGTGAGGATGATGAGCCTGCAGATGAGCTTCCAAGACAGTATCTGACAGTTTGTGCAAACCATTTGTTACATCAGCTGTTCAGGCGGCCGGTCTCAGGTGATCTTACAGGTGAAGGCGCTAGCGAAGGTCCTGACCTGGTGTGGCTACATGTGGTCTCTGGTAGTGAGGCTGGATGGATGTACTGCCAAATTAAAGGAAACGATGTTGGACACAGCTTATAGTAGTGAAATGAACCTTCAGTTGACTGGCAACACCTTTTTTTAACCTTCAGAGGGAACCATGCTAGCTGTTTCCCCCTAATCTGTATGCTAAGAAAAGCTAAGCTAACTGGGTGATGGCTCTAGCTTCATATGTAATGGACAGATATGAGAGGAGTATCATTCTTCTCATCTAACTTGCACCAAAAAAACAAATAACCCTATTTCCAAAAACATCATACTAGTCCTTTAAAAGGAGAAGCTTGGTTTAAACTGATGTTCACCCAGATTTGATTTCCCAAATTTGCTATGCCCTGTTGCAAGATGAGCCCATTGCCAATTTACTGTAAATGCGTTGCTTTTGTGATGTGGACAGCTCAGAAAAAGCCTCTGTTAATAGGATCGGAAAATGGCGAGAAAATGCAAATGAGGTGTTGATTGTATGTCCCTCTTCTTAGACTTTCACTAGTTTTTTGAAATAATCAGAACATACACCAATCATTTACTGGATTTTCCTATGTATAGCAACTGAAAATACTGAATCCTAATTGTGCATCATTTCTTGTCATTGTGAGAGCACAGTATGGGTTAACTCACAAGTGTGGGTGTACAATACAAGATACATTACAAGTTAACCTTTCCTTTGTGTGTGTGTGTGTGTGTGTGTGTATGTGTGTGTGTGTGTGTGTGTGTGAGTGTAGTATGCGTGTGCTCGTGGGCTGTTTGCTCAGACTATTGGAGAGCAGACAACTGGAGAGGGGGAGAAGATGTAGTTGTAAATATTTAATGTCGTCCATGCGCTATCGTTGCCCTGCATTAGACCTGAGGCAGAAATGAACACCTGACTCCTATGACCGGGCAGCGTCGGGCAGCATTTGGCTAGCAGACAAGAGAGTGAGAGACAGGAAAGTGCAGGGGAGAATAAATCTAGAAAATTGCTCTTTCTCTCTCTCTGGATTTATTTTGTTTGTGGCGCACAGGCATAATGGTTCAATAAAGTGTGCAATAAAATGCGAGGAAGAGAAGTGAGCAGTAAGTTGACTAAGGCTATGGCAAAGTCCCCGCATCCTATCTGCAGCCAGAACTTTCAATGCTGCTGAAACCTGACTGGAGAGATGTCTACGGACAAAGCTGAGGAATAACTGATGAGATGACTGACAACATATTATTGGGTAAAAAAGAAACATTTTAGGGAAAATAGTTGAATGTTCTCATTCTGACCTTAAAAAGTTGTGGTAGTTTGTTAAAATATTTTAAGCTGCACTAATAAATATTTTCATATTAACAACAAATTACATGACTATTTACAATGTGGAAGGTCTCTCTTAGGTCTCATGCAACAAACCCACAGAGAATTACTGAAGTTTCCCTCATCTTTATTGCATGTTTTAGCAGCTTTCAGCTCATTGTTGTGGTTTTGCAGTGTGCAGTTTCGCCGTTTGGTTCAGGCCTAGTGCACACATACATGGGTATTTTTGGAAATGGGGGTTTCCCTTTGTTGTTCTCCAAAAAAAAAGAAAAAAAAATCCTGTTCATACAAGCTGTTATAAAAAAAATCTCTGTCCAAATGAAATCGTACAAACAAAATGGAAGCACTGTCAAGAGCATGTCAAACCAACATCCCGAACCCTAAAGCCACGCAAAGAGGAAGAAGATGTTGGCCAAATTAGAAGCCTGAAAAAAAAAAGCTGTTACTCTACCTGCAGCAGTGACCTCCATAGCACATTCTCTTTATGCATCCATCATAGCGTGCTCCAGGGATGACGTTTCTCTCTAGCCCGACACAGAAGTTAGTGTCACCCGGTTCCCTCATCAAAAAGCCTATGGGATTTTTCCATTGGATTTCGGATTATAGCAGAAAATAAGCCCTATGGCAAAGAAAAGTTTACAATAAATACATGTTTTATTCAGGAAGATAATCTTCACAGCACCACCTTCATGATTTTTGAAGCCAAAATGCAATTCCCAGAAGTAAAAAGCAAATGTTAGGCTATTAAAAAACAACGTCTTAATTTCGTCCCCGTGGCATGGCAAAACCTGAATGTCTCTTAAGCTTGTGTTAACCACAGACCTTGCTCTAACCAAAAGCTCATTAAAAAAACACTGACCTCGAGACAATGGAACCAGGAGTGGAAAAATGCTAACTCACTTAATTAGGACTCATTCCTGAGGCACTCTGTTCTCACAACTCAACAGTAGATTTATACATGGGCATGGAAAGGTGGGTGCTGCTGCACCCCCCATTGACAAGGGTGGGACAACACAGACTGTAAATAGTTGGCTATTCTGCCATAACTAATGCGCTATCTGAACATTTTTTTTAAATTTTGAGGGTACCTGTCAGAAAATTCATGAAAAAAAAGCTAAAAATGTACAAATGTAATTATTTCCTCCAATTTAACATGACAACAACGTCAAGTCGTTGGACGCAAGGGACTTCTGCCTCATTTTTTCCATAACTGCTTATCCTGTTAGGGGCTGCGGGAGGCTGAAGTCTCTCCCAGCTGACATTTGGTGAGAGGCGTGGTACACCCTGAACAGGTCGCCAGACTATCACAGGGCTGACACATAGAGACTAACAACCATTCACACTCACATTCACACCTACAAGCAATTTAGAGTCACCAATTAACCTAACCTTCATGTCTTTGGACTGTGGGAGGAAGCCGGAGTACCCAGAGAAAACCCATGCTGACAAGGGGAGAACAAGCAAACTCCAAGCTCCCCCACCCCAAGGTTCAAACCCCACACCCTGGGTTCAAACAAGGAACCCTCTTGCTGTGTGGCAACATTGCTAACCACTGTACCACCATGTCGCCAGGGACTTACACTGCAGGGGCATAACCATCTGGATGGAGTTTTATGGCAGATGACAAGTGGACATAATGTCATGATTTGCTCATAGGACCAGTGGCTTCAGCGCAGAGACAACTGGATGTCCGACACCATACAAAAGGAAGAGATTTCCTGTCGCTCCTGTACGCATGTGCACATACATAGTCTTGGCACACACTTACACTGTTCCTGCATACATGCATTATGTGTAAATATGTAAAAAGTATTGTTAGCAAAGTTACAGCCAGCGCTATTTGGCCATGTCAGCCCTTGCACAAGTTGTTGCTCATTTGTGTTGCCTCACAGGGAAGATAATGGCAATGCAAGCTAAAACTGTTCTCACAGTCTACACATCAACACTGAAAACAGAGTTCCTGAAAATCCCGACCCTGGAAGGAGTTTTACTAAAGTGCTTCAGTTAAAATATGCAGTTTGCATTTTAATAAAGGGCCAAAAAGCCTAGAAAAAGCTGCAATTTTAAATATAGCTGTGTCTGGACGAGGCCTTAGTGTCCTTGCTTTTGTTGACCTTGTTTCTAGCAACAGCAGGCAGCTTTTTTTTTTGTTTTTTGTTTTTTTTTTAGCCAAAAAGCTCCTAAAAAAAACTGTATACAACTTACTCGACACTATCAGTTTCATTTTGTAAATTCTATAAAAGAGACATACTGGCTAAGCTTCTACCCCATTAAAACTGCCGTCATTTTTCTTTTTAATGGTGTGCTGCTGGTGTGTATTGGTAAGAACGGGTGTCTGCACAGCTGATTTTGGAAGAACTCTCGTCACTTTTTCCCCTCGGGAGAAATGTGGCTGTGTCATTCTCGATCTCTCCAGACCTCTGCTGCATCGATAAGAGCCCTGCTGACTTTTCCTCCTCCCTTGGCTGCAGCAGTGAGCCATTTGGAAAAGATGTTTCTACACTTGGATTTCTGTCCAATTGCATCAATGGCAATATTATCACTCCCTCTCCTTCTCCTCATCTGCTTTCTTACCCCGTCTCTCCATATGCCCTGCTTTCTGTTTTTTGGTAAATTGATATTGCTGATGTGATGTGAATGTCATGAATTTTCTCCTTCGCCGTTGGGGTTTCTTGTCTGACCTAGCAGTTTTTTTTCTGTGTCCTATATCAAGTTGTCAGCCTTGGCTGTCCACCATCCAGTATGCTTGCCCTCGCTTGCCCATCTGTCTCTGTCTCTCTTACTCTGTTAATCCTGCCTTCTTTCTCCATTCTCATCAGTTTTGAACATTCTGGCATTAATCTACTTCCACAGTGACCAGACAGAGGAATAGATGATTATAAACCCTTTTTAATGACCATTCATTGCATGTTTTAAGCATTTCCCTTTGAATGAAAATAGCCATAAACCATATTCACTTTTTATTCCAAAAAAAGCAGCAACTGATAATTTGATCAGTTTTTTTGCTATTATAATTCCTCTATGCTGAATATCCACTAAAGAAACACTGCTGCACTGTTAATCTTCTGTCATCAACCATGTTTTATAACCTATCTGAGTGAAACAGGTTTATAACTAGAAGTCTGAAACGGTTTTGACCTTCCATTATCAATGGGCAGTAGAATGAAGGTTTTCTAATATATTTTGAAGTATCTCAGATTCCATTATTTTTGAGGACTCTTGTGTCCAGAGAGCAGCCAGTAACTCTACACAATGCCTGGCTGGCTCCCTCTCCTTTGCCTTTCTTCTCTTGCTTGTTCTCCTATTTTCCTCTCTGCTCTCTCTCTTCATTCTGCCATTACTTCAATCACATTATTGGCATTTCTGCCAAAGCACTGCACAAAATGCAGTTTCAAACACCAGTAATCAACAATTCCCTCTCTCTTTTCTCCCTCCTCCTCCTCCTCTTGTCCATTCCAGACAATGACTGGCGTGGACAGACAATGTACAGCTGTCATCTTACCCCCGCCCCTCCTCCCCCTATCCCTTGACTCCACCTCCACTAACATCTGTTGTGTCCAGTCAGGCTTTGGGCAGAGTGGTGAGGGGGTAGACGCTGAGGTCAAACCGATCTCTATGCAGATTGTAATGACTTCCTGTGTCCACCCTCCTCTCTCCCCCCTCTTTTTCTTCTTCTTCTCTCTTGGTGAAGCTCCCAGGGGGTTCTGGGAAGGATGTCTGAACTCTGAATGAGTCTCTGTTACCGACAAGCTGTTGTCCAGTCAGATTCCCACCATCACTACCACAGCGGACGAGCGTGAGAGTATGTGCACAGGCGAGCATTCACACACACACACACACACACACACACACACACACATATATTCACATCAGTTTTATACAGAATATGGATGCACGCATGATTGCCTTCCTAGGTGCACCTCCCTGTTTATAGACTCTAAGCTGCTACAGACGGTGAGCCATATGGCCAGGACTGACATCATAAAGTATAACTATGAAGTACACAAAGTTTCAGTTTCTGCCTGATGGTCAAGACAAGCAATTAAAGCAACTTTGAACATAGATCATCATTTTTACCAAACAGACTGAGTTTCCAGCAGCTCAAAAACCTCCTGAGATTGTCACAAGATGTTTGCAGTTTGAACATGTCACCAAAGCTCTGCAAGATCCCAGTGGAACGTTTCCAAATACATGACTCAAAGGCCCCATTTACATTTCAAGTGTCTCGTACTCGGATAAAATCCAGTGGGGTTTGGCTGGGGTAAAAATGTTCAAACCGCTTAGATATTAGGCCAAACACCTGCTCAGTATATCGGATTTTACCACTAGGTGTCGCACTTCACTCAGCAGCTGCTCCCTAGCGGAACATAATGCGACTATGAGAGCCCATGAGTGAGAGTTTAGCTGGCGCACACAGCTGGCAATTTTGACGTTAAACTCCCTTTTTATAGCATCACACATCTAACTGAAAACAAACTTATCAGGAAAATGAACACTTGAACATACAGCAGCACAATAACAACTACCTAAAATGACATGATTCACTTGCTAACATGAAGGAGGTGGGGTTTATGACCAATACTGCAGCGAACCACCAGGGGGCAATCGATATGTCTTGGCTTCACTTTTGGCGAGCTGTCATGTTGTCCATCTTTATACAGTCTATGATTTGGTCACAACAAAAAAACACATATGCTTTCCAGTTAACAAACACAGTATCTGATGTGCGCATCTTCCCCCTCCAATCTCTACTCAAATATTATCTCCTTCATGTTGCCAGCCTTGGCTCAGCAGTAAAATTGCACACAGCCTGTCAGACACTAGTGGCTTTGTTAGGGCATTTATAAACAAATGTATTCATCACGTAGTCATGCTTATTACTAACTCAATATTTGTTGGATTTAGTGTAAGCATGTGTCAGTACAGATTGCTGATGTAGGCTAGTTTTGAATTTGCCAGAATGTGTCATAATGACAAATATTTGTACAACTGACCAGGACTCTAAATTAAGATGAGCATGATTTACACTTAGCCACACAACTGCATCTGTCTTGGCCAGATCAAACATCTGCAATCAATCTTGTTTTTCCTGGACTATACGCAAATTGGGATTGGCCCACCTCCAGTCTATAAGGAGGTGATAATGCACTCAGAGCTCTTTGGTAACTGCTAAAAACACCAGAAGAAGAATAACTTCTTCACCTCAGCAGTTTAGTACCAGTAATGGTTTAACTAGCATTAGTTAACAACTGTCCATAACCTAACCTAATTACGTGGCTGTATTGTATTCATGAACTATGAGTGAGACTAAACTTTACGGTTCTTACAGGCTCTAACTCACTCCACTCCCTGATTTACACACACAACATTCAGCAGTTGAACTGATTGGAGATCAGTTAAATACTACAGCTCATTTAACAAAACCACCTCTGGAGGTTGTTTGAGCAATTGGATTTCACTTTGTCTTGAATGCTTCTTGGATGCATTTACACTGGATAGCTATCAGAGGCAAAACAGAGTCAGCACCTGTGTTAAAGTTTTAAAAAGAATAAAATAACATCTGTTGGATGTCAGACATAGCATTAGGACCATAGGAGGGCATGAACAGCTGAAACTGATGTGTGGACTGGATTGATAATTACAAAATATGCACAGGAAGTAGCACCCCTTTGCAGTGGCACAATCAGCATTTATAAAATCTCACCATCTCCAGACATTCAGACATCAAGATCAGGTATTATGTATTCATCTGAATTACTTCAGTCTGTCTAGTGTGTTCAAAATTCTGTCTTAAATTATGCTGCAGGCAATCTAATATCCTGCATATTACGGTTAAACCTGATTTTAACTTGGCTATTTTTATTATCCACAATAGTGTTGTGGCTCTAGGGATGGCAATGTTGGTCAGTCGGTCAGTCTACCATTGTGTCACACAAAAATATCTCTACAACTATTGGATGGATCACCACAACTCTGGTGAGGACTTCCATTGCGCTCAGAGGATTAAACCTAATGACTTTGGTGACCCACTGACATCTCCTTCAGCGCCATCGGCAGGTTAACATTTTTGATTCTCCAACATGAACTGACATTACAGTTGGTACAGATATTCATGGACCCCACAGGATGTGGGAATTTGTCCAGTACATTTGTTTAGGACTAAACCAACATGCATCCTTTTTATTGTAGCATCCTTTTTATTGTCTATGTTGTCTTGTCAAATTGTCTGTATGTGTTGTTGTGCTACTCTATGTGCCTTTTAATTGCCCCTCGGGGACAAATAAAGTGTTTTGAATTGAATTGAATTGAACTGAATTGAATGTTCTCACTCCCAACTCGTCAAATATTACAGCTTGTGACCCTACTCTTCAAACTATTACATTCTAGGAACTGTCAATTTCTGCTCGTTACATGTTCTTTACACACTGTCCTTTCAAAATAAACTAACATGTTCACAAAAAAACTAGGTTTTGGCAACTGCTGTAAATTTAACCAAGATTGGGGTTAAAATAAATGTGTTTGTTAAGTAATTTCACTTACATAAGTTAATGAGTATGTCACATGACATATGTCAACATAAGACCAGGACCCCAGGAGACCAGCTCAGCCTTCCTTACAATTGTTCCCAGTGGCCATTTCTGTTATTGCAGAAAAAAAAAAAAAAATCACTGCAGCTCATAAAGCATTTTCCCCACAGACCACTGTTATAAAAGAGATATCTGTACAACAGGACGCCTCAAACTTCAAACAATGTCAATTATGACTCTTTCAAACTGTATTTTTGATCCATATAAGTTTTCTATTTGTAAGACTTTGCTCTGGCCAGAGGTGATTTAAGAATCTGTGATGCCATCACAATGTAAAGTCTATGAACCAAACAAGAACTCCCAGGTGGGGGCATCGGGAGAAACATACCATGGAAGTTAACCCGGAAGCTAGAAACTTTTTGGCATATGCGCCAGATGACCAGTTATATTGGATTGAATAGGTACCATCTCGAGGTCCAGTATCTAGTTATTATTAATATGCATCTATGTATCAGACACAGAGGGCCACTGACCAAACTGTCATATCTGATGCCCTGGGGATGAGAACATATTAAACTAAGCAGCTACAAAATCGATATTTCCAGGATCAGTTGCACTTCCTGTTTCTGCTAATTAGCAAATGTTAGCATGCTAACACACTAAACATGGCAAAACTTTTCTGCTTAAACATCAGCACATTAACATTGTCATTGTTGTTGTTTGCATGATGATGTTAGCATTTAAATTTATCCACAATAACAGTATAGTTAGTTTGCAAAGAATTGCAAGGCATACAATGTCCTAAAATGTCACTTCATTTCCCCCAAACTGTTCATGTGAAGAGAATCCACAAACAGACATTTCAATAAAACCATACTTTTAATTTTTGCAAGCTCACAAGTTAAAATCATCATTCAAATATTTCATGAATGAGGCCTAGCAAACATGCATACTGTTTAGTCTACACATCCAAGATCAACACCTTCTCAATCTGCTCCCGTGGCATTCCCTCAGTCAGAGAGGGGGTGTTTTAGCTCAAACTGCCATCTAATTAAGGAAGAAATGAGTGCGCCACAGGGTTCTGACTCGACTTTGAACATTATCATCTCTCTCGCAGATACCCTCCGTTGCTGGTTCTCCTCTAGGAGCCTCGTATTTGGTTGTAACGATGCATGATCTCCCTCATTTGTCTGTCTGGTTAATCAGCCAAGCCATTCACGTGGAGATGGCAGCTATCCACTAAGGCAACCCAGGAAGGGCGATCCGCTCATTACCATGACTCTTTCTTAATCCATCTGTCCTTTTCTTCCTTTTATTTTACAGTTCTTTACTCTCCATTGCGACGCCTTTTCCCTTTGAGTTCTTTCTCTTCATTTTCATTCTTCCTCTGGCTCCATTTCTCTGTCTGGCTAAAAAACCACTGAGGACCTGCCAGTTCTTGAAGCCATTCGGCTGCATCTTATGTGTCTGCCTCCTAGTCCCAGCTTGGTGGGGGTGAGGTGGAGGACACCATGTTACATTTGAGTTAACAGGCAGCGCTGGCGGGACGCATCGCCACGGGCCTTTTCTGCCAAGTGGCTGCAATTGCTTAAGCAGAACTTAGACGATGAATGACTGGTGACAACATGGAAATGATAGCAGTGCGGATACTGGTTAGCCAGCTGTGAGGGCTGGCTGTAAGTGGTGTTACTGTCTCATGTCTGCCACTGCAGCGAGATTATATTAGCACGTCATGACATATGCTGCTCCTGCGCGTGCTGGGTGGGGGATGATGTGACGCCTATTGAGTCAGGAGTGACTTTATGATACCAGGAAGAGGTCCAAAGGTCAGAGGTCAAACACACCATAAGACACATATGTATACTGGCACAGATACAAGCATGCAGCTTTATAACCACCTACAAGACTGCCACGTGTATGTGGGTGTGTGTCTCTGGCTATGTGGTCCTGGCAGAAGGCTAAAGTGGACACGGCTGCCTGGTGTCGCTTGAGGACTGCAGGCTGTCAGCCATGACTGTTCGAGAAAGCCAGTGTGTCTCACGTCTCCTCTGGTGTGTGTGACTAACTGTACAGTACATTCATATGTATGTGCACATGTATAATTATGTATGAGATGTCAATTGCTTAATCAGCTGTACTGATGTGAAAACTTCTCTCATACTCACATTTTAACAAGGCAAGGAAGCAGCCTAATTAGAGCAGAACTGCAATAAAAATATATTTTTAAAAAACACAACGAAAAATGAAATATATTACCCTGAAAAGTTCTTCACAAATGTGTACAAATATTTTCTGAAGTAGTAATCCATTCCCTCCATACTGTGAACATTAAACCACAAACCAAAGACTGTTAACATAAAATGAAACCACACACTCAGAATCGTGTAAACTTATGTATACATTTAACTATTTTTTCATCAGTAAGACAAACAACATCAAATATAGAGACACTACTTCCAGCTGATATAATTACACAGTCATAAGAGAATTAAATATAAAAACCAACCACTATAACACTTATAAATGAATCAGAGATCAACTCTCTGTATCTCAGTGTGGAAGCAAATCATCACACAATATAATATTTAAACTTGTACTACATAATAGATGTTAAGGAAACTGGGAGGAAGGGTAAAAGCATCAACCAATCATGTCAAGACTGCTCAAGAATCAAGTCATTTCTACATGTTTGACTCATACTTTAGGCACATAAGCGCAACCCAAAATGTATTTTCTTTAACCATTTTTTAAACTTTTTTTTTCTGTTTTAATGTTAATTACTTACTGACAAAGGACTGATGCTGCTGCTGCATTGCTAATGTGCTGCTGTCACCACATCATCTGGAAACGTAAAGAAAAAGTTAGTGTGGATCTTTACAAAGTTCAAAGCTACAACTACAGTACTAACGCTTTTACAGCTCACTAATTAACACCTACATCTTTTGTTTAATCTCTACACAAACTTTAAAAAGGAAAGTTGTGGTAACTTAACTCTCTGTTTTTAGCTGTTATGTCTGTTTCTGTGTGAGCACATTGAGAGTAACAAAAAACAAAGTCAAATTCCTTGTGTGTGTGTGTGTACACATTTACTTATATAATACAGCATACATAATACAGCTGATTCGGATTGTGATTTCTTAGAACCCTGTCACACCAAGCCGATAGTCGGCTGTTGGCTAAGTCAGTGAGTATCTGTCGCCCTAGTTTTTGTGTCCCACACTGAAGATACTGGTGCACCCTTGCTTGCTTTTTTTGGCCGATTCATCATGTTGAATCAGTGCACAAGAAGAGAAATGGAAGTGAGGAAAGCGAACAAATGGCTGAAGTAAGAATGGCATGAGACCAAAATATCCTTGTTATATAAAGAACAATATATTTTTTTTGCAATAGAGGTCTTTAGCAGAAATGGCTTGTTAATTGTGTTATTGTTTGTAAGTGTGCAATAAATATTTGTTCTTTTAACAGTGGTTGTTTTATTAATGTGCTAATTGGCTAACTAGCAGCTTGAATCTGTCCTGTCGGTCCTCGGGTTTCCCTGTTTAACACAGGCATTAAACACAGGCACACAATGTGTGCGCTAGTTGGCCACCGGCTGTAGTCTTTGCGGTGTGTTCAAGCACAATTTTTTGGCTGAGAACACAGGTGACTCGAAGTTATGCTACAGTTGGCCTTCCTTGCAACTAGTTCTTTGATGCCAATTTGGTGTGTCTTGACCTTTAGCCAAGAGAGGCATGGAAGAGTGGGGCACCACTGGTTGCCTAGTTACCTGACAGTAATGACAAGACTCCAGGATTTGTATTATGTATGGGTTAAATCAAATTAAGAATCAGTGTGTTATCTAGCACCTTCAGAGGTGTTGGTAGGTGGAATTTTAAGCTTTGGAGAGAGCTTGGCTAGCTTTTTCCCCTTACTTCCAGTCTTTATGCTAAGCTAAGCTAACTGCCTGCTGGCTCTAATTAGCGCAGAGAGAGTGGTATCAATTCTATCATCTAACTCTCTGTAGAAAGCACATTTCCCAAAATGTCTATCTATTCCATTGAGTCCGTTGCAGGAAAGTTGCTTGCACATGCAGTGCGGAGTTGTGATTACATAAAATATTTTGCAGTTGACATTATAGGGTGCTGTGTGTCACTGCAAAAAGTGGAAAATGTTTATTAGATTGTGTTGTTAGTAGCTTATCAGTGTTGCCAACTTGGAGGCTTTCTTGCTACATTTAGCAACTTAGCAATATTTATTTCCCCTTGACTGCCGTAACACTGGAATTTCTCAATTGTGGGATCAATAAAGGTGTATCTTATCTTATCTTATCTTATCTTATCTTATCTTTTCAGACCCTCTTAGCGACTTAATGTCTAAAAAGTGATTAGCAACAAATTTAAGGGCTTATTCAGACCATCAGGGAAAAAGTGAGTAAAATATCCAGATCTGTTATACTGGAATTCATTCCAACATGCATGCATGCTGCACAAAGTAATCGCAGCTCCTCTGCTAGCAGCGCAGAGTCTGTCCCTCTCTCCTTTCGTGCAGCAGGACTGGACAGACAGTCAGTAGGGGAGGGACAGGCAGGAGGGGAGGAGACTTGCACTGTTGTAGTGAGTTTCGATGGATATGTTGATGCTCTTGCTTTCTGGATTGGAAGTGCAAGAAAGTTCTCATTGCATTCAAATGTTTTGTTGAGGATTCTTCTCTTGAATTTAATGCAGGGAAGTTGTAAAATGCTTCCATGATCCCAAATGAATGTGCAATGACCTAACCAATATGCAAATGAGTGCATACTTTAAGTGATGGTTATTTTCATTGGAAAAGAGTTGGCAACACTGGTTAGTATTGCAAGAGAAGAAACTGTGAGAATAACATAGTGGGAAAGATACAGCCTCAGTGTGATAAAGTACATTGCTAGTGATGTATTACTGATTAAAACTGTAATGATATTACTCATGACTTAAAATTCATAACATATAAATTTTCACCAGTCAGTGGTATCTTGCTCAGAATATGTAAGAAAGAGTGCAACTGTGCCACAGAACCAGAATTTCCTTCACTGCAGCCTGAAGTCTCAATTCATTTCTCCTTGTGTTACTACTACACAATGGGATGAAAATTAATCTCAGTCTGTTTAGCATTAGTCAAGGCCTTCGCCACATTATTCATAAAAAGATTCTGGTAAAGCAGCTTTGCTTTTGTAGCTAATGTAAAGATTTGGGGATGTTTTGCTTAACAGTGCCAGTATGTGATTACAAGAAAAAATAAACCACATCACTGCTTATTCACCTGGCTATAAAATCACATGTGCTATGGTGGTTATCGTTCATGTGAGCTCTCTTGTGGTTCTACAAGTAAACAGCCAGGTATATAGCTACTGTACTAAACCAAAAACAAGCTAAACTTTAATCATTTGTCGACAGGTGTGTTATGCGATGTCTGACAGGTGTTAGCATGTGTGTGCGTTGAGCAGCCTGTCGCAGTGGGCAGGTAGATAGCAGCAGCAGAGCAGAAGAGAGAAGACTCACAGTTGTTTACTCCAGAAGAAAAAAGGGGCCTGAGAAGTGTTGAGGGCGGATAAGCAGCCGTCTCCTTAATTCCTTGCTGAGAAAGTGTGTTTGCTTCTCTGAAACTTCTTGTCAAAAGCCTCTCTTAACCGCCCCTCCGGCCAGCCATGACTTTGTAATGTCAAGAGAGGAGAAAAAGAAGAAGAAGATTACAGGGAGAGAAAAAAAATGACGAAAGCAGAGGAGAGGGATGGAGATGGTAATAGGAGAAAGGAAAGGAAAGTTGGGACAAGGAGACAAGAGGTTAGGGGACAAGACAAAAGGCAAGGGGTAGAGATATATGGGGGAGGCCTCTGCTACTGTGTCAGTATTATACGTCCCTACAAGCAGTTAAAGTGTAAAGGGGGATTAGAGAAAGCAGAAAACTAGGTTGGAGGATGAGTACTGAATTAGAACAGGACCCCTGAGAAGGAGGAGAGAGAGAGACGAGAGAGGGGAGGTGGGGAGGAGGAGGAGGAGGAGGAGGAGAGGAGAAAAGGGGGGACATTGAGCAGGACAGAAATAGAAGACAGGAAAAGACACTATTCAGCCGGGCGGAAGAGGAAAGACAGAAATAGAGGGGGGCAAAAACAGATGGATGGAGGAGAGCGGGTGGGAGGACGGAGGGGAGGCAGTGGTGTGAGTGATGAGGAAGGTGAAGAGGAGGGAGGGAGAGAGAAAAGAAAGAGATAAGTAGCCAACCATTACCTGGCACACACAGATGTGAAATGAGTTATAGCCCTGAGACATGGATTTACACAGCTCTCACTGTGTGTGTAAGTGTGTGTGTGTGTGTGTGTGTGTGTGTACTTGTATGACCCTCGTTGTGAGGACAAAGATCACACAGTTACGTCATGGGGACTTACTTCCCATCTGAAGACCAAAAGCTGGTCCACACAGGAAAACTACTTATAAGTTTGCCTAAGTTTTATAGTTAAGACCTTGTCTTCGATTAAAAGGCCACTTTACAAATTCTATACACAAAACTATCCCCACACTACTTATACTCTTGTATTTCACATCATTTCACTTGAAAGCATTATTAACCTTGGTTTTAAATTTTGGGATATTCGGATATTCAAGTTATTGTTTTTTTTTTTTGTTTTTTTTTTTTGGGAAAAATGACAAGAAAAATAAAAATGAAAGCAAATCTCAGCCTCATACTGATTGTTCTGTCCACCTGCACATACACACAGTAACAGGGCTAACTCTTAGCATCACCTCGCTAACATTATGTAACGATAATTAACAGGTTTAACAGCAGAGTTGAACCCTTTTGGTGTCTATGTGAGTTTGTTGGGACCATTTAACAGCTTGGTATCTAATGTTAGCTGTGCTGCTGCATTAGCTTGTGCTAACTGGGCAGACATAGAACTGAGTACATGTGACAAGTGATATGGCAGACATGACTAGTCGCTCATTTGGGCATTGTTCATTTATATTGATCCATGCCTCATAATTGTTTGCACGTCATTCTGACAGTATTTAGTTTTAGTTTCATGTTTGATTGTGAATGTGTTAATATTGATTACTAATAATATTGTGTTTCAAAGAGGAGTACAGACAGGTGATGTAGAGCCACATCTGTGTGGGTTAATTGTTCGCTGCTCTATTAGTAATGTCTCGGGGATCCAGTAGGGGGAGCGCGCATCTCTTCCTCACTCATTACAGACGAGTGAAGGCGAGAGCTGCATGTGTGTCACACTCATTCATCTCCCATCACTGTTCCCCTTGTTTAAGGTAAATATCATACACAAAGCACTGTAAACTTGTTAATGTGACGATAAGAGTTTCCTCTGTGTGACTGTGGTTTCATACGCAAGTAGAAATAGTTTCATTAAGTGTTTTAGAAGTTGTTGTGTATGGCTAATGCAAACGATGTTTAAGCTAAGCGGCTAGGTACCTCGTGGCTACGTCAGAAAGTTAGACTGTTTATAATTTCATGAACTCATGTTTGTACTGTGTAGTTTATGTGCTTACTCTTTCACTTGTCCAAGTTGGATTTATGTTAGCAGCAAGATAACTTCAGAGGTTAAAAACATGTATCATAATCTCATGGCAATGTAATAGTTTGTGTTAAAAATATAATTTAGATAATTTAGAATATGATACAAATGTACGCTAGACATGGTTACTGTGGTCCTGAAGCTGGGTGTGATTATGCCTAATATGTGTACATTGTATTTGCCATGTTGAAATTTAAAACTCATTACAGACGAGTGAAGGCGAGAGCTGCATGTGTGTCACACTCATTCATCTCCCATCACTATTCCCCTTGTTTAAGGGCACAACATACATACTGAGAACATAGCACATACGGACATAGGATCTAGCCTGAAAAATGACCCTTTTTTCAATTAGTCTCTCTTGATTGAAACCATTACAGAATTCCAAAATAAAAAACAGAAGACTGCATTGTAAATCACTCCCTGAAACATAGTGCACTATGTGTGTAAACCAATTTATTTATAAGAAATTATATAATGGAATGAAAAATTGTGTCAATGGCATATGCACAACTTTCTCCTAACAATACCAAAATGCCTCACATTTTATAGATGTGAAAATTAACACTAGTGTGACCCAACACCTGTCAGTAACTATGCAAAATGATGGTGATTTACTGTATAAGTGTCCAAAATCTTAATTAAACTGCTAATTGTAGCGTAAATTGCTGATTGTATGTTGTATAGGGAGTAGTGAATGTGAACAAGGGAGTGATTTTAGACACGTCCTCAGCAACTCCAAAAAACTGATCAAAGACTTTCATTAAAGTCGACTCCTGCTGCACCTGTTGCTAACTTTAATTTCTGACTGCAGTGAAAATCATACTGGGGCTACAGGTGGTAATCTACCTGTGATAATACCCTTCATGGTCAAACACTACTGAATAATACAAGATTGCATTTCATTTGCCTTCGCTGTTGGAAACAAGTCCCAAACATAATGTCCTTGCTTTTGGTTGCAGTCTTTCTTGTTGTAGGCCAATTAATAACATAAACCTATTTTTAATTGCTTATTTTTGACACTTGCAAAAATAGTTGTGTACACTAGACATCTCATAAAACGCTTGCATCTTCAAACCTGGTTCATTTAAAAATGATTTACCCGCATAAATGCCCCTCATGAATTTAACTGTATTTTCACATGGAAATATTTTTCACATGAGATGTGCAGTAGTTATGCCAGGATATGTTATTTCAAATTAAACCACATGATGTGTAGCTGCAGGTTCAGAATACTTTTCTCCCACACTTCAAGCAGTCAAAGGGTCAGACATGTATTGTCTGTGGTGAAGGTTGAAGTGCAGTAACTCTCCAGGGGATGAATCAAAGTCAATTCAATGTCCTACTAAGCGGATAAAGTGTGTGTGTGTGTGTGTGTGTGTGTGTGTGTGTGTGTGCGTGCGTGTGTGTGTGTGTGTGCGTGTGTGTGACACAAACAAAGGACAAAATAAAGAGGGGAAGAAGGACAGAGATACACAAAGTTATGTGTCACCCAGAATTTATCTCCAGTCTCCTGACATCATTCAAAATTGTGGAGTTACATACTCTTACAAAAGTATACACAATGCCCCAAAATAAAACTTGTGGTTGTCAAAGTGGTGATCGTGGATCACTGGGGGATCTCCAGCAGGATTCAAAGTGTCTTTAGATCAGAGGAAGTTAAAGAAAACAGCAAATAGTTTGATGTGCATGTGTGACAGCCTGCAGCATTGGTGAAAGTGTAAATATAGTGCCAGTGTGACAGACGGCACCTGCAACTTCCTGTGTCAGTCAATCATCAGTGCCAAGAACATGTTAGATGGATGACAAGACGAGAAAAATATGACATTAAACAACAGCAGAAAATGGACCTGCTGATGCCAATATCAATGTGAAATGTAGACATTCTTATTAAAGAACTGTACTTAAGATAACTGTATAATGAAGACAGTGACTGTGTTTACATGCACAAAATAGTTTGGTTTTTGCCTTTATTCTGGAAAAAAAAAACAACAACATTCCTGGTAAGCTGTTTACATGGCTAATGATTACGTTGACATGCAGCCGCACATACTCGGATTAACGTTACTTATGGTGACATTTATCACTTCACAATAGAACAGCTCAAGCTGCTTGTGCAATTTCACTTCTTTCCATCAAACAGGATCTTTTCAAAGTCACCACTACTTTCCAGAAAAGGTCCGTGTTACAATATTTGCACATATCCATATGTGTTTGTCCTTCTAACCAGACATGGGCTTTTCTTTTGGGCACGCATCACTACCACAGCCTTGCAAACTGTTGGCAAAGAGGCTTTGTGTCGCAAACTACAGTAAAAATCCCATTTGATATGCATAATCAGAATACACTGTATACATGCCCAAATTATGCTATTAAAACCAAAATAATACCAGCATGTTCCACATGTCTTAATGAGAAAATGCTGAATCTTCCCATTAAGAGAAAAGGCAGATTTTGGAAAATCCAAATGGAATATGCTGTTTATATGGCCATATCAAATTCTGAATAGTGTCATATTCAGATTAATAAAAGAATATTAGCATGCATGTAACCTTACAATGTGTTTCTGAATGACGTCAAACCTTTATACACCCACTTCAGTGCCTCACATGCCCAATGTGGCCAATTCATCTAATTGCCACATGAGATAAAATAGCCTACCTCAGTGGTGTTCCTGCTCTTTCCCTTGGTCGAGGTTTGTAGGACAAGTTTAAAACACATTTCAGACCAAAGTTCCTGTGTGCTGCTTAGCATCTGCATTTAATATGCCCTCAGTAAAGCAGGTGGTTAAAGCATTATGCAATTTCCTGCCAGTTTAGTTACTATGTAACTTGAACATTATCCCCCAGCAGTCCAAGCAGGTATAGCTGTAGCAAGAGCAGCTACATGAACTGCCCAAAAGCTACATGACTTGCCCACAATACCTACATGTCAGTCCACTTCCAGACCAAGGAGCCTCCTCGCTCCTTGGTCTGGAAGTGAAAGCCCTAAAGAAAATGCAGTTAGCATTTAGCTTGCTATGAAGTTGTTAAGGTTAGGATAAGGATAATGGTAAGGGCTACATCTCATTAGTCTTAAGGTGGATCATGTCTTTATGTCACATGAATTATAAAGTGGATTTTTATAATGTTTGGCCTCATATTTGTTCACTACAATATCGCGGTGTAACAGGGTTCAAATAACTATCGTGTTGGTGGGCTTTGTCTTGTTCAGTGAACATACATCCTTCATGTGATGCCAAGTAGCCCAAAAAGACTTTTTCCCATAGATGTTTATTGTGAAAGAGAAATCTGGAAGTCAGTGGATACATTTTTTGGAGTATCCATACGAAATGACTTGTTTTACCATCAGAATTTCATCCATTCTGTCCGATAATACTGGAAAATCTGGAGGAGCTGCAACATTGAATCATTTTATCCCCTTTCAAATTAAAAGAGTGCTAAACCAAAAGTAGCCAGTTTGCACCATTAAGCAGCTTTCATAGGAATAAACGTGACCCCGCCTCCAACACTACAACACATCCACAGTCTGCAGTTATACATGTGTCCAAAGTTGGGTCATCAGGCTTGGAGATTTTCAGCTTGGGTCGAGAGATTCCCTGCCAAACTGCTGACTGTGGGAATGTTTCAGGCAGGAAGTTATTGGTTGGCTGAGTGCCTTTGTATTTATTAGATCACTTGTGACAAATGTAACAAGTTCTTATTTCCCTTTAGGATAGAGGTTGGCAGTGCTGCCTTGCTTTTTCCATTTTGAGCAACTTGCTCACTTATTACTGCTCTGAGTGCTACCTTGTTTGATTAAAAAGTTAGACAGCTTTTGTCCTTTTTAATGGTTAGCAATTCAATTCTGTTTGACAGTTAATTGTATTTTAGCCTTGAGAATTTGCTCTTTTTGCTTTTAGTACTGATACTTTAATTTATATTTGCCAAGTATTTTCCATTTCATTTTGGACTGACATGATTTTAGAATGACCACTGAATGAAAGGCATTGGGCACAAACCAATTGTATCCTTGTAGTGAGTGCTCACACTATCAGTTCAGGGGCATGCTGCATCTTTTCTTAAGATTTTATTTTCTTTGCATGCATTCACTGTAAGTGCAGTGCTGTTTCTTATGCATGGGGTCATCAGTGAGCTGACCTGTACCTGGTGATGCAATTTTTGTACCGGAGCCAAGCAGCTCTATACATTACTACGCAAGTTGTCTAGGCCCCCACAAATCACCCATAGGCCTGTCTCCACCTCAAGTTTACAAGTGTGAAAACAGGATGAATCAGAACTATCTTTCTGGTCACGATAAACAGAAGAAAGACACGATGAGAGTGGGAACAGCAATCAGGTAAAGTTGTGAAATCTCTCCTTTCAAGTTGATGTCAGCAAAGAACAGCTGATGTACTAGCCTGCAGTGCATGTCTGTCTCTCTTGCTAATCTAGCTGGGCAGTGCATCTCTTGATCTGTCTGTGTCTTGCTTGCCAGCCACTTTCAGGGCTGTTTCCTGACCGTGCCTGACAAAAGTGAGAGTGAAATACAACTATCTATTACATTTAATAAATGCCAGCTCTGTTTACTGCAACTCAGAAAAGGTAACTGCTTTATGTGTGAACATACATTCATATGTACATGCAGCATATTTAGACTTCCCAGTGGACTAATAATAATTATATTGTATTTGGTGCTGCAACAACTGCAGTCATAAGTCATTGTTAATGCATTATTGTACGCAAACAAAGTGTGGCTGATATTTGTGCAGGTTAGACAGGGCAATAGTTGAGTCGTGACGGTGCTTGGGGCAGTGTGGGAGGGCCTTGAATAAATAGTCATAGCTCCGGGGCCCATGGAACTTTAATGCGGCCTTGCCTAAGTGTACCCTTGTGCTTACTGTTAATCTGTTTTATTCATTGCAGTGCTAGTGTGTTTTTCATGTGGAATCAGTAGGCCTTTTGCAATCAGCTACAGCCCCCACTGGTCCAGTAGAAGCCCTTTCCATTGGATAATATTATTTCTGTTCTGTTATGGTTATTTTATTTCAACTTCATTGCATTTGCATTTTTAAGAAGATCAGTATTTCAATGTTAGTAAAAGGACTCTGATTCCTAAATTATTTTTACTGATTTAAAAGAAATAGTCCTCTGACTTGTTAACAGCTCATGATGTCCCCTTTCTATTTTGCCTGTGCCGACAGGAACCCTCTTTCTCTGAGTGACAATTGGGTCTGAAGTGAGTGTACTTCAAGAGTGTATTCTTCTTTTTGACTCAGTTACGCTTTTCAAAGTGATTTCATACCAACTCGATGTAATTTGCCCCTGTGCTGAAGCCCTGGGTGTTACTAAAATGAAGCCTGGGGCAGCCTCTTGCGTTCTATCTTGATGCAGGGGTTGTTGCTTAAAAGAACACCCAGCTTTGAGTGGCACAAAAACGCCCAGAAAGGCAGCACTGTGTCACTAAAACACTGTAAACTAGGTTGTTGCTTGTCGGTCTTGAACACCATTCTCCTGGGTCAAAGTACAATGTTTGATGGACCCATCCAAACCCCCTCCACCCAAATCGGACTTTGGTGCTCTTTAAACTATGTGGGTTGCTCTGAGTGTCTAGTAATGATGCAAATGGGTCTCTCACAGATGTTAAAAGGTGTCCCCTGCCAAAGCGGCATATTTTGACTCTCTGGGCATGAGACCATGCTGCATTACTTTAGATTACCATTTCTACATTGCAATTTCTTATTAATAGAAATCTTTGCCAATTCCATTTTTCTCTGTGATACACTATTGGCCAATGTATCAGTTTGGCTCCACCAATAATACAGCTTTGGAAAATGTCAGACAGATATTTACAGTACATCCAGATTTCTATAAGAAATTCAGGTATCAGCTTTTGAAATTGAGAGTGACACCCAGATCAGAAAGTGTCTAATGGTGTGCCTCTCATGTTCAGTGACCTATGCTGGTTGCTAGTGGTATGCCACAATGTATGTCGTTGTATTTTCTTGCTGCTGTTGGAGTGGCATATGGCACTCCTAATGTATTAAACAAAGGTTAATGACAACAGCTGTACATGATGGCAGGGAAGTTATCAGTGTTCATCCTGGTGCATCATGAGCAGATATCAGAGGAAAGCTGGATTGCTGCTGTGAAAATACAGGCAGATATAAGCACTGCTTAAAGGGAAGTCCTTTCTTACAGGCAACAGTTCACATTTCCTGAGACAATAGACAGACTGAAGATGTGAATGTATGTCTCTTTTCTCTGACTGTGCTGATTCACGGTGTGTCTGTGAATAAACAATCTATCTCTGATGTTTGCATCAGATTTCAGGAGGCTGAATATAGCTAATATTTAGGACATTTAAATCATCCCTCCTGATTTTGACTTTGAAAGAAACAGTCAATGCATAAGTGCCACCAGCCAGTAGCACAGCAGCATGTCGATTCTGACATCCCACTCTGAATCGACGTACACTGCTAAAACAAGCATGGCATACCATCAGCTTCTATTCGATCTCACTGCTGGTGGTAACTGAAAAATATAGAGCGCATTCTGGGGATGTATTTTCACAGGTTTTTTTACATCAGTTGAGCCGCCTGTTTCATCAACATCTGCTTTAATGAATCAATGCGTCTGCAGAGTAGCTGCTCACTGAAATCTTTTATGATGTTGAAACCTGCATTTCTTTCTTATTGATGTCCACTATTGTGTAGGTAGGCTATCACCCAAGGATAAGCTTAGACAGTTGTGCTTTTCATTATTGACTCTTAACAATTTGTTGCATGTAGCCTAATGTGGATCAATAGTTTATAGTTAGTTTATAATGAGCATATCCTAGTTTATGGTATTTTTTAAAAATACCATTCTTACCTTAGTAAGTTTAAGTTTAGTAGTAGCTTCTGAATGTGATTATTGGGTTATTCTTTTATTCTATTTTAGAAGGAAATTGGAAATAAAAAGTTTCCTAAAAAATAAATCAAGGTGGCACACAAAACCACAGCTGACTTGGATAATACTGCAGTCTGAAAACTAGCAAACCACAGAAAGATAAAGAAATGCACACACAGAGACACACACACACACACACAACACACACACAACACACACACAAAGAAATCACAAGCCTTTTCCAATTCCAAAACAAACTGGCAACATGACAACAAAGAAGCAAAAGGAAGTAAATAATGAGAATGCAGCTGGATTTACTAGATGAAATGCCAAAATGTACAATCAGTGCAGCGAAATAACTCCCTGCCTCCTACTGAGAACTAGAGAGGAACAGAAGCTGCCATTTTTTATTTAATTATGCATGTTTCATTTATGTACTCCCTCCTCCCCACCAAATTCAGTTTTCTATATTGTGTATTGTTGTAGCTGTGATTATTGTCCTTATCCTCTTGCTTCTGTGCTTTTGGAAATATAAACTTTTTGGTTGAACCCACGCCAAATTGATTCTGCTAAATGAATGTAATTAAACCGATTACGGAAGTCAAATGAACTGGATTCAATTTAACTGAGAAATGGAGGAAAAGAGAGGCGCTGAGATAACTGGGAAATGCAAAACAGAAATAGAAACATAAAGAGAGGGAAAAGCTCCTTAATGACTGTTGGAGACAGTGCATAGGATACCAGCACCCTATTTCTGGCCCTTGTTCCGCAAAGTCGAGTCATGTTGTCACCCTCAACAGACAAGTCAGTGTGTGAAATTGACCATGCCCTGCCTTTAGACACAACCACCTCTGAGGCGTTACCATCCATCATGTGGAAAGTGGTCATAATGATGATTGACGGTTTCATTCGGGGGATTTCCGAACATTCAAAGGCTGCATAGTGTGTGTTAAGACATTTCTTGCATTGTTTAACATTCATTTGTAATTTGTCATATGATTCTTACACTGGATGAGATCATCTGCTAAACTTTAATGAACTAAGTAGGCAGAAGGTCTCATGTCTGCTGAAGGCATTCCTGTCCTTGGAACACATGGTTGAGAAAGTTGAAAAAGAGAGAAAAGGGTGACACACAACAAAAGTCATGAGTCAGATGGATGTCAACACAGCAAGTACATGGCCTTTAGTTGACCTGACCTGCTTAGCCTCCATTTGTAATGAAAAGTCAGGGAAAAAAAGAGGAAGCTTTAGCAGCGGCCCTGCCAGCTTTATCCCTCTGTTCAGTGGAGTCTCAAACACAATATTTTTCTTTGTGTTTTCTGTATAGTTGTTTTTTTTCAACTCCATGCTTTGAGAAAAATAAATGTTCTTTGAAAATAAACGCAATACTTCTTATATTTTCATTCTTTTTTCAACAATAACAACAACAACAAAAAAAAAACTAAAGGTCTCAAAGAAATTGTTTGACATTTTGAGAAACGCATTTTTTAATTCTCTTGTCTAGAGTTACTTGTAGAAGATACACACCACTTATGTCTGTATGCTAAATACAAACCCAGCAAACCTTGATCAGACTGTGACATTGTGCCCCTGGCCAAAATTGGTTCCAGTCAGATGCCAAAAACTGTAATGTGGTTATGGGGCAGACGGCCAGATGGTGACGTTCAAACCCTGTCTTACAAATCAGGAAATTCTGATGTCTTTTTGATCACAATTAATGCTATCAAAAAAAGAATATGCATGTGTCCTTTTTTTAAATACATTTGATTGACTATTTTTTTGTTTAGTTGTAAAATGGTTGTGATCAAACGGCCACACTGTCATGTCCACTCTACATACAAAGACTAGTATTACTTGATGCCCATTTTTTTAATATAAAAATGACCTACATGCCAGTTATGTATACCTACAATGTATCATCGTTTTAAGCCTGTCTTGTTTGTAAGAGTCAAAAGTCTTTATCCAAGCTGTCTTTGATCGTTTATTGGAGAAATAGTGTTCATGGCTTCCCTCCAGGAAATCAGGTAACCTAGTGCACAGAGCGGGCTGTGTGCCTGACTACTTCTTTTCGGTTTTTGTATGTTAAACACAAAAGAGTTAATTAGCAAGTTTCACAGGTGTCGGTAGTCATAGCTTAATATTTGTCATACGGACATGGTAGTGGTATCACTCTTATGTAACTCTTGAAAAAATGTCCCAAAATGTCAGTCTACTGCTCTACTGTAAATGTTGTTAACTGTTTTCTTTAAAATACGACCACATAACTTGTATGTACAAGCAGCTTATTGCGACCAATATTTACGAATATTGTTAGGTGGAGACCTCTAGTGGCTGAGGTAATTATGACTAACTAACCCTAACGCTTACAAAGGGAGCAAAGGAGAAGTCAGATGATGTAGTATGAAGGGGTCCATGTCATTGGTCCGACATCCCATTAGTCCGATGGTCCGGGGTGCTGAACGGCTCCCGGCGGGCGTATTTCTACCTTGATGGTGCGCCGCAACCAGCTCTGGGTCAGTTGGGAAAGGCTTGAGGTGGAGCAGGCTCACGGCTTATGTGTTTGTCACTTTCTTTTTCATTTTAACCCACACCATGATTTTTTCCAAGTGGTTTTTGTGCCTAAACCTAACCAGACCTTAACCACAGGGCATCATGATGATTTTGGAACAATGGGTTTAATATGGTCGGAACAATGGGATGTTGGACCAATGGGCTGTCGGACCAATGGGCTGTTCCCGTATGAAGAGCCACAAAGTCTGCTTCGGGAGGAGGTCAGGGTGATGGGCAGGTCAAACAAACACAGGACTTTCATCCAGGAGAGCAGTGTTCATGTCTCGTGTGAAACTATGAATCAGTGTTGAATTATTTTAACTATGTAATGTGATGTATGTCATGTGAGGTATGTAATGTATGCCATGTGACACATATCAGGTTACATTACTAAAAAGGTATTTGTTTTATGCCAAACCATGATCTTTTTTCTAAACCTAACCAGCGTTTTGTTGCCTAAACCTAACCAAGCAGATTTACTGTGACCATTTCACAAGATTAACCATGTGTTTAAACTGCAACCATTAATGGTCATTTATGAGCTATTCAGAGGACGTATTGATCTAATGCCACCGATAGGGGTGCTCATTTGGGAAACCACTTGTGGGTCATATTTGAGAGTACAAGCAAATGACTTCTGTGGTCATATGAGTGGGAGGACTTGTTGGTTCCTAAATAACGTACAGTATTAATCAGTAAATATCTGTTAGAATAATAAGAAAATAAGACTGTGAATTTGACTAGAAATTTGATACCAACTTTTGTTACAACGGATACATTTTGTGTGGGACAGAAAAAGTTATAAAACTGATATCCCTGCCCTTCATCTGAATGTATCATGGTGCACAGGTAGAAGAGTGACAACTGAAAAACTCTATAGAGTTTAAATTCTTCTTTTTATGTCCATATTTCAAAAGTGTGCAGAAACGCTTGCAGATATGTAATACAGTCAGCAGTGCAAAAAAATGCATCTAGGAATAAATGTCATGATTGTTTTTTTTTTTTTTTTTGTACATATCTCTGAGCACATGAAATGTATTTTCGCATTAATGGATCTATTAATCATTGCCTTGAAGTGAGTGGAGGAGTGGGTGGAGAGGTGTGCATTGACTCAGTTGATTAATAATATAGAAACCAATGAAGCGTCTGCGTGGCTCAACTCTCCGCTGCCCCCGCAACTGCTGCCATGGCAGCTGCACACTGACAAATGATAGATGCACTTAACCGATGGAGTGTTAATGTGATGAATGCTTCTGTGAATAACATGAGAAATACATAGATACATAAACATAAAGGTGACTCCGTCAGTCATTTAGCCTCAGGACTCACACACACACACACACAGTTCCAGGCTTTCTGAGGGACTGGCAGACAGCTCTGTTGGGTCCACCTCCCAATCACTGGCCGTCAGTTTGATGAATAACATGGGGAGTAATCATAAGTGGCCCCCAGAGCCTGACTGATTAGAGGTCACTTGTGCATTTCACTCTTGGTGATCAAGGTTCAGATTTGGGGAGGATAAGTTGATACTGGGTTTGTCCGTTGAGGGGAGGCTGATGCACCACACTGTCAGCTCTCTGCTTCTGTAGGCAACAGACTCAGTAACTCTGACTGTGTTTACAGGAATATCTGTATGCATGTAGTGTCATCCATTCAAGTGCCGGAACATATGAATGATTAAGCTAATTTCTAGGAAGGGTTGTGGCAAGTGTAAGTATTTTTGAAAGAGGCACAAATCCACGAGAAAAGTTTGCAAGTTGACTGACTTGCAAAAATGATCTGGCCCCACTGACAAATTGACTCACTGATTTCCATAAAGTGTAATGATGTTCTAGGGTGGACATTTTCATGCAGTGCGGGGGTTGTTTTTGGCAAGGCTGTTGCGAAAATTTTGCAAATCATAATGACCTTAAGGGAGCAGGTCAAAGTGTGCTATAATCACTCGATGCTGCCTTGTAATTACCACCAAACTGCTGCAGTGGAGTCAGAGCAGACAGCTGAACAAATTCAGGAATTCTTTGGGAGGATGACTTTTTTTCCTGTCAGCAATTATTGCTTAATTACAGGGGCGCTCCTCCAATTTTACACATTGGGATCAGTTGTATAATCTATGGAAAGCTTGTTCCAAAGACAAAATGAACCTGGTGATGTCATCAGGGTTATCTTGGTTTTGGTTTAAGAGTTAAATTGTTTAACCAAAAGTCGGCATTAGGAACTGGAAATGTGGTGTGTGAAAGACGTGGGCATTTAGGAGGTAAGGGTTTAATGAAAGATGCTGTTGAGTTGCGTTAAGGGAATTTTAGGATCCAGTGTTTAACGTCTAACAGTCAGGATATCTCGGCCTCTGCTGCTTCAGTTTTGCCCATTCTTCTTCTAATCTGTCTCTGGAGTCAGAGCAGACTGTTGAACAAATAATTAATTTGCATATATATTATTCACATACATATACATATACATGCGGTCATCTAGCTTTTTCCAAGAAAGCTGGCATATTTCAACATTTACTGATGAATATAAACATGTTTTTTGCTTACTGTTTTTGAAGTCAGTTAAGCTCTTTTTTTCACAGCATTATGCTAATTAGCGCAAACAAAGTAGTACTGTAAGCCTTGGTAAATCCAGGTGGAAGAGATTAGTTTAAATAATTATTATTAAATAAACATCTTAATTTATTAATCATGAAAAGGAAATATTAGAATTTGTTGCATGAATATTTGAGAACAATGTAATATGAATCCACTTAAGGGTCCTATTATGACTTTAAAGGAAACACAGACTTTATCTAAAATTGATTTAACACAGTTGGGAGGATTTCATGGGTCATCATGCAGCAGAAGGTACTTTGTGCATGAATATACACAATAACTCATGATCAGTTGCATACTTTGTGAGGTCACATGTCTAACTTAGTTAAAACAGTTTCACTCTAAGTTTGACTTCTTCAGAACATCAAGGCAGATCACAGAAGAGTGCAACCAAACAAAGAAAAAAAGATGAGATGACAGTGAAATCACAACAAGGATGCCATGAAAAAATAAGAGACAACAATTCACAAAGAATAAAAGAACAAGGGGACTTCGATGTTAGGTAATGAAGAATTAATAAAAGAATGCTGGTGTGATAAGACTTTAATTAAAGGCTACAAGTCAGATCGTGATGCAAGAGTTTTCCTATACATTCCTCAAATGTAAAAGAGAGAGATTCCTCTAATATGACTGAGCCCCTCATAAAAACCTCATTGAACATCTTTAGTGTATCATGTTGCTTGATCACTTTTTATACTCTGAGATGCATTTGATACGTGATGAAAAAGCATACTAACAACAGAATAAGCAATCACATGCTGTACAATACTCGCTGATTTGGAAGCAGAAACAGTGATGTTCCAATTGTCAGGGGAAGTGCACATGTAATATGATCTGTATAACATACAGTAATACTGAAGATTTTTTTAATTATTAGAATAAAAAATGGTAAACTCAACTAATATTGAAGAATTTCAAAACATATCCAGGTATCAATATAACTCTAGAAATGCCTGATATAAAGAAACTGTGTGTAAGATTTAGAGGAGTAGTGGCATCTAGCAGTGAGGATTGCATATTTGCAACCACCTAAAACTTCTCCCAGCATGGATTCCATCAGTGTTCATTGTTTAGGTTTTTTTTTACCAGGAGGCAAATTTTCCGAAGAGGTCTTCTGCTCTCGAAAACGAATCGACCAGGTTGTTTAAACTGGATAAAAAACACTGAATAAAGCAGTTTCAGTTACAAACTAGTGTTTCTCCGATACTGTTTGGCATGTCAGAGATGAGCTGTTAGCCTAGCACCTGCCGATCGTCGCTCACATTTTTTTCTTTGTTAAACTTAAGATCAGGACATTCAGGAGGTTTTTAGCAGGAGCAAAATTATCTCTCTTCCTCTCCAAAAGAAATGGATGTGGTGATTCAAACCTGTAAAAATACTGAATAAACAGTTTCATATGAAAAAAAAGAAGTGTTTTTCTGAAGCTCTTTCTGGGCTCCTGTAGAAACGTGCTGGTGCAACATGGCAGTCCTGGAAGACCTGCCTATGTAGATATACACAGCTCATTCTGAGGTAACAGAAACATACTTATTATATTATATTCCATTTCTGTCAATATATCCCTCTAAATCCCAGTGGACCTTTAAGTTTGATGAGTAACTATTAAAATGTGTAAGTCGTAAGAATGGCATTTTCTTCCAAACTCGCCCATGTCTCATTAAGCAGGGCCAAGCAATTTTTATTTTTATGGCACCTCTCAACATCAGTTCAGTCTGAAGTGCTTTACCTAAGACATAAACAATATTTAGCCAAGATACAAAAGAAATAAAGGCAATATAAAAGGATACTTCATATGATTTATGAAAATGAAATGGAAGAAATATATTAAAATTGAATAAAACAGATCAAACAGGAAATTAAATATAACAGTGCAGTAAAAGTGTGATGAAAGATGAATCATCACAAATTTAACTGAATAAAATACTATGGCAAACAGGCAAGTTTGAAGCCTTAACTTAACATTAAGGAAACATTTTCTGGATGTTTGTCCTGCACAATAAGCCAATCAGAGGCACTGTTAGGCCTGGGTGTCCGAGGCTTCAGCTCTGAATGTTATGTGTAGCCCTGAAACTAAATAGGTTGTATGTATATATATATATATATATATATATATATATATATATATATATATATATATATATATATATATTTTAAAAGAATAATAATTTTGAAAGGCACTGGATCTATAAAGGTGTCATTGCATTTATGCATTAAAGCCTTTAAAAATAATATGATATGAGAGCGCACCGGTAATCACTTGAATGTTGCAGCTGGTTAAACTCACTTTAAGTGCTTCATTTTCTGCTGGATAGTTTAAGCTATGATTATACATAACAATTTATTAGTTGATTGTATTTTGTAATATTACTCAAAGTTTTCAAAGTGATAAAGTCAATGTAGTGAAGTACACCATACAACATTTCCCTTTGAGACATAGTGGAGTGGAAATATAAAGTAGCATAAAATGGAAATACTTAAGTACAAGTACATCACAATTCTCTAAATTTAAAGCATTCTGTTTCTACTCAGTGGTAATTACTAACAACTACTAGTATTTTTAATAGGGTTGGGAACGATTAACCGATACGACCGGATATCTGGTTTGACAAGCGAGAGATATGGCTACGTTGGTAGCAGCCTCCTCAATCGATACGAATCAGCCATGAATCCTTAAATGAATCGATTGTACAGTCATGAATTCGGGGATCGCGAGCAATGGTTGACTGGCTTTAACAGTTTGCATCTCGAAAACAACGCGAGAGCCGGCGGCATGCTCGTAGCAGGCATTACTGACAACGATAATGGATGTAAACATCAGCGCCAGCTTGACCGGTGGAGCTGAGGAACAGAAGCTAATGCTGGTTGGATAAACCAGGGAGCAGCCAAGCCGCAGCAGAAACTAAAGGCGAATCCTGCCGGTTGTGGGTTGAACGCGGGGTCACAGACACAGACAGAAATATGTATTCCTGTCAAATACGGCGGCACATGATAACGGCTTACCGGCCGGAGACCGAGAAGCCCGGCTCCAGGTCCAAGAAGTCTTCGTCGGTGTCATGACTGCCCAGAAATACCAGGCGAGCCCTGGCAACACTCAGGTATGTGACGTGTCAGAGGAGAAATGAGCAGTTCACATTTCCACAAACCTCAGCGCAGTTTAGGGACTGTTCTGTACTTGTCAGGGGAGGAGGGTGGCTGGTTGATTTTGATTTTATTTATTTATTTTATTTTGATCCCCCCTATGTTAATCACTTATTGATGCTGTTTTTGAAGTATGAATAAGTCATAGCCTGAGTGTCAGACTGAAGCTCCCAGAACCTTCAGTCTGACATGGCTTCCACTGAAGGCAATTTACAAGGGGGAGGGAATTTGATTTTTCCCTAACCAATCAGTATCAACGACTCACCCAGAATCTGACGTCATTAGTATCCATGCCTCGGGGGTGCCGAAAACAAGCGAGCATTGCCTGTTTAAAATGTCTCCGTCGTCGTGCACGCCCAGCTGCATCACCGTTAAATCCAGTTTAGCAGCTTCCTTAATTTGGTCCTCCATTAACGCGAGTAGTGGCGAAATACCTCGATACCATCGTTAATGTGGTCTGTAGGATCTGTAGCGGTCGCCATTGTTGCTATCCTCACCAATTACCCACCGGCGTACAGCTTGACATCAGCGTGGCGCTGATTGGCTAATCGCTAGACCCACGGCGTTCATTGGTCCGTCCATCGTTTGGACGAGATAAATCGCAAATTCATTGAAGTATGCCAGACCAGAGATGCAAGCCTACTCAGTTGAGTGGGCGGGGTCTATGGTCTGGAACCAGGCTAAATAAGTCAATAAGTAATTTATTCCATTGAAATATCATTGATGTATTATAGAAAAGTGATTTATCTTTTTATAGATGACAAACACAGAGTGTAGCAAACACAGAGAAATAGTCTGACATGCTGTCAGTGATAGGCTGCTAGTCATCACAGTCCATGATATCAACTAATAACAGGAGATGTCAGATTCTGCCCCTACATTGCATGTTATTATTTTATTCTGCTTTATGTTTATATTGTACAGCGTTATAATAAACTTTATTCCAGACTCAAGTCCATATAAGATACATACAAAAACACAGACAGTACCATAAAAACAACACAACAAGTAGGTTTAAAACACTTAAATTTTACTTAAAGTTCACTTCACTTAAAGTTTAAAACTTCTTCTCATTTTTATATTGATCCCATCCAACAAAATGATGTTCGTTCAGCAAGTCTTTTTTTGGTCCATGTCTAAAAATAAATACATTCGACATGTGATTTTGTTGTTGTTTGTCTTTTTATTTTATTTTTGCCAGTGCCATACAGCAACAATGCTTGGGGATGTGGTCTTTTACAAATTTGAAAATACTGTAAGAATGTCACTTTTATAGAATTGGCTTCTTTATTTTATAATGTATGATTAATGTCTACATCAACAAATATTAACCATAGAATCGTATCGAATCGTTCTGTATTAAAAATATATCGTTTTTGAATCATATCGTAACCCGTGTATCTAGATACGTATCGAATCGTCTATCACAGAGAGATTCCCAACCCTAATTTTTAACATCACAATTCATAATTTATCTGGAAAATGAAATTTAAAAAAAAAAAAAAAGTTTTAAGGGCAAATATCATGCCTGAGTGCATAAAAAAGCATTAAAAGGATCTCCCTGGACCCCCTCTGTGCTAAGCCCCTGATGTCCTCAAATCGTAGAAACACCCCTTAGCCACTTTATTGCAGAAAGGACTTTATTGATTTATTCATTTAGCCTTTAATTTCATGAATGAATTCACTCATTAATTTTCTCTACCTGCTTCATCATGTTGTAAATTCTTTCACTGCATGCCTTGAGTGTAAGGCAGAGCAACACCCTGGGCTGTACCCCCTACATTTCATGGCTTTCATTACTATGACCAACCAGACTAACGGACTGGAGTCTGCTCTTCAGTGTGGCTATATGACATCTCAGGGCAACTCGAGATGGAAAGCATTTCTGGGCTTCTTGAGGCAGAGGCTGTCTCCATGCTCCCGGCACAAGCCACAGGGTTTGTCGAGTGACCTGGATCCCAAATAGCCTTGCACAAACTAAAGAGCAACATGCTTTGTGGTTGTTTCCATTATGGTCACTGACCTGATAGTACTGCCTTCCATCAAGTCTTCCAGCTGATAGGTTCACATACAGTAGGTCATATGTTCCTACCTCTGACCCACGAGCGTGTTTCCTAAGTGTGTTAGCTCACCTACCGTTGGATGACAGAATAAATCATATAACCATTAACTGTAACAGTTTGAGATACATGGTTAGTTTTACAGAAACTTCTTGGTTAGGTTTAGAAAAAGGGATCATGGTTAAAATAAGTACAGTATGTTTGTTACTAAGGTAACATAACATATCTCATGTGACACACGACACAAACGTCACATGATATACTTTGAAATACCGCGTTACATTGTTAATTTGTCTGATGATTTTGGTTTCAGAATCTCGTCGTCTCTCCAGGTAGACATTCTCATTGTGTCTTTGTGTAAATGATCCGTCTCGTTCGTGGTTTTGCTCTGGTTGCATATAAACATCATGCCCACTTGCTCGCTTTAATTCTACACAGTGACCTGCTCTTTTCACACATGGGCTCAGTCGGAGATTGCATTGAATTTGTGAAGCCTGTTTGAGAGGGGACATTACAAGTGACTAGGGAACCTTTTAATTTGTAGATATCACTATGAAACTTCACCAGTTCGCTTCTTACCTTAAGACAATCATTTTTTGTACTGTAAGTTATCTGAAATTGTGTGTTTAAATATGCAAACAAAGTATTATCTAATTAAATATGTGCTAATTTGCATACATTTCCACAACAGAAATCTGAACTTTAGATAAGACAAGGTTCAGAATTCTTGTTTCATTTTGCTGACATGTTGGAGTCAAAGGTTTTTACATAGGGAATTTTGGATATCTTTTTTTATTACTCTGTATATCCAAAAATGTCAACAGCCACACAAAATCCATATTTTTAGGAATAAAATGTTTTATAAATCAGGCTATGAATAATATATGAACACACCCCATTGTAAAAACCATAGCACTAAAACAGTAAAGGCTGGTGTTTGTAAGACAGTTCTGCTGAAGTGTAGACTGCTGGCTCCAATTATGGTGGAAAAAAATATCTGTGAATTCTTAGACCAATAATGATAATAATAGATATCACCATTAAACTTCCCCAGTTCCTTTCTTACATTAAGACCATTATTTTTTGTATTACAAGTTTTCTGAAATTGCATGTTTAAATATGCAAATGAGGCATTATCTAATAAAATCTGCACTTTTTTAAATAAATACCCAGAACAAAAAACTGAACTTAATAAACACCTAAATGTATATCTTCTTTCCATCAAACTGAAAAATAAAAGACATGTTATAAACCCCAAATAGCCCAAAATCTCACTCCTGACCAGTGCATGACACTCAAGCGTCTCCCCTCAATATCCACTTCAACCACTTTGGACATTTGCATTCTCACATACAGCCCCTCCTGGTAAGTTTTTTGATGAGATCAGGTTTGCACTGCGTGTGTGAAAGGGACTTCAGGAAACATTTTAATCAAAACATTGATACATTTTGCAGTAACCTCAAGTTTATATAATTTTAACGAGGAGAGACTTCCAGGTCTAAAGCACTGTTGATAAAACATAGATTAGATTTTTGGCATTCCTTCCTCTGGGGTTAATGCCTGATTATGGGGATGAACCCTATAATCCCTGAGCCATATTACTCCTCAGCGTGGTCGTCATCACGCTGATTCTGAATGGAGGCTTACTGCTGCTGCTGGCTATGCTGGCATCAGTATCAGGAGCTGGCGGCAGAGCGCTACAGGTGCAGCTAAATAGGTTAATAAGGAGCACACTGATTAGTGATTAGCTCCTCAGTGAGTAAGAAAGAGCAGTTCTAGGTTTACTTGACTGGATTATGTGAAGCAGGAGGGAGTCTCTTGAACTTTAAGCTGATGAAATTGAAAAACCTAGGTGTGTGACTTTCTTGCATTTCTACGCTAATTATCATCTTAATAGTAATTAGTGTAGTAATAATAATGCCTTAATCTGATTATAATTGTTACATCACAGTACCTATGAGCATACTGAATGTTGCCAGCAATTCATTCACACCTCATCATTAACATCTAATGCCAATGTTTATATCCATATTTTTGCTTTTCCTCACATTTTTTGTGCTGCAACACTTGTATTCACCCTCTGTTTGAGACCCAACATATAAGCCCCCCTTTAAAAAAAAGCCCAGTCTGCTCTGATTGGTCACTGTCATTGCAGCCAGGGAATAGAATGCTCCAGGGAGCAAATTTGCGAATCTTATGATAGCAAAGGAGTGACCCGCCCTATTCTCCGTATGACTGGCTAGTATATGAGGAGGGGGATTGGTTAGGGTTAGGGTAAGATTGATAGGGTTAGCCAATCAGAGGCAGAGATCACACATTACACATTTTGTTGAGCAAGATAATCTTCACAGGTGAACACCACTTGTATGATTTTTCAAGCCAAAATGCAATTGCCTGAAGTAAAAATCTAACATAGGCTTTAAATGAACTATACAATGGTCGCATGATTTAACGTTGCCACCACAACAAGGCTGCAAAGCAGTGTTCAGGGTGATGACATTCTGTGGTCTCATTCAGCCACATGTTGGCAACTGCCTTTTTAAACACACGTAAAAGCTTCATAATTTACGAGTGGGGTATTTACTGACATATTTTATGTCGTAAAACAAAACCTGAAGGTCTCTTCAGTGAGTATCAACCACAGACCTTATTACAGGCATTTAACCAAAATGACATTCAAAAACTAACTGACTTCAAGATGAGGAAACCAGGAAATGCTAATGTATTTCCATGTTTCAGGACTCACTCCTGAAGCACTCTATGACTGTAGCAGAATACAAAAATAAAAATAATAAAAAATGAAAGCTTCTAAAGGGAATCTTCATTAGCAGACATGTTTGAGCAGGAATATGATCTCAAAACAGGATGAAATTAACAACATCACCAACCAAGATTACTTGTTTACCTGATGTTACCATGTAGCTACATGTAGCAGCGCAGGCTATACAAAGAAATTTGTCATGATCTGATGCCATCTTGTAGTCAAAGTAGAAAAAAATGTTGGAAACAGAGCAGAACGGTCTGAAGCTTGAGTTTTTTTTGCTCATAGAGATTACTTTTACATATGTGTATCTCATTATTTAAAACTTTGGTGACACTTAATATGAACACCTGACACTGTAACATATAAAAAAGTATATAAAATAAAAAATTTTTTTTACATTAGGTCCCCTTTAAACTCACTGATCTGTTACTCAAACTGGACTGTTTCTAATAAGGATGTGGATGTTAGGGTGGTGGAGTAGCATGTGTAACTGGAGTTTGTGTCCCATCAAAGCCTGCAGTTAGCTTTTGGCTGTTGACAGTAGCTGCATATTTAGTATAAAGACATGAGATTGGTGTCGAACTTTTCATCTAACTGCAAATAAGTGTATTTGCCAAAGTGTGCCAAAGTCCCAATATTTCCAAGCCTTACGTTCACAGTGTTTCAAATATGTCTTAAAAAATAACCAAGCACACAAACACCAAAACTCTTTGCTTGCTGTAATCATTTTCCTTATTCATACTGACATTTAAAAGATTCCCTCCTACTGCACTTTCAGTGGAAGTCATGGGGGACAAAATCCTAATTCGAAATCCACCATCCTCTTTCCAGAGTTGACTGAAGTTATTGAGGCTTCAGCAGTCTGAGTTAGACAAATCAAGACAGTTTCTTTTAGAATAATAGTCCTTCTTTGTGCTACTTTCCCCCCACCCAAACTAATCAGAAAAACATTGTCTGGAGAAATACACAAAGAAAATGTCATCTGCAAAACACTGCAACTTTGTAAGATTTCCACTAGATTAGATCAACAGGAAAATTATTTTGATAGCAAGGACTGTGGATTTTGCCCCTATTTCTTCCATTGGAAGCCTGTTCAGATTTTTAAATGGTCAGTATGAACAGGAGGAATGACAGTGAACAAAAACTGTTTCAATATACATATAGACACAAGTATTGTTTTAAGACATGCTTGAAAAAATGTGAAACTGTCCTTTAACAAAATGTTTACCCATAGTTCAGTTGCCATAACCACGATTCTTCCCTTACCTTACCTTACCTTACCGTAATACCTTGGTTGCCATGATCAAAGCGAGAATATAAAAAAAAAACATTTTTATAACATGGCAGAAGTGAACAAAAAAACTCACAGAAAACTAAAAATAAGTTGACTGAATTGCATTAGAAGTAAGTGAAATGATCTGACCCTGCTGACAAATTGACTCATAGATATTTCACAACTTTTTAGGGCGGACACATTTGTACAGTGTGGAGGTTGTCTTTGGCAAGAGTGTAGTTACATAAATCTAGCAAATCAAAATGACCTTAAAGCAGCAGGTTAAAGAGCAATATTACCATTTGATGCCGCTTTGCAGTGAAGTCAGAGCAGAACGCTGAACTACATGGAGTTTTCCAACAGAATTACTTAATGCTTGTCAGAAATTATTGCTTAATTAAAACATTTCACCACCAAATTGTTGCAACTGAGCCAGAGTGGACAGCTGAACAAATTCGGGAAGTTTTTGGCCCATCAGAGTGCCTGAGGAGTTTTCTAGTCGATCTTTCACTTGTGCTGCCCTCAAAGTCATTCTGAGCTGTGCTTGCCTGGAGGAAGTAGAAGGACCATCAGTATGCACTGTGGAGAAGTACACTAGGAAGGCAGTGGGCTGCTGAGAAGCAGTGTGTGCTGAAGAAGGGTATTTACTGATCAGAGGATTAGGGCGGCGGCAGGCGCAGAGATAGAAGAGACGACAGCAGCGGTGTCAGAGAATGATTAGACTGCCACTAAGCCAATTGGGGAAATGGGACCGTGGCCAAAAAGACATGAAGAAAAGCAGAGAGGGAGAGAGAGAGGGAGAAACATCGGATGGGAGAGGAGTGTGGAAGAGTAGGGAATGAGAAAGGAGGAGTGAGATACACAAGACCAGACGGGAAGGGGGGAGGTGGAAAAAGAGCCGGGGTAAGCAGGAGAAAGAGAAAGAGTTGACGACAGAAAGAAAACCATAACAGCCGAGGATGGAGGACAACAAAAGAGGCCAGCGCAAAAGAAACAGAGAGTAAGCAGGAGAGAGAAGGAGACGGATCGTGGTGTCAAGGTGAAGGAAGAGAACGGAGCTTCCATTCGTTGTTTTTCCACTCTGTTCTCGCCAAACACCAGGCGCTGCGGTCACCTTTCCGACACACTTTCCTCTCATGCCAATATGTCCTCCAGAAATATAACTGTGGAGGATGAAAAGACTGATTGTGGCCTGGTTTTCAAGGCACACCAGCTCGCCTTTGCTTGCTTGTTGAGGTCAAAAAGCTTCTACATCCCATCTGTCATTTTGTCAGCAGGGGGTCAACTGTAAGGACAGTTTGTCTGAGGACAGGCTGGAGAGGTTTGGGTTGGCTGCCATGGATTTAGGTCTTGTAAAAAAAAAAAAATGTTAACAGTTCTATTAACAATAATGAACATAAGAAAAAAAAAATAACCTTAAGATGTCATGTTATTGGTCTGTCTGTAGTTGGAGCACCACCTCTAGTTCATCAGTGGGTGATGATCACCAGAGTCAGAACATGCTAGAGCATTGATAGGTATGGTGGGGTGGAGTGTATCAAGACAGCACTGGAGTGAGAGAAATGACACCAGAAACAATCCAGGGTGCAGCACAATAAATAGAAAAAAGAGTAGATTAAATTTGAAATTGACTGTACTATCTATTCCAATCCTGATTAACAACTGTCTTAATTGTACCTGTTGCTCTTGACAGTTTGTGTCATTCCTAAAGTATTTCTCACACATATTTAGCTGGTTCTCTAATCCTTGCACTCCTCATTAGTTGCCTTCAAGTTTGGCAAATTAGGGATTCAAGTCCTGTTGCATTTTTTATCAAGATCCAGATGATGCAAGTGCTTTAGCTAAATGACTACAATTTAAGTGTATGTTGTAAAAGTTAAAAATGGATTGTGTTTTAGCCAGCCTGAGGCATAGCTTGTTAAATGTTTTGTCGGGAATAAAATAAGAGGTTTCCTTCAATCGGAGCCTTCTGGCAACTTAATCAATTCATTGTAAAAACTGAGACATCTTGCATTCACAGCTGTGCTACATGCCATTCCAATAGCACGACAGACTGTGTGCAAAGTCCCACAAGAACTATTAACTGTCATTTGTGTCCAAGTGGAACAAATCTTAAAACTAATTAAGCTGCACCCCCATGACGAGAATGTGAAGACAAATTTTGCCATCGGGAGCGAGTGAATTGAGAATCGATGGCTGACAATTTCCAAAGTCTTGTCCTGAATTCAAGACGCGGGTGTGTGTGCAGGGGGTGCAGAATCAATCACAGCAAATTGAGTGCTGCGTAAACAGGGATAGAGTGATTGACCAAAACAGAGTAATTCAGACAGAGGGGAGCCAAGCCAACCTTATTGGCGGCACACTCCATTCTTTTGGAGTTCTTGCCAGGGAAACGGACAGTCGGTGCCATTTCAAAAGGTTAGCGGAGTCTGCAAGGCACCGACACCGAAATGAAAAAGAAATTCCAGGCAAACAGCACTCGGAGATGCACACAAATACGAGGTATGTGATGAGGAATGCGGCAGCACATATGATCAGACACATTCTCCTCTCCTAACCCCTCGCTCCTTGTCTGACATGCATTATGTAGAAATAACAGCTTTGATAAGGCAGACACTTGCACTATTACAAGCACAGTGAGAATGAAGCTAATTACTTATAGCCGTCTTGTCATGTCTCTTGTCATGTCTCATGTCTTCAGGCATTTGAAGAGAAAAAGGGGGGGGGGGGGGGGGGGAACGATGCACGTGCTTATTGTAAAACTCAAACAGCAGGTAACACTAGCACCTGTGACAGGTGGTAGGAGGTAATTGTGATTGTACCATAACTGCATCCATTTTCAGGAAACATCTGCCTGTTTTTCTGTTTACTATGACATTTGGAAGACAGCACCACACCATCAGCGCATGCCATATAAACACATTTAGAAATGCATAAGCCATTTTTTCTAACAATATCCATATTCCAGAGTACAAAGTTAATTTGATGGTTGCTTACTGAAATCGGACAGGCTCATTAGCCTAAACTAATGCTTGATGTGCAAGGTGTGGTTTCTTTATGTTGTCTCATCTTCCTGAGTCTGTCATCTGTCAGTGCGTAGAGCTGATTGCAGCCAGACTGCCATTTTGTCAACAAATACGTGTTGAGGAAAGGGTAAGAGACATGGGGATAAAGCCAAAACAATAAGAGGCATGAAAGAGCCTATTATCTGTGACCATCTGTGACCTGTATGTCTAATAATAGAGTGAGACCTTCAGTTTGGAGGATTTAAGTGCTACCTTGGTCTTTGGCGTTGTCTCTTAGATATTTGTATATGATTATACCACCTAAACTGCTGAACATCTTAGAATAGCCGAAATGTCACCACAAATAGAAATGTGTCTTACAAAGTTACAAATAACTTCCCTCTCTATTTTCAGATGAGAGTTTTAAGAATTAATGTGGAGACTAGTAAAAAGTGCACATCAGTACAAAAGCGCTCATCCCACAGTGCACTCATGCTGGAGGCTATAAGCTCAGCCATTCTGTGTCATCAAGTTCAATGTAGTGGAATATTGCTGCTGAACCAAGGTGATGCCTGAAAGGAATACTTTACATTAAACCCACTTTTATATTTATATCTGACCATTTGGTGCCAGCACTGTCGGCCCAAAAAAATTGTAATCATTCTCTTTGCAGGCAGCTGACCTTCCAAATATGTCAAATGAATAAACACAAACAACTCCCATACCCTTGTCTGTGCATCATTGATAGGACAGCATGTAAGATAAAGTAGTTTATTAATGCATGCACATTTCGGACAAAACTTTCTTTGGTGTAAAACTGCAATTGACAAAAAGCAAAGCAATTAAAATCTACATAAACTCCAAACGCTTATCAAATTACTTGCAATGCATAAGAGTTAGATATCCCATCTGTGCTCAGTGAGAGCAAAGCTGTGCTGCAGTGAGAAAATCATGCTTTTGACATGAACTCCTTTTACAGTGTCTGTTCAAGGGAATGGGAATGTTGCCCCATTACTCCGCCTGGCTGTTGTGTATAAAAGGTACAAACACGGAATGGGGGAGAGAGCTGTCTGGCTTTTAAATTGGCTGCAGAGGTAGTGACAGCACAACCCAAATGATGTCTGCATAAAAACTGTGAGCTGGCAGGATGGGATGAGAGTGATGTTTTTTCGATGTGTTATGTGTGCAACCCACCACTGGCAGATATAAAAAGCAGCTAACAGCAGTTTGTAGCTAGCTCATAGAAGAATGGCAACCAAAAATGTCCGCAAACTGGGGAGACAATGAGGTCACTTAATTAAAAGCTGACACTGTTGTTCAGAACACTGGCATGCTGTCAAAAATCCCACACTGGGGCGGCATTATGCCAGTGTTGTTTAGCTCTGTGTAAAAAGGCAAAGAGGGCGTAATGAGAGGTCTTCGTCGTGGCAGTATTGCAGGATCTCTCTGTAAAAAGGCCCATAGAAGCCATCAGTACCAATGCAGTGAAATGGTTTGGAAGGGTTCAGTGTCCAGCTATTTTACTGAGCGACCTCATGACTCCTGTGGCTGGCTCAGCTGCCATTCAGTATTGTAAGTAATGCATCTCTCTCTGTGGCACATTTTTAATGTTGGCTGTATATTAAAAACTATAAGCAGACAATCACAATGGAGTTCAAGCAGCACATGCTGCATAATCTATTAACAAATCAGTCTTTACCTCTGCTCTGTGCTTTCAGTGGTGCCTCGTAAGGTGCAGCATGAAGATCCTCATCATTTAATTACTCAGTAATGCTTGACATGCAAGCAGAGTCTGATGCTGTTAAAGCCCCTGAAAACTTTAGAAATGAATTTTTATTGTACCATTGAACATTCATGTCTAAATAAGCAAAAATCAAAGTTAGAGTCAAGGTCGGAAAGGAATTATTAGTTATTAGCCTATTTATTAAGAGTTTAACATTCAATAAGACTACAAGTCTGCTGCCCTGTTAGCAGCTCTGTGAGGCTGTACTTAGGCACAGTGGTGCTTTACTAAGCTAAACGCTAACGTCAGCATGCTAACGTGCTCATGGTGAATATGCTAGTGATGTTTGGCATGTATAATGTTGTTTACTATCACATTTAATTGTTTGTTTGACAGGGACAATGCACAATTTCTTAGTGGTACCAGAGTTAGCTTTAGACCCTTTTAGGGCCAGTGTTACTATGACGTCAGTTTGTTAGCTAGAGGCAAAACAGGACTCGCCACCACAGGGCTGTAGGCTACATAGGAGTCTTAAAATCTTTAAATGTCTTGTTGTGTTATGGGGAGCCAGAATAGGGGGAGTCATGGCTGAAAACATTGATTTTGTCGTATACGTGCTGCCACTGCCCGTCATCAAAAATGGAAAATAAAAAAAAAAAGATGTAAGGACTGGACGGAGGTGATCCTCAAAAATGCTTGCATGTGCAGCGCTATATCAGGTTAGGGGGGGAAGTATTTACTGTTGTATGGATGAATAACATTATGTGTATTAACAGTTATCATGTCCACCTAATCAGAAATTGGGTAGGTATTAAGAATAATATTGTTTTTTCCCCAAAAAGCTAACTTTTTAACCCATTTACTAACGTTAGCTTCAATAGCATGACAAACTGGAGGAAAGAGTTCAAGTGTCGTTCTCCTTTGTAAGATTGGCATAGTAACCAACCACAAAGCCGGCCATCCCACCTTCAGCAGTCCTGTGACATCATCCATCCACTGAGTGAGAGCATACGGGTCGGCCAGTCTGGTCCAGTTGGTCAGTTTTTACCTATTCAAGTAACACTCGCTCTCCTGGAGAATGAGTGACCTGACATGGTGTGTTCATAAATTCAGTCTGATGCTCTACACTAAAATAAGAGCCCTGTAACAGTAAAAGGGTCTATAAGCTAATTTATATAGAGTCTCTGGGCAGGAAACTGAGAATAACATTTCTGTTAAGAAAATTAACACTCTAGTATAAAAACAGCATTAAAAGACAGTGGCTATTCATTATACGACAACAGCAACAGCAGCAACAACATTAAGACATTAATCTTAATTTACCACAATTCATTTGTTAACATTTGCAAATTAGCGCTAAACACAAAGTACAGCTGAGGCTGATGGAAATGTTAGTTTATTTGGTTACAAACCAAGTGTTATTTATGGATAAACTAAATTAACATAAATGCCTGTACCAAATTTCAAAGCAATTCACTATCTGTCCAGATACTTTACCTAAAAACACCAATGTGAACCTCATAGTGGCGCTGGGGATAAAGTCAGGTACACAAAATCAGTTGGGTTGATCCTCTGAGACTATGAAAGTCTGTACAGTTTCATGGCAATCCATCCAAAAATTGAGGTATTTCATTTTTTTCATTCAAGTGTTGACCCAACTAAATTGCCACACTGGTAGCATGGCTAATGATACGGCCACTGTGCCTCTTCAGGATTGAGTGATGTGATCAGATTTGATTGAAAGTGGCTGGCAACATGAGCAAACAACCTACTGTCATATACATTTTGACTAGTATTGCTAATCTCTGATTTGTTACAGAAGCATGTGACATCACCTTTTTTCAACCGGCCCACTTCAAACTGACAAGGACAAAAACACATAGAGGCTACAGATATATCCCATGAGAAAAAAACAAAATTGTTCTAACTTTGGAAGAAAATTATGTTTTCATGTCGAGCACCATTTCTCACAGTAAAACCTTGACTGCAAAAAATGGGCTCTCACATATCAATTTGAAGTTATTTACTTTCATAAGTCTTACAACTCTACAGATTGAAAGTGGAGTACTTGTGAAGCTGTTTCACCTTGTTGTCGTTGGTACGCAGTGAAAATGTCAAACCAGTAATGTGGACGCAAATTATTTGCTGAGATTGTGGGGTTTCATTTTCCTATTTTAAGGTGCCAGTAAACCGAGACATGGAAGAATGAGGCAGATTGTTCCGCTGGCAAACGACACAGAGCCACCATATTCATCGGCACACCATGAGTGGAAAGAGCAGCATTATCTGTCTGCTGGGGGGTGTCAGCCCAGCCAGTACCTCCCTGTGCTCTGCCCCTGTTGCCTCCGCTGTGCTGTTGGAGCTGCCATTGTGCCCAAATGGACTGCTGATGACTACGACCTTCTGCTCAACCCAACGAGGACGCGGGGGAAGGGGGTGGGGGGGTGTTTGTGTGTGCTCGACTTTACTTTTGAAATGGAGGATGGGTGCATAAAGGAGACAGAGGACATCCAACTCATAAAACCAAAATAGTGATGAGAGAGAGGCGCAGGGCGGGGGGATGAGGTGGAGTAGATGGCTTTGAAGAGGAGTTAAGTATGATGGAGGAAGGGTCCCAGGAGAAACGGAGAGAGCAGGGAAGGCACCACTGAGAAGTAAGAAAGGATGTGAGAGGGGTATAAAAACAGAATGAGAGAAAAAGATGTTCTTTCCACCCATACGAATTAAGCTGTCTGTGTCGGTGAGGTAATGTTCCATAAGTCACAACCATTAGCCAACAAGTTACACTGAATCTGCACAAATGCTACTTTTTCTCTACCTTTTATCAAAAGAAGGAGAGGGTTGTGCAGTTTTTGTACGGGGATGAGGATTAAGAGAGCTCACGTAGCTGTTTGAAGCAGGGAGAAATATCTAGAAACTGAATGTTCTCTCCACTTCTCTGTGAGAGAGGCAGCGAGATGAAGCGGTCGGTAACAAACCGAGACAAGCCTCGATGAGGGGAGATGAATCTGCAAACAAATCTGCTAACAAATATCGCACCCCAAACCCGGGAGAAAAAGAGAGAGAGCTGGAGATGGAAAATAGGAGAAAAGGTGCTTATCGAATGTATTTGCCGTGTGCTTATCATAACACGTGCCTAAAAGCTCCAAACACACTCGGGAATATAGCGAAGCAGCCAGAGACAGTGAAGAGAAACAGGGAGAGGCTAAATTGAATCTCATCTTTATGAACAAGCTGGAATGAAATGAGGAGAGGATACAGATGGGGGATGCTGATTTGAATGAGAGATGACAGGTACAGTGGCGAAGCTGCAACCGCAAATAGGGAGGATGGTTAATGAGCAGGTGAAAAAAAAAACCCATCCGATGAGAGACGTGATGTGAGGGAAGTGGAAAACTCGTGGGTGGATGATTGCTCATCACACCCCGTTTGATGCCCAGCATGGCCAAAGCATGTTAATAGCCACATGAAGCTGATCAGTGGTGATGGATTACACTTGACACCAGCTCCTTCTGATCTGTGATGTCACTCATGTACCTCACATGACACCAGAACTTTTTTTTTTCTTTTCATTTTCCGACTGCAGGGACTCCACTGAATCAAATTGACGGGCCTTAGTAAAGTCAGAGAATGTCATCTTTGAACTTGGACTTGACGGTAAGTAATGGAGACCGTTTCTGTGTGAGAGTGGCGAATCGACAGAGAGCAAGCAGCTGAAAGGAAACACAGACAGAGAGCGAGGGAGAGAGAGGAGAGTTGAAGAGGCTTGGATCAAACACCCTTCCCCTCCCGGGGATGTGCTGACTGGCAGAAAGGGACCGCCGAGGGAGGAAGGAGGTAGGAAGGGAGGGAGGGAGGCAGGGGGAATCGGGAGGGTCAAAACAAGAGGGTAAAACTGAGGGAGGAGGTGGAAACTAAGAGAGTGAAAAATGACTTGTTGTGGCACAAACGTACAGCAGTCCAGTAGTTAACAGGTCGGCCATTAGGAGTTATGGACAGGGGGACAACATTCTCCAAGTTGGTCCTCTCATCAAGCACCACCAGTGATGCACAGACCTTTGCAGATGACACAACGTGCTAACTTTTAGGGCCTTGACAAACCGAGCCAATGGTCATCCATTGGTCAATGTTGGGTTGTAGGTAAGCATCTGTTACCCTTGTTTTTCCTGTGTCCCACACAGCCGATTCATTATGCCTGTTGGTGAGTGAAATCAATCTGATTGGCAGTTCAGCTCAGCACACAACAAGAGAAACAGAAGTGAGGAAAGCAAACAAACAGCTAAAGACAACAGGGCGTAAGATCAAATCATACTTATTATATTAGGTAAGATTATCTTTTTAGACATGGAGCTCATTAGCAGAATTGGTTTGTAATTGTAACAGTTCATCACCACTAGTTCTATGATGTCAGTTGGTGTGTGGGGGCCTTAAAGCACACCCTGATCTTTACTATTTGCCCATTTAAGGTAGCATTTATGACCTGAGATCAAATGACTGCTTTATGCCGGTTTAGCTGTCTGACAACAGAAACAGAAAATTGAGTTTGGCTGTATTAAAACATGGTGAAGGAGATGATGGAGAACAAGAGGGACAGATCAGAGGTGCCTCTCAGCAGAATAACCAGGCAGTTAGTTCCATGCTTAATCCCATTCATGCTGGAGATGTGACAGGATGCCATTCATTGTGAACTGAACCCCAAAAACCACGCTGATATTTTGCTTCCTTTGGGAAGATGGAACACTGTTGTTTTCTACTTAAATGACCGACATTCAGAGCAATTGATTCTACGACATCTATGATTCAGAGTCTGAGCCTGGATTGTTGCCACGCGGCTCTTAACATCGAGGTGGCCGAGCTGGTGGTCATTGAGAGAGACTCTCGCTGCAGCCTGTTTAATTTTGTTCTGAAAATTTTGGCGTGCAACCCTGTTCCGTGGACGATAAACGAGGTGCAGACTTCCATCTGTGTTACTGGTAATGAGGAAATACAGTGAGTGCTGGACAGAATTGTGTGTTACAACAACCCCGCCCAAATGTAAGGGTACTGTTTGCGGGGTACCATGTCTGAAGGGTTACTTTTAGTTCCAAAGGTACTATACCGAAAGTGTTTGATGGAAACGGGGCTTATGACGCCCTTCTGCCATTGTGCATAGGGATAGATAGCATTATCAGCAGTTACAATTGTATGAGTGCACTGTGGGGTGGTGGTTATTAGCTAGCTGGCTGAATACACACACAGGGACTAACATGCACGCATGGCTGGACCATCTACCACAACAAAGAACAGAGAAGTTCGGATTACAAGAACTACTAACTACTTGAAAGTATTCTAAACAAAATGGATGAAAAACGTATTGTTGCAGTCGGCGGTTTCAATGAGCTACCGCGACTTGAATAAAAATGTGGAGAAACCTCATTGCAGGCCTGTATAGTGGAACTGTGGACCAAGATCTTAACAAAACAACCTGAAAATGCTAGTGAGGAACGAATCATTTGTAAATGGCATTTTCAAAGTTAGCCAGCTTAGCATGGATCTAGTGTAAGCTTGACAGCTCTTCTCAATAGCTTTAGGAAACTTGCCCCATGTAGCATAAAAGCACTGTGTCATGGAGGCAGGACCCAAGGTAGCAGGGGAGAGTAGGGGGAGGGAGAGGAAAGAAAGGGGGGAGAGACAGTGAACGGAAAGGCTATTATACATTTTTCATTAAGTTTCTAGGCACTAAGCCACATCAAAGCCTCTCAGAGATAGAGGGGAGGGAGAGAGGGAGAGAAAGAGAGAGAGAAGTAGACACAGGATGTTCTAATTAACTTCACAGTCGCTTGCTCTCCCCCCTTCTCTCTCTCACACACAGTCATTCTCTGTGTATGTAAGTGTGTCTCTACCCTACCCACTGTCTGTGTGCGTGCCTTGTAAATTCATCACAACACCCCCCATCTACAAAAAAAAAAAAAAAGTTGGGAGTTGCAGCTCGTGTAGAGGCGATCAAGCGGCAGAAACCTGGGAGGGCCGGGGGGAGGAGGGCTGAGGGGGGGAGGAGGAAGACAGAGTGGGTGGGGGAGGAAGGGGCGGGAGCTGAATATCACAGAAGGAGAAAGGAGCCCTGAGGTGTTGCTGCTGCCACGCCCGGGGAAGGAGGAAGACAGGAAGAAGCAAGAGACCCGCCCCTCCCAACCTCTGCTGTCTCATGGTGCATTCAGGTTACATGGGGAAAATGGGAAACACAAACTGCAACTTTCGGAGTAAACTCGTTTTCCGGCCTCTGAACTCCAGCAGCCCCAATAAGAATGCTTGTTGCTCAGCAAGGGGAGAGGAGGAGAGAAGAAGAAAGGCAGTTTATGATTTTTCATTTATAGCTGAAAAAACTGTCTCTGTAAAACATAAAATGTTTAATGAGTGCAAAAAGCTGATCAAGAGAATCAAAATTCTTCCAAGTTCTTCATAAATGAGTCACTTGAGCAACTTTTCCCACATTTCTAGAGGGCACGACCCTCCTCCCTGCTCTCATCACTCCATTCCCGCATGGAGTGAGTCAACAGGAAGTTGAGCGTGCTCTTCACATTGAGCAAATTGAACACCAACTTGTCATCTTAATAACGTCACTGAGCTGTTAGTCTCCTGCCAGACTGGTGACGGAAATGAACTCTATGCAAAAGAGAGCGCTTATATTACTCTGTATGGGAGTGCATCTGGCTGCCTGAAAAACAGAGAGAGAAAATTAAAGTGGGAAAGAGATAAAGATAAACAGAAATGAGTCATTAATCTGAGCAGTGATGGTTTCCCTGTGATTGCATTTCGATCAGCCTTAAATATTTGTCAATAAAACACAGCAAATTGACCGCTAATCCACTAATGTTTTATTGATGGGAATGGTTGCTAATTCCCCCACAGTCTGCAGGCGCTTATAATTGCTAGTGTGATTTCTACTGCCGTCTGCACAGACTAAAAAGAATATCTTTGGTCACTTGGCACAGTCCACAGGGAGCTGTAAGGACACGAGCAACTAGAACAGCTTATGGAGCAGGTACAGGTTTGGTGCCTTGTTCAAAGACACTTCTGCAGGGAATCTGTTTGCAGTTTGCTTGGATTTAAGTCTGCTTGGATTTAAGTCATTTACTTAAAGTCTGTAAGATAAAACTATATTCAGCAGCTACAAAGGCTGGAACTTACAAGTTACAGTGGAAAAGTGAAGGCTGAATAAATGCTTTGCTACTACACTGTTAACAAACCATAAAGAAGATTGTAAAAAAAACCCTGCTTTATCAACATTTTTATATTAACAGTTTATCAAATGACTGCTTTTATGAGCAGCTCACGGTAATAATCCCACAGGAAATTGTCACCTGTCTCTGCAGTTGTCTTCGGCTCTACAGGGCATTTTAGCACCTTTCAGCATATTGTTTTGGTTTACGGCCTTCACTATTTGAGTCAGTGTCAATAGCATAGCATATGCAGTATTGGAGAGATCATAGTGCATCTTGTCTTGTGATCAGTATAGTTACCAGATCTTATAATTTACAATTAGCACATTAAACCTACTGTAAGGCCTTTGCAGTGTGATGTAGCTCCTCTGCTTGTTCTCTCTAAAGCTTAGGGCCCTACCTTACACCCTGTGGATAGTGGCACACGGCGCAGCCCACTATTTACCTATTATTTTACTTTTATCCCACCAGAACACTGCACTCCGAGAATGCTTGGTTACTTGTGGTTCCTGGAGTCTTGAAGAGTATAATGGGAGCCATAGCCTTCAGCTATCAGGCTCCTCTACTGTTGAGCCACCTTCCAGAGGGATGTTGTATGTTGTAAAGCCCTCTGAGGCAAATTGTGGTTTGTGTTATTGGGCACTGTAAATAAAACTGTATTAAACTGAAGTGAACTAAAACTGTCATTGCTAGTTTCAGGCTGACACGGTTGTCATTTTCACAGCCAGCGCCTATGTTGTGTAAGCAGCAAATGTACTCGCGCCCATCTGTGCTCCCATGGGCACTCAGGTCTTAAAATGAGGTGTGGTCTGACACATTGATGATGTATTGCTATTTTGAGGCAGCAGGAAGCAACTGCACCATTGATCAACAAAAACTTGGTCTAAAGTCAGAATGGTGCAGTGTTTTCCTGCTTTTTAAAGGGCCCATTATTCAGATGGTAAAATACACCCACAGAGGTGAGTTCACAACCTGCATACACTCTGCTTGTGACACACACAAGGATGCATCATTAATAAGGAAAATATTAATTACATTCTTTAAAATGTGAACACAGCAGAGAGCAGGGCAGAGCTTCTGTCTGACTCCCCATTAAGAGAGACTCTGTGTGCATTTACACACGAGGAACAGTGTAGTGCATTGATTATTTCAGAAACTTAAAGTTTAGTTCAGTTTCCTCTGTGAAGTTGCAGTTTTTAGTTTTGCTGCCTAAAAGCAAAGTGTGTGGGATTTAGGGGGATGTATTGGCTCAAATGGAATAGTTTGCTTTAGTGTATAATCACCTGAATGTAAGAATTGTGGTGTTTTTCTTACCTGAATGAGTTATTTATATCTACATAGGGAGCTTACCATGTTGCATGGCCATGATTCAGAAGTAGCCCAGACTGGACAAATCACACTGGCTCTAAATAGGGTCATTTACGTTTTTGTGTCGGCCAGTGTTATTAGCAGCCCTTTGGTGATGAGAATGTTTGTAAGATACAGATTTTTTCTTAATGTGAAACTGCTTTGTTCAATGTTTTTACTGGATAAATCACTTGGTCTTTTTGGTTTGGAGAGGAAGAGACCTCTGTGGATTATTCAGCTCCTGGTAAAAACCTCCTGAACATCTAGATCTTAAGATGTAAGAGAACAAAGGTGAGCACACATAAGCAAGTGCTAGGCTAGTGGCCTGTCTGCGAGGTGCCAAACAGTGTCAGAAAAACACAGATTTGTAACATTAAACTGCTATTTTCAGTGTTTTTAGCAATTTAAATCACTTTTTTATTTCAGCGAGGAAGAAACCTCCGTGGATTATTTGGCTAACGATTAAAACCTTCTGAACACTGAAGGAATCCTATCTGGGAGAATTTCATCTTGTTGCAATCTGCAATCCTCACCACTACAAGCCACTAAATCCCCCGAAATCTTATATATTGGACCTTTAATTGTCCCACAATATTTGCTGCAGTAACGTAACTGCTGTTACTGCATCACTTTCAGAAGAATACTGCTCGCTTCTCCAATTTGCTGAATCTGCCATGTAATAAGCAGTGCACCAGGTGCAGGCGCACCTGGCTTTTAAAGGGAATGGGAGATGTCACTGATTGGTTGAATTCATGTTTTGTTAAGGGGCTAAATACAACCCCCTTGCCCCTTGCACCCGACAGTGCATAATACCCAGACTGTGCACCATTTGAATGGCAAAAATGGATTTGGACATACCCTGAATGAGCTTGCACCATGCACTTTAGGCCATGTGCTAGATAATTTAAATAAGCCTCTTAGTTTTTAATAGAAGTGGAATATTTCTGTCGGAAGAAATTCTTTTTTCCATTGCTGTTAAAATATGCTGTAGGAAGCCCTGAAAGTAAAATTGCTCATTGTGAATATAAACTACCCTTAAAGTAGACAATTAATTCCAATCAGACATTAGTTTAATGCATTTAATGCAATCACTGTGAGAATTGCTTAGGTATATACAGAATTTTTGTCTTTGTATTATTGTAGTTATTGCATATTATTATTTTTGCAAATATTGCAATTTCATTCTACATGGTCTGCACAAAGAAAGTGTGTGTGTGTGTGTGTGTGTGTGTGTGTGTGTGTGTGTGTGTGTGTTTCAAAACATAAGGATAGTTACTCAAGATCTGAGCTGAGCACTAGTATGCTTTTGTCTTTCACAACCTTGGACATCCAGTATCTCTAAACACCAGACAAAACTCATACCCCACATTAGATCTGCATTAGCGACAGAGAAACACAACAGAGATTTCACAAGCCAACAGTGGACAACTGATTAGCGCAGATAATGAAAGAACACAGGAGATGACAGCTTGAGGAGAAGTGGTTCGTCTTCCCCACAGGGATCACACCCACAGCTCTGCAAACATTAATTGGCAATGCGACCTTGGGCACAGTGAGAAAAACAGTTCTAGCTTGTTACCATGATTCATAATTAGTTTTTTTGTCATCTTCGAATCTGACTAGGAAGATAATGAATAATTTGAGTTGTCTTGTCACGTAATCCTGATGATCCCTGTTGGCTTGCTAAATCCATAACTGGTTCATAAACAACGCCAGGATTCAGAGAGCGCTTAATGAAATTTGCTCCGCTTTTCGATTTGATAAGTGAATTTTTGTTTTGCTCCGCAAAATGTCAGGACCTCAGTCATGTGCTGGTGGTTAGAGCAGTTGGAAGCTGTCTAGAAATAAATAACTTTTGATGAGACATGGTAGAGGATGAGAATGAGTTTATGTAACGATCAATGCAGAAGTTTTAAGGCTATAATAAGAAATGCTTTAGTGAAATATTGTAAACTAAATAAAAATAACAAAGTAAACACATCTGAAAGCAGCAAGCATTACTACTTTCAGTGGCCCAAGGGCACACACAGTACAGTACATAACCATGTAACTCTTAATTCAAATAAGAAAAACAAAGACACTGCAGTAGCAGGTACAAGTTTTTTTTCACAACAACAGTGATGTTAGTTTGGCATAGTTGTAGCACAAACTGCAGTCTCTCCCAGCAGCTTTATCGACAGCTTGGCAATTATAGAGTGTTGTTTATATTGCAAACAAGCAAGATCCTGTCTCTGTATTTCTTTGAATGGCAAACCAAAGATCTAAGTGCTTTTACCTTTGTTCTCCTGCAGCCATCATCCTAACAACATGCAAAACTCTGATCTGAGGCAGAAAAAAGCTTGTTCACAACGTCATAAGCATGCAAAATAATTCTCTGAACACTGAAGTTTACTTTTTTTCTCGGGTCTTTAGATGAGTAAGGAAACATGGAATTGTAAGACTACAGTGCTCAAACTGTCACATCTCACCTCTAATAAAGCACAATGCTGTCTTTGACTTGTCTGGCGCAGAACTGAAACGAGCTCTGCTGTCAATATGCTTCGCAGATGAGCCCATTAGCTCGTTGCTACTGTCAGCACCAGCCTGATAAGTATGGAGCTGACTGCCTTTGGCCTTCAAAGCCCTGCATGGACTTGTACTTTTTTATCTGACAGATTTGCCTCTTCCTTTGGAAAAAACGCGTGGATGCTGTTCTCAACATGTCTGCTATCTGCTTGTCCCTGGTGTATCAAAAACAGCCTGCCCCTGGTGTAGAACTCTCCCACAGTGCATCAGTGAGAAACAATTGCCCTATCAGGCAGGAGGAAGGGGGCTAATGAATAGATTGTGTGACTTGCCTCTAGACAGACAAAGAGATAGACAGCAGCTCTGAAGCCAAAGACAGACACAGACAGTCATACTGAGTTGCAGCTGCAGAATCATGACATGTTCTTATAATATGGTATGCTATGCAGAACAGTACCTGTCATCTGAACAACAAGATGTCAGTATTAAAGTTTAAGATAAGTTTAGAATGTTACACAGCACTTCGAACAAAACAACACAGACATGTATCACACTGTAGCAAAACATGGCACACTGTAGTACAGTACACCACAGTATAGTACAGGGAAGTATGATATTGATCATGTATAGATCAGCACAGTGTAGTATAGGATAGTATAGTATGGAAGATGTACAGAACAGTATAATATACTATGATTTAAAGCACAGTGTAGCATCGTATAGCACACCACAGCGAAACAGTATATTGTAGTGTATTTATAGAGCACAATATAATAAAGAATAGTACACCATAGGGTAATATAGTGTAAAAATATAGTGTGGAACCTGTAAAGAACAGCTACAGCACAATCGTATAGTATGATGTTGTACAGAGCACAGTATAGCACTGGGACGCGCGCCACAGTGCAATATGACATTTTTAGTATAGCATAGTATAGCATAGCCTAGCATAGCATAGCATAGCATAGCATAGCATAGTATAGTAAAATTCTGTGTGGTTTTGTATAGCTTTGTATAGTATAGTACAGTTCTGTGTTTCGTATAGCATGGTGTAGTATAGTATAGCATGGTGTAGTGTAGTATAGTAAAGAACAGATCTGTATAGTTTTGTGTAGTATAGTATAGAATAGTATAGTAAAGCATAGCATAGCATACAATAGTATAGTATAGTACAGGTCTGCATAGTTTTGTATAGTTTTGTATAGTATAGTATAGTATAGTGCAGTTCAGTATAGTTTTGTATAGTATGGTGTAGTATAGTATAGTATAATATAGTACAGTTCTGTATATTTTTGTATAGTATAGTGTAGTACAGTATAGTATAGTACAGTTCTGTACAGTATGGTGTAATATAGTAAGTATGGTGCAGCAAATTATAGTATAGTATAGTGTAGTATAGAATAGTACAGTTCTGTATAGTTTGGTATAGTATAGTACAGTACGGCGACCTGTCCAGGGTGTACCCTGCCTCTCGCCCGATGTCAGCTGGGATAGGCTCCAGCCCCCCCGCGACCCTCAAGAGAGAGAGGATGAAGCTTCATATAGTTTCGTATAGTATAGTGCAGTTTTGTATAGTTTTATATAGTTTCGTATAGTTAAGGATAGTTCTGTAGATTTGTATAGTTTGTTATAGTATAGTATATGGAACAGTAAGTTACAATTTAGCATAGCATAGTACAGTTTAGGACACATTAAAGAGTATAATATAGTACTGTGAAGTTTATAGTATAGTACACGGGACAGTAAGTTGTAGTAGTGTAGTATAGTATAGTATAGTATAGTATAGTATAGTACAGTACAGTGCAGTACAGTATGATATTGTATTGTATTGTATTGTATTGTATTGTACAGTACGCAGCACAGTATATTTTGTAAAAATGTGAAGTACAATATAATATATCACAACATGGTTTAATGTAATATAACATAGTATAGAGCACACTAAAGCACAGTATAGCGTATCATAGTATAGATGTAGAACACATGTAGTATTGTATAGTCCAACATAGAGGTATTGCACAGTACGATATAGTACAAGATTATATAGATATACAGTACAGGCCAAAAGTTTGGACACACCTTCTCATTCAATGTGTTTTCTTTATTTTCATGACTATTTACATTGTAGATTCTCACTGAAGGCATCAAAACTATGAATGAACACATGTGGAGTTATGTACTTAACAAAAAAAGGTGAAATAACTGAAAACATGTTTTATATTCTAGTTTCTTCAAAATAGCCACCCTTTGCTCTGATTACTGCTTTGCACACTCTTGGCATTCTCTCCATGAGCTTCAAGAGGTAGTCACCTGAAATGGTTTTCCAACAGTCTTGAAGGAGTTCCCAGAGGTGTTTAGCACTTGTTGGCCCCTTTGCCTTCACTCTGCGGTCCAGCTCACCCCAAACCATCTCGATTGGGTTCAGGTCCGGTGACTGTGGAGGCCAGGTCATCTGCCGCAGCACTCCATCACTCTCCTTCTTGGTCAAATAGCCCTTACACAGCCTGGAGGTGTGTTTAGGGTCATTGTCCTGTTGAAAAATAAATGATCGTCCAACTAAACGCAAACCGGATGGGATGGCATGTCGCTGCAGGATGCTGTGGTAGCCATGCTGGTTCAGTGTGCCTTCAATTTTGAATAAATCCCCAACAGTGTCACCAGCAAAACACCCCCACACCATCACACCTCCTCCTCCATGCTTCACAGTGGGAACCAGGCATGTGGAATCCATCCGTTCACCTTTTCTGCGTCTCACAAAGACACGGCGGTTGGAACCAAAGATCTCAAATTTGGACTCATCAGACCAAAGCACAGATTTCCACTGGTCTAATGTCCATTCCTTGTGTTTCTTGGCCCAAACAAATCTCTTCTGCTTGTTGCCTCTCCTTAGCAGTGGTTTCCTAGCAGCTATTTGACCATGAAGGCCTGATTCGCGCAGTCTCCTCTTAACAGTTGTTCTAGAGATGGGTCTGCTGCTAGAACTCTGTGTGGCATTCATCTGGTCTCTGATCTGAGCTGCTGTTAACTTGCGATTTCTGAGGCTGGTGACTCGGATGAACTTATCCTCAGAAGCAGAGGTGACTCTTGGTCTTCCTTTCCTGGGTCGGTCCTCATGTGTGCCAGTTTGGTTGTAGCGCTTGATGGTTTTTGCGACTCCACTTGGGGACACATTTAAAGTTTTTGCAATTTTCCGCACTGACTGACCTTCATTTCTTAAAGTAATGATGGCCACTCGTTTTTCTTTAGTTAGCTGATTGGTTCTTGCCATAATATGAATTTTAACAGTTGTCCAATAGGGCTGTCGGCTGTGTATTAACCTGACTTCTGCACAACACAACTGATGGTCCCAACCCCATTGATAAAGCAAGAAATTCCACTAATTAACCCTGATAAGGCACACCTGTGAAGTGGAAACCATTTCAGGTGACTACCTCTTGAAGCTCATCGAGAGAATGCCAAGAGTGTGCAAAGCAGTAATCAGAGCAAAGGGTGGCTATTTTGAAGAAACTAGAATATAAAACATGTTTTCAGTTATTTCACCTTTTTTTGTTAAGTACATAACTCCACATGTGTTCATTCATAGTTTTGATGCCTTCAGTGAGAATCTACAATGTAAATAGTCATGAAAATAAAGAAAACGCATTGAATGAGAAGGTGTGTCCAAACTTTTGGCCTGTACTGTATAAATGTATTATTAAATTGTAAAATAGACTGTTAGTTCACTGTTGCTGTAATGCATGGTACGAAGCACATCGTACTGCATTTGGCATTTTTACAGTAGGACTCTAATAAGGTGTGGTGTGTCGACCATGACCAATGTTAAGACACAAGTCAGTGGACAGATAAGACCTCAACTCTTGAACTTTGAAGTCATGGAGGAATCTGTTTCCTGTGCAGCGCTCTGCTTCCACTCAAAGCTCCCTGCTGCCACTCATCTCATATCTCTACTGGAGACAGACTGCATAACCCAGTCTGCACATCATACACACCAACACACACTATGCATGCATATATAAGAAAAAGCTACTCTCTAAAGGATGCCTAATTGGCTTTTATTGACTTTAGCTCCAGCAACAGATATTGTGTGATAGTGTAATGACAAAAGATTAGCTCCTCATGCGAGGCTGGGTAATAACAGCTGAGGTGGAGAGCTGCTTCACAGAAAGCCATCACACCAGATAAGCACTGTAAGCAATGTGATTATGTGGATAGTAGTGTAATCTGAGCCCTATTAATATGTTTAATTGTAACCATTTGCAACGGCCCTGAAGCGCCTACCCATGATTGCTTGGCAATCGCGCAAAGTGTTATTTCATAAAGTGCTAAGCTAAATTCTCTTTAGGCAGGCAGCAATTATAATGCTCTTATACGTATATTGGCATGCTAATAAAACATACTTTGTGACGGAATTTAAAATTCAATCAGGTTGAGGCAGAGGGGTGCTAAATGCATCCTGGAATATGAATAGCTGTCTCTGTCTCTCTCTCCTCACCGCCAGATTGTACTCTCTGTAATTTCTTTCAGAAAAATCCTCATATTCTCGCCTCATCTCCCTTCCTCCTTCTCTTTCTGTCACTCTTTGTTACCACCTCGTGTTTTTCCTCTGCTCTCATTCTCTCCTTCTCAATTTCTCATTTTCTCCATTTAATATTTACAACCTTGTTACTCTCTTGTTCCTCAGTCTCCCTGCACACCTAAACACCCACGTCCCTCCCCCATCTATCCCTCCTCTCTGTCATCAGATAGGGGAGCTCAGTGAAGAAAAGCCCGTCTTGACTTCAAACGCCTCCCTGTCTATTTGTCTCCACCCCGTCTCAACTGCAAGGGAGGCACAGCCTTAGAAATCAACTCTTTCCTCCCCCCACTCCATTTCTACTCCCCATCTCCCCTCCTCACTGTTTGTGTCTGCTTCTTATTTCTCCTACTATTGATCTCCCTCTTCTTTCCTTCCTCTCTTCCTCTGCTCCTCTTTGCACCTCTTTTTCTCCTTATTTTCTTTCCCCCTTGCCCATGCAGTAGAGCATTTAAATGTGATATTGCCTGTAGCTGTGGAGCCTGCATCTGTGTGAAATAGAAACTGTTTATATCACTGTTATTTATTACTCAAACAAAATTCTGTCTTTTGCTCCAATTTGTTCAGATCTCTGCATGACAATTTGAATAGGACTTGATATCAAGGTGACGTGCCGCGAATGAAAATGCAGGCTTTAGTGAATGTGCAGAGGGAAAAAAAAAACCCATTCCACAGTTGAAAAAGGCATCAACGGACAAAGTGTGTAAAAAATGACAGCAATTATGGAGCATTTAAAAGGCATCATTAAGAAGATTGTTTTGTTCTCTGTTTCTTTGTTGTCTTTGTGCCACAGAGGCATCAGTCTGCCACGTTTTGTGTATGTTTGCATGTTTTAGGGTCTCTGATCGGGTGCAAAGACATGCCATGATGCAACCAGAGGAAACCATTCACAGGGGCAGGACAAGTGCTGCCCCACCAACTATCCCTGGCATCTCCAACTGCAGAAGCTTGGAGTTTTTGTTGCATTGAAACTGGGTGTATCCATGCCAACTGCAGAGGGTCTGTGTTATAATATGGGCATGTACTAAGTGTGTTTTTTATTGATTGTTTTTTTTAGACACATAAATGGTGCTTTGTTCTAAGATCACAGTGTGCAAAGTAAAAGTATGCTGAGGACAAAGCACACAGCAAAAGAACTATACACACCATCAAAAATAAACTGCACTGATGGACTAAACCTACAATTATCCTCCATCAAATGTTATTCCAGGCTTTTCTCTATTCAATACTTGCTTTTGTAATCTTTTGATAGCAGCTGGGCAGTGTTTTTTTTTAATGCTCCCATGGATTATTGCTGTTTTTTTGTGTACATAGGGGCTTGGAAGTGTATGTGCTGGATGTCAGTGCATATGACTGTGAATGTGAGTGCACATTTTTATAGATGTGTTTATGAAAACTCTTCACCTCTAATTATTTCCTTGTTTACCCAGACGTTTAGAATACAATTAGAGCGAGAGAGAAATAGAGAGAGAGTGTGCACGGTATCTGTAGTATAATCTTCCCCCTTCTGACAAACGGCTGGGCTTTTCCAACCTTCAGCTTGTTCCCTTGCAAAGAGAGAGAGACAAAGAGAATGGAGTAAAAGGCTGAATCTTGCGTCTGTGAAGATACACCTCTCTGAGTAAGCAGAACTGAAGATGCACACCTTTGTGTGCAGTACTTTGAGGCTATTGCCTGGATCCTTCACCTCAGTAAAAGTAACCGCAGTATAAAAGTAGTCCTCCATTCAAAATGTATTTAAGTAAAAATACAGATGTATTATCAGTAGACTGTACGTAAACCTGGCGGCACGGTGGTGTGGTGGTTAGCACTGTCACCTCACAGCAAGAGGGCTCCTGGTTCGGTCCCGAGCGCCAGAGCCCTTCTGTGCGGAGTTTGCATGTTCTCCCTGTGTCAGCGTTGGTTTTTCTCCGGGTACTCCGGCTTCCTCCAACAGTCCAAAGACATGCAGGTTGGGGATAGGTTAAATGGTGACTCTAAATTGCCTGTAGGTGTGAATGTGAGTGTGAATGGTTGTCCCTCTATGTGTCAGCCCTGCGATAGTCTGGCGACCTGTCCAGGGCGTACCCTGCCTCTCGCCCAGTGTCAGCTGGGATAGGCTCCAACACCCCTGTGACCCTCAAGAGGATAAGTGGTTAGAAGATAGATGGATGGATGGATGGATATACATAAACCTGGAACAACTGATATTTTGGTTACATAGGCCAGAAGCTAGCTGGAAACACATTGGCATATTTTCACCTGTACCCTGTCAATATGGTTTACCTGTTGGTAAGAAGCTTATCTGCACATCCACAACACAGGGAGCAGCATTATTATTCATTTGGTAGTGAGTAGTGATTCTTCCCGCCTCATGAATGTAAGTCCATTATTTGCTCTCCTTTTAACTCTGTTTTGGTCTCACCCAACTTGTTCACATATTCACCAGCTAGACCTGCTTTGTCTGAAAAAGGACAGAAGGTTGAAGGGGGGGGAACAGTAGAGAACAGTAAAGTTAAACCAGTTAAACCAAAAAAAATTGGAGGAAACCAAGCCATAAAGTTCTGTAGAGCTGATGAGGCAGTGCATCATTAGATGATAACTGTCATGATGAGAGACTCCTTTCATACTGCACACAGTCATTTTATTAAATGTTTAAATTAAATATTAATCATAGCTTTAAATATGCTATTGATAACATCTGCCCCCCCGCCCCACCCCAATTGCATTCATGTCACCACGTTGCTGTTGCTCGAAGCACAAGTGGTTGCCAGTTCCTTGCCAATTTTTTATAGTCAAGTGGATAGAGTCAGTCATGTCAAGTGGCGAATCATTTCTGGAACATATAGCTATACATTAGCTACACAGTTATTAACTGTAGTGGTGGCTCAAGCTGGGGTGCTTAAGTCAGTCCCACACTAACTGGGACTAATACAGAGATACTCAAGCCTTGTTAGAAACGGTAACCACTTAAACAAAACATTTATTTTGGAAATGTCAAATTTTAAAAAAAATATTAATTAGCGATCATAAAAGCTCTGTGGATGTATAATTAAAAATATATATTTGTCATCATACAAATGTTATCAATGAGACCTTTAAAGTAGCAAAATTAAAATCCCCTGTAATGCAATATGATAATATATTATCCATATATTATTGAATTATTATGATATACATAAACATACACTGATCAACCAAAACATTAAAACCACTGACAGGTGAAGTGAATACACTGGTCATCTTGTTACAATGCAATGTTAGGTCTGGGCATTCATGTGGATACCACAAGACACACTCCACCCATCCAAACACTGCTGCAGTCCAAGTACACAACCTCATGTCAACGGCACTCCCTTCAAGATAATGTGCCCTGCCCCCTCAAAAACTGTAAAAAATGGCCCGAGGAACGGGACAAAGAGCTCAAACTGTCAACCTGGCCTCCAAATTGACTAGATCCCAATTTGCTCGAGGATTCGAGGGATGAGCTGGTATCCCAGAGGTACCTCTGATTGACAGTGGGGCCTGCTTGGATTGAACTTGGGTCTGACCTGTCGAGGCATGGACACAGGACCTCTGGCGACCTGTCCAGGGTGTACCCCACCTCTTGCCCATTGTCAGCTGGGATAGGTTCCAGCACCCCGCGACCCCTAACAGGACAAGCGGTTATGGAAAATGAATGAATGAATGTGCTCAATTACAGTAAGTGAATAAATTACCTAAACTTATATTCTACCACTGGAGAAAAGATAACAGGTCAGGTAAGGTTGAGGAAGACAGCCAAATCATTCGACAGGTTTTTTTCTTTTTTTTTTTCTGATTTATTTTTCTGTCATCTGTTTGGTGATCTTGAAAATCTTTTTCCCATTATCAGGTTTATTTTTTGCACAGTATGCTTTGACCAATGCAACACTGCCCCACAGTACAACCTCAACTCACCTTACATGCAGCCTCAATGGAACAAGCCCATCCACAATCTGTATGACAGCTGAATATTGTACATAAAGGTTCTGGATTTAAATGACATACTTCATTCTCAGTGCTCATGCACCTCTAACCATGCATTGTTTCACATTAAAACCAGCTACAGTGGATTCTGTTGGAAATAATGCTGCATTTGACTGGCTAGTCACAATGAAAAGATGGTGGGATTTCATCTTATGAAGGCACCTATGTGGGCAGAGTGGGTAGTTTCTTGAGTCCACATACAGAATGTGATGTTGGAGATTTAAAGGATTTAAAAGTGCTATTTTGGCAGCTATTATACTGGATTTAGTCTCTATGGAAACAAACAGCGCAACATCTGACCTGATTTATTCTTTAAAGCCCCTACAAGGAACTTTCATTTTGAGTTGATTTTGGCGACCCTGTGGACAAAAGCGGTAGTGTTTTGCTGGAATGAAGCCTACATTTCCCATGAGCTCTAGCGCGTATTGTCGTAAAGACGCTTACCTGGCTCGCATGTGTTTGTTTTGGGGATGAATGAAACAACAAGACGGGAAAACTTTGCCCCCGCTCCTATCGGGGATCCCAGCTCACCTCTGCCGCGCCGCAGCTCCACCTCTCCGGCGTAAGCGCCACCGCCGCTGGGGTATCCTGAAGGATTTCCTGACTTCCCGAGGATTGGATTTTCTCTGTGTGACTGAGACGTGGCTGACTGTTGGTGAGTCCAGTGCTTTCACAGAACTTTTACCCGATGATTGCTGCCGATGAGTGCCGTAAATTGTTTCGTCCTGGAAGTGACCTGGGGCGGATCCAGAGACAGTTTCCTAAAGGTATGGATATACACTATATAGAAATAGCTTATCTTCACACAGATGGTCTCATTTGCTGTTGTAGGTCACGCACAGAAATCAGCAGAAACGAGAGACTTTTGCATATCCAGTTAAAAGTTCCTTGTAGCGGCTTTAAGGACACGATAAGAAGAAACATCGGAGTGTGACAATGGTCTGGAGAGTCATGGTATAATGTCGCAAAGCAGGGAATGAAAGGAAAAGAAACCATAAGCGCTTAGCATGCATGCATCATGCATGTTTTAACTCTCCCACAGCCCCGTGACTCTTTTGTCAAGGCTTTGTGAGCTCCCACAGTGGTGATTGCAATTTTTAATAGGCAGCATGATAAGGAGCTGCTTATTTATTAAGAGCCCATGTTTTGATACAGACTGAGCAGATGAGTCCTAAAATTAGCATAGGGAGCTACAATTCTGCTCTTTGGATCTAGGAGGGTAATAACAGCCTGCCGCATCAGCAGGCATGGCTATCAGCCAATTATCATTGGATCATGCATGTAAGCACAGAGGGCCTACAGAGCCCAGAGTGGTGTAGTGGTATGTGGAGAGGCAGGGGGGAGCATCTCAGTACAGATATAACTAAAAAGTAATGTACAATAGATTGTGCTATGTGCAGCCACACAAGGATACAAATTTTATTTTCAGTTCTTTTATTTTCTGTTGGCAATTTGGATTTTATTTTGCAGCACAAACAACAAAATGGCTTTTCCTAATAAGACGTGAGGGAGCAAGTCAGGCTGACAACAGAGGAACTCCATCAATCTCTAATGCATAGCCAATGAGGGGCTCTCCAACAACAGGCCTTTGTATGCCACTGGAAACAGATTGATCTTTTTGTATGCTGTGCACATGTTTGCCCCTCGTCCCTAAGGCCCTCATTGTCTTCTATTTGTTTAACATGATGGAATATGCTAATCAGGCAGGCAGCGCTGAGATAAAACTAGCGCTCCAGTTCTAACGCACTAACTGAACCCATGGACTAAAACTGTATCACTTTTAATTGAGTGTTCCCCTGGTAACAGAAATAGTGATGCAATCGCATTAAATAAACAACAACCTATATATTAAACACGAGGATTCTCTTTGTGGTTCCCTTTTGTTCCAGGGAGATATGAGCGTGTGCATTTTTCAAACCAAGGCTGGGAATTAAACATTACCACTAGGGCATGTTTTCATGTTTGTGATTGCAGAGTAGCAGTTCTACTTGAAATTGCCATGTTTTCTTCATTTCACAGAAACAAATGCAGCAGCAGAGGCCCGTGTCTCCTGGGATCTGCAGGGTGCCACGCGGTGCTCGTGGCTCTTTTGATACAGGTTTATTACACAGAAAGCACGTAAACACTTGCATGAGCGTTGATTTTCTGCAGAAATATTCACACGAGTGGAAAATGAGCGCTCATATAAACACATATACACATGCGAACAGACACACTGACACTCCACCCACCCCCACACGCCACATGCTGTCTGCGGCTTTCATGTCCTTTACCCAAACTTTTGATTGGTCCCAAAAAGCCAGCAAGGGGTGCTTGTTTACTTCCTAGCAGCAAGTAAATATTTTACACTGAGTGCCTTCATGTTGGAAATCTGGGCAATGCATGGGAGATATCTCGTCAGTCAAGATAGTAAACAACCTGCAAGTTTGGAGCAAGAAGGAACTTTGACAGACCCGACATAATTCTCTTGTGCAGCTTTAACAAGTTACATAAGGAGACATTCACAGAACAATGGATGCACATCTACAGCAGTATCTTCTCAATGACCCATAACTTTAAACTGCAACTTATTCAATCAAAAGTCTACAGAGTTCACTTCATGCAACATAAACTACATAAAAGTGCACATTAAACACTACAGATGCACATTAAACACAACATAAAATACCCTCAACCGTAGGTTGCAGCACTACGGTCTCCCCTTCTGCCAGGGGATCTCTCCTCAGTTGAACTGCCACTGAAGTATGAACAACCCATACTGGTCACCTTAACAACACTTAAAATATAATATTTTTATGCTTTAAAGACAAAAATAACCCTTCACTATTCCAGCGGCACCTTTTCCTATCTGAGCACATTTTAACAGAAAGGCAAATAGCAATTAAAAAAAACACAAAAAACAAATAGACTGATTTCACAGATGTTCGGCCTCATTCATCAATATCAATATCACTTGCCTACTTTTTAAACACAAACCATTATGCATACATGCATACACACACATAAACCCACCCCAGTAAAAGCCTCCCACTACTGCTGGTGACATCAGTGTCCCCATCTCCCAACCTAATGGCCAAAAATAAATGTTGGCACTGTGTGTTTCTACAACCCTGTATTCGTTATATTTGCATGATATTATGTTGCGGGCACAAAGACCACTTGGTAATGGTTAGGAAAAGATTGTGTTTTGGCATAAATACCCAGTGTTGGAAGTGCATTCCCGACTAGAATCGCAACAAAGTCTTGGTAACAAAAGACCGCTTCTTGTGACACTGTCCCCACTGGAAAAACAGTGATGGGTCGCTACACAACATCCACACGTAGTGCCTAAAAAGCTGCTGGAAATACAGCAATGACACGCTAAAACACAACTGGTTTTGTTGTCTGTTGGTCTCAAACATTCGTCTGTAGCTTGGCATATATAGTATCTCATATAGTGTCTCACTTTAGTGTTCTGGCGATTTGGCTGCACCTCTGGGTCCCTGTCAGGACCCTACTGTAGCTGACACATCGAAATATTAAACTCAAAAGAATAAACTGCAAAATGTTATTAAAATTTGTATGACTTTTATTGAATTTTTGTTATTTTTATTTTTGTTCAGTATGTATCGCGTCAAGCTCTACATCACCTAATTTTCTTTGTCTGTCTTGAATGTATTTTCCCATTCTTATCACTGTGTAACTGTAAAGCAACTACTGTTTTGTTTTTGCACCAATAAAAAAACAGACATATACAATACACCTACAGTCAGACACATATGCGTATGATCAAAGCATGCACATCTGCAAAGCAAGTGAGATATGTCTCCACTCTGGGGAAATACAGAGTGAAATGGGTTTGTGAAAGATATGCAGGTTAAACTTTCATAAATTACAGAGAATTTCAGAACAGGGTAAAACCGATCCCTGCTGTAAACACTGTCAGTGTTTCTCTACCCTAACCTCAATGTAATCCTGATTTAACCTGAAATCTAAACACAGCCGTGAGCTAAAAATGCTTCTCTTTAGAAGTGCGGACTGGCACACTGATCTTACTTTGAGGTGTGTTTTTATTCTGTGTGTCTCTGTGAGGAATGGTTCAACCTTCACACAGATACACATATTAAAAACATAACAGAGTGGAGGTGGAATGGAAGGCTGCAGCCCACGAGTGTGTGAACAAACCCAAACAAGCCATGCACCCCTGCCACGTAATGGCCTTTTAATTGGAGGCCTCGCGTCTGCTTGAGTGCCAGTGGAGGAATCTGTGTCATTCGCCTCCAAATGACACGACGCGGCCTGCTTTTATTCCACTGCTGGGACAGAACTTGCCAGAGATTTTTATTTGACACCGAAATAAGATCCGGCCTGCTGAACTAGCCGCAAAGCCTGTCCTCGGAAAGATAGGGACAAGACAGAATTAAAAGGAAAATGAGAGGGGAAAGTGACGGAAAATGAGAAAAGGATACTGAAGTTAAAGAGTAACGAGGATAGAAAGAAATACAGGGGGAAAAAGTGGTTAAGAGAGGAAAAGCAGAAGGCATGTTTGACACTGGCATCATGTTCCATAGAGCTGCAGTTTGACACTCAGACCAGCATGGTGTCAGAGCATGTGAGCTGGGTGAAATGGGTTCAGATTCCCCCAAGGCAAACAGAAATGTACATGATAAGTGTGCGTGTGGTAAAATGGAATGAAATAATACATGTGTTAAGCAACTTTAGTGAAGCTGTCTTCCAACAAACCAAGGAAACTATACCCTATGTGAACTGTAATTCAGAGACAGAGAGGTGTATGAAAATAACAAGACAGAAGCTGTTCCATAAATACAGTTCTCCCCTGATGCACATTTTAAAGGCTTTCTGAAGTGGAAATACTTTTGACAGTGAACAACATTAAGGTGCTCATATCCCGTATATGTGTGAGTATGAGTGTGCATCCATCTAAATGAGTGTCTCACGTACAGTATGCCTTCTCTGACAAAGACAAATGATTTGTGCAGTCCTCTGATGAGGAATACTCAGCCGCAGCACAGAAAAAAAACACGACAGAGATATTACAACACTCGTGGCCACACTGATAGCGTGGCATAATAATCTCACATTCACTTCATAATATGTCAAAGACCAAAAAATGAATTTCCCAGCATCAAAACTGAACATATTATGCACGAGCAGCAGGGTATAGCTCACTGGCTATTAAGGCATTATGAGGGCTTAATTTACCATGAATAGCTTTTTGCATCATAAATAATTAAAATTGGTATAAATTAACAGTCATAGTCCCAGTGGGGAGGAGGGTGGTGGGATGCAGCCCTGTTTGGCGGTGCATTACACACAGCTGAAAAAAAAATGAAGAGAAAAAAAAAAAACAGCTGTGAAAAATGATGCCCTAAGTTCAAAGCAACTTCAATCAGGATACATTTCTCTGCTTGATGAATAATTGAGCAACAGCCTGAACAGCCTTGAGTCCTAGCACTTTTTTGTGACGGCTTTTGCATGAATAAAACACTGTTTGGCCCGCAGAGCTGTCTGCGTTGCAGGGATACGGCACTGTGTAGTAACATGGAAATTGCTCTAGGTATTTTTCTCTTCGGCTACTCCTTTTGGTTCAGTGTTCTCTGCCCCTGCATATCTAATTATGCTTGTCTTTCTCTCTCTGTCCTAAACTTCTATCTGCCTCCCTGCCTCGCTTTCACTTTCTGCCATTTCCCTCTCATTGCCTCCTTATTATACTCTCTCTTTTTCAGCCAACAGTTGTCTGTTAAAGAAGGTGAATGAGCTGCCTCCTGGTGATCCTGTACAACAAGTAAATAAATAAAAAAGACAGACTCACATGCCAATAACTTCCATGCACTTTAACAAAAAGGTGCTTTTTCCTTCCCAGGACATCACAAATGGAGGTGAGAAAACAAACAAGATGTTGTGTAGTTGAAGATTGGTATCCACATTCTAAACTGTCTTAGACAATCACAGCAAACAATGAAGGTCTCCCCCCGACCTATTTTCAATTCTGCCAAGAGGAACCCTGTGTGTTCAGTGTTTATTTGATCACATTTTTTAAATATATTTTATCTTTCCAGAAAAAAAATTGACAGTTCCATAAAAAAATACTATTACTATCACTGCATCTGTTAGCTGACTTTATAATTTTCCTCTACTTGTGCTAGATTTCAGCACAATGTATCCTTACATAGCGGTGTGTATCATATCCTATGAATTAGCCCCCCACAATGACTTAACGTACTTAACATAAAGTTATGCAATTTACGTTAAGTTAAAGAGGTTAGGTTTAGGCAAGTAAAGTTATTGTGGTTAGGAAAAGGAACAAGGTGACAACATACTTTAAAATGACTTAAAGTTCACTCAAAGTTCACACACTTTCGGAACACCAGTCTCCTGGGGAAAGTCCTGTGTTTTGTGATCAATCCACCACTGCAACCTGCTTCCTTACTGGGAACCCTTGGGACCTCTTCCTGCTTTACTCCTGTCAGCACATTGATCATGTGATTGCAGCCTTCCAAATATGTGGAGTATGCACAAATTACTGACTCCTGATTAAGTGGGATATGTACAAATTATGGTGCATTCCTTCTTGGATATAAGCTATAGAGACAGAGCACAACGCGTCATAATCTCAAAGCCATGCCCCCAAAGTGAAAATGAGGTCCACTTTCTCCTCCGCTTCGTCGCTCGTTCGCTGTCATTCTGCCTCCGCAGCCGCACCTTCAAGTCTGCACAACTGAATTGCTAGCTAGCTAGCTAAAATTATTAACTATAGCTAGCTAATAATTAGCTAATAATAAGATGGCAAAGGATTATTTTAGCACGCTATGCCTACCAGAGAGGCAACGGTATATTGATAAGCTTAATATTGCTGGTCTACCTCAGCGTCCCTTCTCCTTACCTTGCTCGTCTTGGAAAAACATGATGTGCAGAAGATGAGCATTTCGGCATGGTCAGCCATCAGCCTGCTCCTACTACCAGCACACGTTGTTGTTTTGAGACATGCCTCTACATGCTGGTAGATTGACAGAAGTGCTAGAGAGGACCGCTGGAATGGACTGCTTGAATCGAGGAGCGCTGGGCACAAATATAACAGAAGTTGCATTCATACTGTCAATGCTTTAGCTTAACATACATAACTGTTACTCTAAAAAATACATTTGGAGGGTTTGACAAAGTGTTTGCTGCACACATAGGCATACCGAGTGTCATGATCCCACAATTTCTTCCCTGTTGAAGCCTCACGTTTTATTTTATTTTTTTGTTTATAGTGGATCTCACAGAAATCTGTGAAAACTGTTTCCACCCAAAACTTTTGATATAGTACCTTTAGAACCAAAAGTAACCCCTATGGACATGTACCTAAACCCTTGATGTGTTCAGTGTTTCCACTGCAGACAGTATTCTTAATGTAGATGGGGTTGTTGTCACTCACTAATCTGTCCAGCTTTCACTGTATTTCCTCTTCACAGGTGATACAAAGGATCATTTGCACCTTGTTGATCGTCCAAAGAACAGGGTTGGCAAGCCAGTTTCTCTTGATGGGATTTTTAAAAATAGCAGCTTTGAGCACTGAGTCCTTGTCGAGCAAGTTCCAAGGGTTGAGTGCTAACGGAGTGCACCAGAATGTTATGAACAGTGGTTACAACCTTCTAAACAGTGGTTATAACCTTCAAAACCAGCCACAACTCAGCCCTGAGCAACAGTTCTCTTTTAACCAATTAATGGACTGCAGTGTTTCTAGCTCCACCTTTTAGTACTCGATCAGTTTGCGAGGTATCCTCAACAGGTTGGTGACCAAAAATGGGGATGGTAAGGAATGGCTCTATGGGTACCATCCACAACTTTTCCCAATGGAAACGGATAAATCCTTGTTGTAATGTGTACTGGACTGAACTGAACCAGACTGCTTGGTGGAAATGAGGCCTTACTTATGACAGAATACCTCAGACATATCAATGAACCAGTAGTGGTGTTTCCATCAACATAGAAATCATTTAACTCACCTGCCTGAATAGCTGTTTCCACTAAAACAGTGCTTTTGTTTGGGGTTTTGTTTTCTCAGTGTTTCATTTCATCTGTATGTAGTCTGTGTGATTCTGATGTTTTCTTTTGATACAGTTTGAAATGAAGACTTTACTTTAAAAATTCACATTTCTGCGCCACTGATGAGACAAAAAAAAAACACGGCAGATGAAAATCAGTGTGGATCAATGAGTAGACTAACACTCCTAGAATTACTTCTTGAAACAATCATATTTCCATCATGTTTTCTGCGTTATTATCACTCTTTGAGGTTTGATTGGTGCTTGTTTTTCTTGTTTGCGCCCTCTTCTTCTGCAGTGGAGTAATGGCACATAACCAAAGAATAAGCACTGCCTGCTGTCTTTTTCTGTCAATCTGCTGACTGACAGATTGACAGCTTGGCCAGCCAGAGTCATGGAATTTCTTCTTATGGGACTGAGTGACCGAGTTCTCAGGAATCCAATTGGGTGGGCCAGCTGTAAATCTGGGTGGGCCTATGCCCACCAATAGATACGCCTCTGCCTCTTAACACCTCATCACATGGTGGTGGCAAATTATGTGTTAAAATTATGTGCTATCACCATGGAAACAATGCCAATGGAAAATCAGTTAGGATCCTTGGTCATGGTGGACATGCATATTCACTGGCTCAGTGATGTCATGCAGTGATCGGTGGTTAACTATACGACCACAGAGGTAGTATAACGAGCAAGCCACAAGACTTTTACCTGTTTGTGTCTCATGTGAAACCAAAAGTCAGCGTTGACTTAACTTTCCATATTTACATCACGTTACGTCATGTTACAAAGTATTTATGCCTCGTATGCAACAAACATGCCTACTTTAACAGTAACCATGATCTTTTTCTTAACCTAACCAAGTAGTTTTGGTGCTTAAACCGAACAAAACTCCAACTGTATGGCCACACCACGTGATTTAACACACTGTGTCGCACCGTCAGGTAATGTGATGTTAGGAGGTCATTGTCATTTCATGTATTTCTGTGAGATCAGGTTGGCTTTAGGACAAATATTACAATTTAGTATCTTTAAAATATGCATGTTTTTGAAGTGAGTCTCTCAGTTTTAGTTTTGCCACGTTGTACTTGAGTGCAGACAACCAATTTAGTACGCTTTCCATAAACTACCCGATTTACATAAGTTTAATGGGAAAAACAAGTCAGTGAAGGTCATCTTATCCAAATTATTTCCGCAGCCCTCACCTATAGTCATGACCCTTTGAGATTTAGAGTTCTGAAAACAGTTTTGGTGGAGAAAAGCGGGACACTGCAGAGAAACCACCATGAACGCCCCCCTAATGTTTTTTAATGAACAGAATCTAGCTCAAAGTCTCTGTCTTCTCATTATTTTTGCATCGCATGGGAGCGATCATACTGCATAATCTGAGTCCGAGTATATTTTAAATGTCCCCTGATATACAAATTAATATTTCCCTTTATCTAAATAGATGCACACATAAGAAGATTAAAATTTGGGTTATGGCTAAATTTTGGGTTATTGCATGATCAGTGCTTTTGTTCAGGCACTTTTAGACACACTTACAACTCACAGTAGGACACCGAAGAAAACTTTCCCATCCGGCCAGCTTGCAGTATGTGAAGCCTCCACTCAGCAGGTTTACCACATGTTTTATTAGAGTAAGTGCTGTTGTCAGCCTGCGAGGGTCAAGTGTTGTTAACAAACCATTAAAATTAGACAGCACCTCAATTAAACTGCCTTTTGTTGGCAACTTGCAAATATGCAATTACAGGTCAAAACAAGGTGACATGGTGTATTCATCGGTGATTGGCTCACAGCAGGACTTCAGAAGGGTCTTATACTTCAGGTTCGCAGTACTTACCTTTGAACAGGACATTTTACAACTCTTCCCATCCCTGCTGGTTAGAATGTAAACATTTCAAACTCATTTCCCCTCTGTGTGGTGGCGGCTATGAAGTGAAAGAAGTGCCCCAGTCGTGATCTTGAGGGCTGCAACTGAGAGCTCATTAAATGCAATGATGTTGTCACCGGCAGAGTTTCAGGAAATGCGTCGGGCAAAGGGAAAGGGATTGGCTTACAGTCTGTCATGGAGAGTAATGGCACGTCAGAACGCTAAGAGGAAACTCCTAATGGTCTGCACTTCAATATTTAATGCCTTCTTTCTGGCCCTTTCTGTTTTCTGCTGAGGGCAGGTATGAATAGAGGCTCCATATTTCATGGCAATAAGAGTTATTATAATGGTGAGCGGAACAGTAGCTCAATGGGAGTGTGTTTGGGGACAGAGTTACCGTGATTTACGGCTGCTTGCTGTGGTCGTATGCCGGTGTGTCTGTCCTCCAAACGCTCATTGGAAATAATGAGAGACAGTTATAAGTACTTGTAATTGGTAGTGTAGTCCATGTCATACACAGGGTTTTAGTTTGTGAGGACAGCAAACAATAGGGCTATTGAGGAAGAGGCTGTGTCTGGAGGAGGCAATGCTATCTGTGTCCATGACTACAGCCAGCACATGGCCTGGATTGCAGAGATCTGCACTATTTCTTGATGAAGAGGTGGAAGGGAAAAGAAGAAACAGCAAGTTAGTGTATCACATACTGACATGAAAGCACACACTCCTGCCCACACACACATGCGACACTTTGTCAGCACTTTCCAGTTCTCAAGGTTTAGCCCCCATGATCCAGATGGGACTGGGAATAAAAAATGTATCCATCCATCTCACCACGTTATTTACTGTGGAAGTCACACAATTTGATTTTTGCAAAGCGGTTTGAAAAAAGTGCCGCTGGGCTGAGACTTTTTCACTTGTTCAATTCAACTGTCGTCTTGTTGCTTTATCTTGAAACAAGTGGAGCAATTTGCCTCATATTGTTAGGTGCCGCATGAGACAATAGTGGAAAGAATTGAAATTATTTCAGCCCACAGTCAGGATTTAAACACTGAAAAGAGGATTAAACGTCTCGTTCAAACAGAGGTTTGTGTTGAGAGGGGGGTGGAAGAGAGAACAGTGAGAGAGGAGAGGAGGGGAGGATATCCTGCCAGCGCTGAGTGACCTTTGACCTGGGATATCCTACTTAAGATCCCACTCTACTAACAACCGCCAAGGCCATGGCACTTCCCCTGCTGCTGTACTGTGCCAAGGCCTCCTTTTGATAACACCACACTGTAACTGCAAAATCAGACTCGTGGTACTTCAGTGTCACATGGTGTCATTGTTTTACCCTCCAGTCAGGGCCCTCACTGAGATCTGGGAGGTTTATCCTGTCCCCTCGGATCCCACTTCCTGCAGACCCTCATGCCACATATTCTGTATGAGTAGAAATAGAAACCTATGATGTAGGCATAAATTACTGACAGCTCTTCTTTTACTCTGGTCTGTTCAAGGTGAAGTCCAGTGAAGCCATTGGGTTCACACACCCTACAACTCTGAACAAAACCCAGGTGATTCTTGAAAGCAGGTTTAGCAGTGGCTAACGTTAGGAAGCCAGCTGATAAAACAACTGTTGTGTTACTTTAATGGGAATTTTTCATTTAGCATAAGGTAGGTACCTCCCCACACCTCCAGTCCCTGCATCAAGCTAACACATCTCACACCACACAGCTCCCAAATGTCAAAGTAATTCTAAAGTTAGTAACTAACAGAGGTGGGAACTAGTCATTGTTTTGCAAGTCACAAGTAAGGCCCAGTCCCAATACACCCCCTTGTCCACTACCCCTTAGCCCTTGGCCCTACCCCTAGCCCTTGCCCACTATCCCTTGGCCCTCAAAATGAAGCAACGAGGGGAAGGGGTAGAAATCTTTTCCTAGGAATTGGGACACCACTCACTACATCACAGCATACATAACTATTTTAAACAGGAAGCTGCGAGCCATCTTCATTTTCAACCGGCATCTACAATGGAGTCTCATTCATCCTACTGAGATTGCGTTTGCCGCATTCATCATGCTTCATTTGATGAACGACAGACGACAGGGGACTTCTGCTAGTTAGCTAACCAGCTAACATTACGAGGCAGCATAGTTATACTAGCTGGCGTGTTATTGTAATGTGAAAAGTCCAAAAATTTTGCAGAACAGGACAGATGACAGACGCCAGATAGTGCAAGCTAGCTAGCTAGCTAGCTAGCTAAACAAGCAACCTGACGATGGTAACGTTAGCTATGTATGAACTTTTTCCCCCATCTCTTGCTCGGTGGTAGCCATGGCGACGTCTACCCCTCTGGCAAGTCAGCATCTGAAATCCCTCACTCCAAAGGGCTAGTTTCATACCCACTACCCCTCGTTATGCCCCCTACCCCTACACGCAAAAAGGAATTGGGACACCCCTACCCCTCGCGGGAACGTGCAAATGTAGGGGTAGGGCCAAGGGGTAGGGCTAAGGGGGGGTATTGGGACAGGCCCTAAGTCTCATATCTTTGCAATTCAGTCCCAAATCAAGTCCCAAGTCAAGTCCTAAACTTTGAGTTTAGAGTAAAAAAGTTGTGCTTTTGACCAAATGTAATGCCATTTTAACAACAGAATCATAATGTATTACATTAACAAATATCATGAATGCTTTTTCAATTATTTTTTTATTGTTAAAACAAGTTTATTGGAAATTGTTTCTCTGTCTGTCTCAGTAAAATAAGTTAAGTTCTTCATGGTTCTCTCCTGCAACTTGACTGGATGCTGTCAAGTTGGTTCAAACAAAGTGGACCTGAAAAATTAAGTGTCAACTTGTGGGGAATAAATAATGTTAATGTTAGTTGATTCAGGAAATTAAAGCAGCTGTGCAGAACTTTTTACCATGTGTAAAACTGTCCCTAGTTCGTATCACCCCCCCCTTGAAGATCCACACATTTATTTGAACCCAACAGCGACAAAAAAGCCTTTCTCTATATGGCTATTTAGCGTAGCCTCAGTCGGGTCGGACACAGCGGAAGTCAGCAAACCAGAATACGGCGCCCAGAGGTGGACGAAAGTCTGCACACCCGCAGCGATGTTTACGAATAGGATTTAAGAAACAGGCTAAATGACATGTAGTAGGGAGTAGTGAATGATTTCGGACACATTGCACACTCTTGTACAGTAGGTGGTGATACGCACCTGGAAGTTGTTTGCGTTCCGCCAATAAATTGAGAGAAGAAAAAGAGCCGTGTTTACAGAGAGTGTTCTTCGAGTAAGCGGTAAGCAACGGGCATTGCTGAACACATAACAGTTTTACCAGATGTGTCTATAAGGACTTGGTTGTACTTTCGATGTCATGGCGGATAAAGAAGGAGCACCATCTAAAAGAAAAAGAACACAAGAAGGCTAAACGGGACAGTGATAGGGCTCAAGCCCAAACGCTTGTAAACCTCTGTCGGGCATTCACCAAGTGGAGAGAGCTGAGAGATTTAAGGTTTTAAAACTGATCCTGAGTTGGCCCTTTTCCTAATCGACAGGTATGTAATTTTTGTTTTTATTTAGAGAATATACCGCAACTTGTTAGACGTCTTCAATATATGACGACATGGAAGTTATAAGCAAGCTAAATGTAACGTTAGCTGATGTGAACCGCTTTTGTCTAGTACAACAAATGCCACAAAATTATCTGTGACTGTGACCATGAATACAAATATGCAGCAGGCAGTTGTCCTCAGTTTATAAGAAATTCAGAGCTACACCAGCACATTTATGATTTTCCTCTCGCTCTCCAAAACAAATGCATGCGGTAATTGCCGGTTGCAGTCGAGATTTTACGAATGAAGCTGAAGGCTGCAGTCGGAATTTTACGACACCAGGCTGTGGGTGTCATACCGCTTCGACCAAAAGGGGCGCTATAATCAACGAAAACGGAAAGTTCCGCACAGCTGCTTTAAGTGAAATACATGTATTTGTGGCCCACTTTTTAAATAATATGCTTTTTAGTCTTTTGACTTGGGGGAAGGTATCAAGTATTTTCAAGTCAAAAGGCTCAAGACCAAGTGAAGTCACAAGTCATTGGTGTTAAAGTCCAAATCAAGTTGTAAGTCTTTTTTTGATATTGTCAAGTCTAAAGTTATCAAATTTGTGACTCGAATATGACTGGAGTCCAAGTAATGTCACTCAAGTCCACACCTGTGGTAACTATTATTGTAATTTGTGAATTTTAAATTGTACTTGCTCACACTACCTATTACTCCCCAACAACAGTAGTAAGTGATTTTCCATTTCAGGAGATCAGGATTAATATCTCAAAAATGAACATTTTATAGACCACTGCCTGGTTGAATGAATGGTTGGGAAAATGGTGTAAAGACTGCCTTTTCTAAAACAACATTGTTACATTCACAGTGATTTTTGGACAGATTTTTGCACTATGTCAACCTCAAAACAGAGAAATCAGAATGTACGTCATGTCAGAAAAAGGGGCAGACAGAGGCCAGGTACAACAAAAACAAAGATGGACCCAAAAGCTTGTGTTGAGGTTGAAAATACATACTCATAAAAATTTGATGGACCAGAGCTTAATAATTTCAGCCTGCCAGTTGCCCAAAAGAGTGGGAATAGGCAACGGTGAGGAAAAACTCTGGGCCAAGGCAAGAAACTGAGCTGTGGTGTGGAATGGTGAATGACTAGCATTAACTAGTGGAGCTACTTTGAAAGAAATCAGTAGCTGAATCAGTAAGATTCAAGCTAAATATATGCTTCTTCTGTGACAAACATCTCTGCTGGTGCCAGTAGAAGCCCATACATGTAATTTCTTTTTAAATTACAATTTCCTTGAGCCCATAACTGCATATTCAGAGAGAGATCCTACCTGCCCCATGCTCTTTCAGCCTTTAGAGGAATTACATTTATGTTTCCTGTGCACCCATGTGTAACGAGTTCGGTTATTTCTAATCCAAGGCTGCCAGCTTTACGTTGGTTTCAACCGAGACTCGTTTGTAATATACACTTGTAGTACCATTTCAGGGGCATCTATATTTTATTTGGAACATCTATTTTTCATTAGGCGAGAGTGCTGCGTGACCCAAAGGTATTGTTGTTTTGGCTCAGTAAAGGTGTTTGGAGAAAACATCACACTGGACCCTTTCACCTGCATCTGGCTGGCAGACGGTTTAGGCTGGGGAAACAGATTAATCTTCATATTTGGGTTGTGCTGGCGGGCACTCTTCCCTTGTTGTGAGTTTAAAATTTAATCCTCTTTAGATATGCAACATGGCCTGGAAAAAAACCCACAGATAATAAGTGCAAGTAAAGCCAAGTTCATCCCCATCACCAAGTAATTACTTCACATATTAAGTGTTATAATTTTACTTATTTGTTGCCTTGAGTATGACAGATCCACTTGTTTGATGACTTGTTGAATTACAGCAAAAAAAAAAAAAAAAAAAAAAAAAAGTAACATGCTCTCACCTCATTTGCAGATTCCTCCCGCAGAAAAAGCGTGGGCTAAATGATATGAGATTGTGCTGCTTGTTAGGAATTGGCAGCGTAGCGTTTGAGTTGGGACTTGGACGAACTGATGGAAGTGGGTGTGTAGTGCTTCTCTCAGCTTGCAGTAGCGCTGATCATGTGTTAAAAAGCGGCTTAGCTAAGCTCTTTACAGTGATGATTACTATCATGCCTGCGAGTCTGTGTGCAAGATCAGATTCCAGTATTTAGGAACTATCGAACTGCCTGACAAGATTTAGTTGCTAAGAGAGATGATGGGAATATGAACATATGGCGATTGTGTGGGTGTGCTCCACATTTTCCCTCAGTGTGCAGTTTCTCTCCACAATGAGACTCTCTGCCATGAGGAAAAAAAAGAATACAATACCTACTCTGACAAATTGATTGCTGGCATGACAATTAAAGCCTATTATGGAACATCATTAAAGTTAATTAGCTGAAGCATCTTAAGACTTTTACTTGCAAAATAATGACACTTTGATGAAACAGTTTGAGTATTTAAAGAGACACTTAATGAATTTCGCCTCACAATTAATTACATTCACATTTTGAAAACTCCCAGGTCAGAGATGTAGTGGTGGGTTAAAACCAATTTAATATAGGCACATTAAAACAAAAGAAACTGAGAACATGAAGCAAATTTACGGCTATTCTACATGCATTCATGCCCTCTCGAGTTCTCGGCTTGCCTACCTTTTATTATAATTGAATTTCAAGATTTCTATTATGCTGTTGCAGTATACAGGCTATTTGAAAACTATGTCAATATGAAGAGTGTAAGAACTGCATACTGATTTCTTATTTTACAGTTAATGTCGCTAATTATCTGATGTGCAAAGACTGATACTGGTACAGTTAACATTTTGAGTTGCACAGCAATCCTGTTTTAATGTGTTATGTATCTATAGATGTTAAGCGAATAATTGTTCTTCAAATAGGCTGGTTGTCCTTTTACTTAAAGAGACTAATATATGGCTTTAATTTCAAGGAGTGCATTGATTTAAGGGAACAAAACATTTAAAGGTATAATATGTAGTTTTTCCACATAAAAATTTCTAAAAACGACTAAACCAATATTATATATTTTGTTTAGTTGTGTACTTTGATTATCAGAAATGTTTCCAACAATTTTTCAAACCCAGATAAATATGAAATATTAATAACAGTTACGGACCGTGTCATTAGGTCGCAATGGCGGCGTAACTCCAGTTACCATAGACATTAAATGAAGGAGAAGAAGAAGAAGCAGCAGACCAGATGAGACGTCAGAGAATGAACGTTACTGTTGCTAGGCTAAGCTAACTCGTCATGGATCATGATTATACATTGACGGTTGCTGCACCTTCTGACACCGAAGCTGTCCCGGTAAACAAGCCGGTAAAACGGAAACGTACGGGTCAACCAAGCGATCCCAGAAGAATTTGGGATAAGAAGAGAGCTAAATCCAGGATAAATATTGGTGTGGCCTTTCCAAGATGGAAAGAGCTTCGTGAAAATCTAGGACTACAATTCGACGCCGACCTCGCATGTGTTCTACTAGACAGGTAAGCAAACATCTGGCTGATGTTATTGAAATATTAATCATTTCCACCAGTGTATTGCAAGCACTGCTGCCCGCCGGGACACCAGCGCTCCGGCCAGCGGCCACCGCTGCGGAGCGGTGTGGAGCAGTGTGGAGCGGAGGCTGGCTATCGGCTGGCTAGCGGAGGCTACCATCTAACGATAAGTTTAATGCTGAGCTGATGCTGGTAAATGAACTGCATTTATAAAAGAGGCAGAGGAATAGCTAAACATAAGACGCACTGAGCAAGAGAGAGCAGCAGAGAGGGAGAAGCCATCGCTAACTGTAAAGCTAAGTAACTAGCAGTTTGCTCAAATAACCAGCAGATTGCTAACCGCTCAGCTAAAGTAAGTAGCATTTCTGAATAGAGTGTAAATACCTGAGGTTAGCGAGACAGTCACTAAAAAAGAGAACCATGACTTTAACACACGGAAAACCGGACATTATAATCAGTTTATAAAAAACTCCGGACACCCCGGACAGGACGTGAAAAGTGGACATGTCTGGGCAAAAGAGGACGTTTGGTCAGCCTAAGTAACGTTACTACTGATCAGAGTTTGATGATCCGGTGCAGGTACCAGATCAGCTTGGGCTGCTACAGCGGCCGACGGACCCCATTTGCATAAAGTGAAACATAAAGTGAATATAACTTCAGCAATATACTTCGTCCATGAGCATTTCTCGGCTGCTGAAGCTCGCTCTGCCAAAAAAACTGCCATGGTCAGTTTCAGTTACACGGAGTGAGGAACGTTAGGTCTGTATCTGTTATATAACTACAACTGCCATGATCCCACGCTACTTCATGACGTCATCCAACGCCGTCTTGTGTTATTGTTTTGGTTTGAGACGCCTAGCGGCTGAAAATTACATATTGCACGTTTAATAGAAACAAGCCTTCTCAAGTTTAGTAGAGACTTAGGAGTAGACCATAGATCCCATTTTCATTCAGATATCTTGAGATGATAGTTCAAGGGATCCGTGTGAAAATGGTAACACCAGTTGTTCCCTGGCCAAAATGTAACCTAACTCTGGAGCAATATTTAGTACCCTCTCAAACAAGCTATGCCAACATGGTTGGAACCAATTGATGTCTTAGGTTGTCTAGTTTGACAACATACCACTACCTCCGCGCACCACGACCTCTTAAAGACAGCAATGTCAGCCTCCAATTATTTTCGCCAGATGCGGCCAGTGGTGGATGAGCAATTGTAATACAGTGGCCCTGTCCTCCCCTGACCCCTGCTCGAGAGCACTACTGCCCATCATACCAGTATCAGGTTTGACATTTTGGGAAATTTGATTTTTGGCTTGGAGTTGTATTGTGAGTGAAACAGCTGAGAGTAGGTGAGGTGTTATCAAGTCCGGAAAGCAAGACTTCCTCCAAATGAATTCCTGGAAGCTCACACTGACAAAGACAGGAAGGCAAAGAGTGATTGAAGGTAAGGAAAGGGAGGGAGGGAGGAAGGAGGAATGGCCATGGAAGTATAAAAGGATAGAGGAGTAAGGAGGGATAAAAAGAGTGATGGGGAGATATCGGGCGGGTGAGCAGGAGTGGACATAAGGATGGATGATCTTGAACAATGTTTGTGTATCCGAAAGCTGTAAAGAGAATACGAAAGGAGTTGGAGATGTATTGGGAAGTGAATAAGGGTACAAATGCAGGGAGGATAGGGGAGGTCGGGTTAAGGGTGAAAGAAAGGAAATGGAGGGAAGTCAGCAGGGATACAGAACAATAGACAGGGAGGAAAAGATGGAAGAAGATCGAGGAGGGAGGTAGAGAAAGTGGAAAGACATGATGAGGGTTATCAAAAGGAAGGTTGTGATGAACCCTCTGCCTCCAGACTTTACAGCCAATCAGAAGATTTGTTTCAAGCATGCCACTGGGCCCTGCTGTATCCAAGGATGAAGGAGTTCAACCACTAGACCTAAAACTCAACCTTGGGCTGTCTCTTTCTCCGTCTTTTCTCCCTGTAGGGATGCTCATTTCTGATCCTGAGTATGTATTCCGTGGTTTAAAAGAACTGAAACAGAGAAATCCATGCAGTGAAGGAGTATGAGATATTTATATTCGCTCAATAGCCTCATCAACAGAAGTGGGAGATGGATGCCTGCACGCTGCTTTGTCTTTCTGTTTCCAGGGTTTTAAGGAAAAGGCTGCACTGCCAGCTCTAGCATCCCTAGTGGAATCACAAAGGTCACAGTCACACACAAGCAAATACACACACACATACTGTAGTTGCAGGCTGACACCACACAGACACGTATTCAAAAATGCATCCACTCACACAGACATGACTTTTCTGAGGTTAGATGAAATTCACATTCTAGAGGATTCTAGTGTGTGGGACCGGCTCAGATTTAATAAGACCTGAACCTCTACCAAGTGGGTAGTAATTATTAAAAACCCATGTTTGATGATTTCAAAGTAAACGCCCAAAATCTGCCTTTCCCTTGTTAGTAAATCTACCTGGAAATTGCTGTGTTTTATTAGTTATCTCATGCTGTGCCAATATGAGTAGATAGTGGTTCCAGACAATAATCCCATCACAGATTGTTAGAGCAAGCATTACCCCCCTGCTGGTCTCATCTAATGAAATTACCATTAACTTTCTAGCTGATATTCACATTTTTGAATGATGATGAATATGGAACTGAAGGATGGATTCAGTCATACTGTATGGCTTGTACTGTACTTATGATAGCAGAAAATACATTGAAATCATCAATTTTACAACACACATTGGCAGCTTATGATAACTAACCCTTTACTAAGTCCTGCCCTAAAACGTGAACTGGCCAATTATAGCATAGCATCGGCCAGCTCCGACACAGGGTCCAACAAATATGTGGCTGTGCTTCTTCGACCTTTATGCAGTCGTTCCAGATTTTCTTCATTTTTCAGGCTGGTTTTATGGGATCGAGTAAGTCAGTTTGACATCCTGGATATATCCTTCAAATACCTATTCTAGACCCTTCTGTCTGCCTCTCTCAGAAATCACTGTTTCTGTTCAAAATCTATATTATTTCTTCAGGGAGTGCAGTTAGTGACTGCGGGCTCCACACTCGCTCTGACAGCTTGACAAACCATCGGCAGCTAACAACAAAGGGGCGGGGGCTTAGTGAGGGTCAGTTGTTAACCCACCAGAGCTCTGATTGAAAGGTTAATGGCCCATCATGTGCAGGTACACTGCACAAGAACTGTTGTACAGATGGGATCATATCAAGTGCAAGCACTGATAAGTTTCCATTTTATGTGAATTAACAACCACTTCTTACAGGGAGATGTGTTTTACTTGTACTGCGGTTTAGAAGAAGTGGCAACTTATGCTGACAAAGCAACATCTAATGTTATAGGTATAACATTCTCAAATCTGAAATATGCTGTGTTAACTTTGAGAAATATAATTCTTTCAGAACTGATCAAGTGTCAGGTCAGCTTTGTTGACCACAGTTCATTTTAATGCTTTTGTACTTTAATGTAACAAGCTAATGTTAGTTTTGTCCTGGCTACTTGGCAGTTACTGGGTTTATATACATATAACAACCAATCTTTGCTTAAGAATGAGTTGTGTTGTGCAGTATGTTTTAATTTAGTGATGTGCAAAGAGCTGGTGCAACCGGCGGTTGAGCCTATATAGTGTTGACTCCAATTCAGATTTCAGTCCCACTGGACATGCACACTGCTCAAGAATACTCAATCTGAATGCAGCAGTCACATTCAAGCCAAATCATTTCAACCCCAAAGCTTGATGTATATTTTCCTCCAGGGCTTTGTGCGAGTTGACATTATCCAACAATAATATCTGTCATGTTTGATTAGTTATTTTAGCAATATCTTACACAAGGGGTTATCTCCCAGTCTGAAAAGTGAAGCAATGCTGACATGCCTTAAAGGGGATCTTTTGGTTCAATATTGTTTCATTTAAAAAAAACAGTATTTTTCCAAAAAGAGCCAGGTACTGTCTATTATTGGGACTATTTCCAGTTGCAGATTTAAACATGTTTGGTGTTAGTGAGCTACCAGCACCAGGACAGCGTCCTGTATATGGGATTGAAGAATAAGCTACATTGCCCAGGTTCATGGTCATAAAGAAAAATGTCACCCAGTGTGGCTTATCAATGTGTTGTCAATAGTTTTTGGACAACAATGGGGCTCTATACAGCACTGAGGTATTGGCTAACTATATCAGGCTTTAGCTCCTTAAGTAATGTGTGTTAGTGGGATTAATTCATTGTTGTCTTTGGCCTACTCATGGGATATGCTGACAATTAGAAAATATCACCAGACCTATCATTTACAGTAATATATACCAGAGGATTCCACTGGATAACAAAATATCAGCATGTAATCAATAGCGCCTAATGGTACCATCAACTGTGGTTGTGTTAACATCTGTGCTGTTGCTTTAAATGATTTTCTAGATGTTTTAAATGAATAAATATAGATTTTAAAGTGGAACAATTGTGGTCATGTCTCTTTAAATTTCCTTTAAAGATGAAGCTAAATTTACATCCAAATATATGTTCACTCAGTATACAGTTATGATTGGAAACTTACGTCTCCATATATGTTAAACTGTTTCCTTGTCATTGGGGGGCAGCTACTTTGTGATTGACCAATCGATTCTCCACAGGGCCACCCTCTCGTCCAAATAATGTCACTTCTGACTCCAAAAACCAAGATGGCGACCGCTAAAATCCCATACTGGAGGCTTCAAAACAGTACACCACAAATCAATGGGGGATGTCACAGTGGCTATGTCCACTTCTTTTATACGGTCTATGATAAACTAAATCATAATCTTCTCAAAACTATCCAGTCTGCAACCCCAGGAGACATACATGTGTGTCTTCTATGTATACAAAAATAACTTAAGTTAATATCATATTTTTATGGTATTATGATGATCATGCCTTTGACACATTTATCACAAGCCCTCAATTTCACTATTCATTCATGCCACTTAACAGGCTCCAACTGAACCAGAAAGAAAATTGTGTTTTCAGTGGAAAAGCCCTTCAATTGTTATTCATGTCAATGACTTTCCCCCTCAACCTGAGAGGGTCCCAATTATCCAGCGATTTTCAGCACACTTGTGGTCTGATAATTCTAGTCCTGTCCACAGAGGGTCCTTTGTGTATCATTTGCAGATGATCTGGGTGCCAGTCCGTAGCTTGTGCTATTTCATTTATTCCTGCTAACATGGAAGCATTTGAGGAGGCTTTTCCTAATTTAATTGCTCCCTGCGGTAATTTGTGTTTTTGCAGCCTGGATTGTATTTTCTTATTTTTAACCATATTGTCGGGTTGTTTGCAATGTGTTTTATCATCTGAGCGTTCATGTTTCTTGTTTGTCAAAGTTTGTTGTAGCGATCCCAGTGCACCACCATTTACTAAACCATTCCCCCAAACAGGGATTGTCCAATCTAATCAAGCCACCAACTCTATAGGTGATGCCTGGTGGAGATCTGCACTCAACTGAGTGCACCTTTTTAGTTCAATTCAGTTCAATTAAAAAAACTTTATTAACCCCATGGATGGCAAAGTAAAAGAAAAATAACAGAACACATGGACATATGGTCACCAGCTGTCATTTATGAAAACATGAATGATAACCAGTGACCATTCTAAAATGATTTCCACAATAAGTCAGCTGGAAACATTAAGAAGTCAGCTGCAAACATTAGCTTAATTAGCTACTAGCTACAGCTGATTAAATCTGTGACAGTTATCATTTTAGCTGGCAAAATGCATGATTGCCAGCAAAGAATGAGAAGCTGCTTTTGTCTGTCTCTGTCTGAAGTCGAGGACCCAAGTAACAGGGCGATGGAGGTCAGCAAAGTTAGTCGGCCACCTTGGTGACTATAATGTTACCTTAAGGGATGGCAATGGTTGGCAGCGCAATGAAAATGAGCTGTAATAAACTAGAATATTCCTCCAGCTGCAATTTAGAATTGAAAAGAAAAATGAACAGTGTAATGTGTAACAAAAAACATGATTAACTCTGACTAGGTAAGATAACAAATAAGGGGACTTCCGGGTGAGCAGCAACATGCGAAGATGTTGCTTTCTGAGCTTCGTTCAGGGTGAACAACTTGTTTCAACTGTATTAAGCAAATTTTGAGTGCAAATAACACCATTTACCACTTTTATTAAGTTTAATCAACTTTCTGCTGCAACATGATGGCCAAAAACCTGCGTTCCAGGCCAGGTGCAGAAGCCACGGACCCATCCAAACAGACCACACCCAAAATGGCAAGCAAAGATGCTGTCATGACGATCACACGAATGGATCTCATTGAAAGGGTGGAGCAAAATGTGTCTGAGCGATCTAGAAAAAGCAGCCATAATGTACTCAGATAGAATGGTGGAGCTTGAGGAGAAAGTGGGTGCTGTGACATCAGAGGTGGACACGCTCTGTGACAAATTAAATGACCTGGAATCAAGACAGCGCAGAGAGAACTGCTGAATTTTCGGTGTTAAAGAAGGCTTTGGTAATATTCACACAGAGCAGGCAATAGCGCAGGTCCTGCAAAACTCTATGAATCTGGACTACCCTCCCACTTTGGACAGAGCACATAGCCTGCAACAGAAACCGAAAAGAGGAGACCGACCCAGGCTGATCGTGGTAAAAGAGTGGATTTTCTCGATAAAGCAGCCCTCGCCGGCCCCATTCTACATTACAGTTGGAGGATTCACATCTACCTAGACTTCACAGCGAAGGTTGCAAAACAACGTGCTGCATTCAAAGAGGTGAGAAGATGACTACAGTGATGTCAGAACATCAAGTTCGGCATCCTCTACCCAGCCATGCTGAAGATTACAACCCCAAATCAGAATATAATACTGTCAGTCTTGTCAAGTTTATTTATGTCAGTTGTACTATAAAATGTGGTAAAAGGGTCATGTGGTTAGTGCTTCATAGCACCTTTAACTGACTGTAAACTCCTTTTCAGATTTACCAACCACTCTTTATATGAGCTGCTATTGCAGTCTTATTGTCACACATTTAAGTTGTTTTGAAAGTAACTAACCAGGTTTTTAAAAAGTGACATTTTCATTGTGGAATAACTGACTGTCCAACACACGCCTGCCTGTATTTTGACCTCAGCTAAGAGCAGTAAGTAAATTAACAGAGGAGTGTGGCTAATATTTTATTAGCCTATTACCCTGTTTTTCTAATCCCAGTAAAAAGGGGTTTATGTTTGCTTGCTCTCACCTTGTCTCCAGTGAGATGGAAAGGCCCGGTCAACTGAGTGTCCAAATGACCGAGTGTAGGAACTGCCTTTCCCCTCTATGCACCGCTAATGACAAGAAAATAAACACAGGAAACGGCAAGCCCAAACTCCCTGCAATTAGGTCACCGTCACACATGCACACACACAAACACACATTGTGCTGCTGACTACATCATGTTGTGTGTATGTACAGTAAAAGCTGCAGCTGTTACAAGACGGGATTACTGGAGAGACAGACACAAAGACTTTGTGGTGTGGTCCAAGGTATGAGCTGGAGGAAAGACCAGCAGCAATATGTTCAATGCTGGCACTAACAGAACTGAAAAGGTGGGGTTAACTAGAAATAATAAGCAGCGTGCTGTCCCTCTACTAGCTAAATCAACTACTGATATTATGAACATCTTTTTAGTTTAACAAAGTCACTGAGATCCTGCCACACAAACAAACCATGTGTAATTACAGCTCCTGATGGGGACCACTGACTCTGTATCTGAACACTCTTAAAAACCTAAATGTTATTACATACCACCTCATATTACCACCTAAATAAGGTACAATTAAAGTTACAGTTGTGGGGGAAAAGCATCTCCAACTTGTCCAATTTTAGGATTAGCTACTTTTCCTGTATTTTATATATTTAATATCTTTAGGTTGAGGACTGTTGGCCTTTGAGGATGTCACCATGGGCTTTTGGAAATTTCAAAGGTGCAGTATGTAATTTGGATAAAGATAGCTGATTGTTGAGTCTCACTCTCAGGTTGGTGTTTCAGTTTGACTACCAACCCAAAGCATCTGTTTTTGATGGCAATGAGTTTCTCCTGTACTGCACACTAAACCTTTAAAAGCTTTATATTTTACTTTCCCATTTTGAGAAGTTGTATTGACTAAAAGATAAATCAATAAATTTAACAATGTATCAACACAGTAGTTGCCAATAAAAATAATGGACAGCTTCAGCCCTACCAACTTTATATAAGTCTTAATTATATCATATACAAACATACATTCTGTTGTAGCCATGGTCAACAGTGTTTTTGATATAAATCTTTTAAACCCCCTGAAAATCTGGTTCAAATCCTGTGTATTTTTCTACAAAATTAAATATTCATGACTTAAACAGCAACAAACAAAGTTAAGTTTTGGGGGAAAAAAACATTCATCAGTAGTAATTTATCAGGAATGTAACACTCAAAACTCAAACAGGCTGTTTCATAAGCAGATTAGGCTTCATCAGAATTGACTGACATTGCTGGCAACATAGAGTAAGCAACTGTCATATTGTTTAGGTTTAAATTACAGCTGTCAAACTATTATTTTTTTTAATCATGATTTGTCACTGAATTTCAGTAGTTAATCATGATTAATTGCATTTTTTTCCCATTCCATTATTTTGCATTTCAAAACAATTTTGAAGTCCATGTTACCAAGGTAAAGCAGATCTTACCAGAGTGTCTTGCTTGGCAATCAAATGATTGCAAAGAAATGTATGATCTTGACTTTTATATTTATTTCTGTCAAATCAGAGCTGCACTGCTACAACAGTGTGGTAAAAGCAAAGAAGTGCAATGTCCAGTCATTGTCAATACAGTGTGCAGTTACTCTGACATAAATTATATAGTCTCGCTCACGAGACCTTTCTCAAGAAAAGAAACGTCTGGCTGGGCCGACTCTCACTTTAACATTGGAGAAAAAACGCCCCGGCTTTTTTTTTATTTCTTTCAACCAATCACAATCGTTCTGGGCGGTGCCACAGCAATGGTGCGCTTGCAAAAATATTGCCAGGGGAAACAGGTTTTGGTATAACACGCCCACAAAAATATCGCCTACAGGACGCGAACCATGGCAGAAAAATGGCTACACCCCCGCAAGACCAAACACCGCAAAAGTTAGTAAAGGACGTGTTGAAAGCTGCTACACAACCGGAGGTGGTATGGCGGGACTTCAGCGGGTGGCTCTTTCTGCCCAATGAGAGGCTGATCTTTGCAGCGAACTTCCGCCCACTCAGACTATACATTTTATAACTCACTGACATCCAGTGACCATGGTTTATGCAACAGCATTTGCACTTTTCAGGAGTTCCAGCTTAGTTGCTTTCTCTGATTCATGCAGGTCCTGCATACGTGAAGCTATTGTTCCCTGGGATAGTAAGGAATATAACTGGTCACAACATGTCAGCCTGAGGATATCCCGTAGACATGGGTCTTCCACGATGTTGACTGGTCTGCAATCAGTTACCACCCATTTAGCAAGCACTGTAGTTAACTTCTTTGATTTGGTTTCATCCACAGGTCTGCAGCAATCTAAAATAGTGCTTTGCTGGCTTTGGCAATGTAGTTGCCTGCTGGCATCGGTCTGATAAGCTGCACCTGTATGCTTAGCTTGTAGGTGGCTCAAAGTACCTCAGTGATATTCTAATCCCACTTGAGACAAGGTAAATATTACTTTTGACTTGCCAAATGAACCATCTGGGAGATTTTTAAGTTAAATTAGCCATTGAAAATTGCAGTGGTGTCATCGTTTCCCTTCACCGTGGCAGCAGGAAGCAAGGAGCCATTGTGGCGGCTTGATTACAAATAAGGAAGGAATAAAATAGCAGCATGCAATTAACGTGATTAAAAACATAACACATTATGTTCAACCCTTAATCGCATTGCTAACCCTGCAAGCCCTAGTTCACTGTTAGACTGTTATTGGTGCAAAGCAGTGTGTGACATCACCTTTTTCCAACTGAGCCCGCCCACTTTAATCTGCAGGAAAAGTACAGACAAAGATACAAATTTAATAATCTGTCATGCGAAATAACCAAAACTGTTGAAAATGTTGTGTTCATGTCGGACCCCATCACATAGTGAGAAGATCTTTAAAATATAAACATTATAATCGGGATTTTCATTTTGTGCTTCCCGTCCAGATAATGGGTAAAAGTAAGCAGTATATTTACAACACACACACATTATGATCACCACACCCAGTGTGGCAGTGTAGACTGATGACTAGATGGTCAACACCTCTCTCCACTATACAAAAATGAAGCCAAGATATCCTGGATACAGCCACTGCCATCTTTTGCTAATGATGTCATTTGAAGCCAAGGATCCCTGCGGTACTGAGTTCCTGCCCATACACCCATCCAACCATTTGTGAGCAACGTCACTGATCCCAAGCACACAGATCGGCAAACATACATAGAGATATGATAGAGACCATCTTTAGGAAAAATATAATTTGACATGACAGAAAAAAGAAATGCATGGAGTGCTGCAGGGGTCTTCAAAAAGCATGAAAATAATTTGACATGTACCTTGACTTTTTTTGTTTTGCCCATGTCCCATCCGCTAACATGGAGTGGGCGGGGTTTATGACCTTTACTGCCACCAGGGGGAGATTGAGATGTATTGGCTTCACTTTTGGGGAGCTGTCAAATCGTCTAGTTTTATATACAGTCGGTGGTCCATTGAGACCAGAGTGAACATACACTGCAGTGCCATTATTGGCTGTAACCTCCACTCTACTGCCGTGAAACTAGAGGCCAAAGAGAGCGTGAGATAGAGAGAGAGAAAGGGTAGCAACAGCTGGCACCAGGTGCTGCTCCTACCAGGCCCTTCATCTCTAAAGCCCATGTTTAGATCTGGCACTGTCACTCCGACCATGACTGAGCCTATTTCCCACCAACCAACTCACACACACACACACCCACATCCAGACACAAACACACGCAGCAGGCAAGCCAGACCAGAACAGTGGGGCCAAAGCAGCAGTCTGATAAGCTGTGATAGCGATTAGTCATGTCTAAGGCCAAATGGCCATGTCAGAGATTCAGAGAGGGGGAAAAAAAGAGGCATAGAGGAGGGAGAGAAAAGGATAGATGTGGATAAAGGAAAAAGACAGGAGGGATTGATCAGAGAGACAGAACGGTTGCCTGAGAGAGATAATGAGCAAGCCACAGAGGATGAAATAAAAGAGAGAACGAGAGAGAGAAAGACAGGGAGAGGGGGGTGCCAACAGGGAGCTGCGAGGAGATGGAGAATGAGCGACAGAGTTTGGATGGAGGAGAAATAAAGTCAGCTTGATCTGTGTGTGTGTGTGTGTGAGAGAGAGAGAGGCTGTCAGTTTAATTGATGCTGTGACAGCCTGACCATTTATTTTAATGGTGTTGTTTTGCAGTGCTCCATCACGGCCCGACGCTCACCTCTTATGTTGGACAAGTTGCTACATTTTTTTTGGCAGAGGCGAGAGGGGTGAAAGTCAGAGTTACAAAGCGATGTGTGCGCCCGTTTGTGTACGCTTATCTGCGTGTCTCGGCATCTTTGTTCACTCTGGGAAGACAGGAATTAATGTCTTTGTGGATGTGTGGGTGTGTGGGTGTGTGGGTGAGAAGTGGGAGAAGTGAGTGTGGGTCTGAGTTTTTCCACACAGGCGTCGTTTTCATTTGCGCTTTAACACGTAACTTTTATGTGTATGTGTGTGTTTTGGCTAGTGAGTGTGTGTTTCCTTTGCGCTACATCCTGCAGGATGGATTGTTTCCTCGTCCCTTTCCTGCTTCGTCTTATTTTAACCCCTCAGCAAGGCTGAACAAAGGAAACACACAATTACACAACTGTCAGCTTCTCTCTCTCTCTCTCTCTCTCTCTCTCTCTCTCTCCCTCACTCACACACACACACACACACACACACACACACACATACACACACACAAAAGCACCTACAATTTACCTTGACATGCCCACACAGACCTTCTCTACCACACACTAAAAAACCACAACCTTTCTTTAGATACACACCTCTGTTGGCAGCTGGCATATGACCAGTCACTGTGAGTGTGTGTGTGTGTGTGTGTGTGTGTGAGTGTGTGTGAGAGAGAGAGAGGGCAAGATGAGTCAGAGGACCACACAGAGACAGCTGGGTGGTGCTGGTAGCAGGGGGTTGCTGTAACCGTATTATTCTAACCAACCCATTGTGGTCTTTCCTCAATGACAGATCTGCTTTTTTACACTTAGACACACACGCACGCACACACACATACACATATACACACACACACACACAGTGGAAAAAGCCAGGCCAGCTATCCAGGGACCAACCTCCGACTGCCTCTGCCTGTTTTATTAATGGAGCGCCCTGGCTCTGTCGGCTCCATAATAGCTACTGTGCCCACGGATCTGTCTGTCTCAACAGACACACACACACACATATTCACAGAGTTACACACAGATGGAGAAAGAGGCATTGAAATGCACAAATACAATTGTACAATACAGGGACTGATGCTGCCTTGGATAGAGATGTACATAGTTGTACACTTATTTATATGTACACACACACACACACACACACACAAACACATACACCCATCGTGAGCGACAGGCAGGAGGCCGGTTTGTGAGAAGAGAAGACGAGGAATTTCCCAAGCTAAAAAATGAGCCCTGTACTCCAGTTTGTCAGCTTCGTTCAACCCCTGGGCCTGACCTTAGCCACCACACACACACACACACACACACACACACACACACACAAACTGGTTTTGATGTCCTTAGTCACAGTCATAATGCTCTAGAGTTAGAGTTAATAATTCTCACTCAAAATGATTACAATAGGTGTTTTCAGACTGCACAGTTCTCGGGATTCCCTAAGAGGAAGTGCCCACCTCAGAGCTGCCTCAAGTACAACATACGTTCAAGGGCTTTTCTGCTTGCATTCACACTGCCAACAGGAACACTAAAGAGATGTGTAAGCGTCATGTAATGAGTCAAATTGCTTTGTATTTCCCCCTCACATTTACAGTTTTTCTCATTTGCTTGAACCCATGTGTCCATTTAGAAGTAACTTTTCAAAACAGTTCACGCAGGCCTAAACTAAAAGTCTCTGGATAAAATGACACATTTTGTTTGCAAAATGCTCTAACACTCACAAAGCATTAAATATATGCAACAAAAGCTAATATTTGGATCAAACACCACAACTTGTGGTCAAATTGATATAGTTTTTCAATCAATCATTAGACAATGCACAACAAAATACAAAATACAGCAATTAATATGAGCCGGTTCAACCTTATTACTGTATGCCTGTGCAATTCATTGATACTTTGTGTAATTATATTAAGAGTCAAAAAAGGCAAGCAAGCATATCATAGCATGGATTCTATTCTTTTCTTGTGGTATGATTTTAGTAGGGATAACTAACCCTGCTGCAGTCTGCACCAGCACTATTTATACTTTTAGAGATGCCCTGTCGAGACATTGTGAAAGAAACATTATCTGAGAAATGTTTTGTTGACATGTAAGACCTAACGACCTAGAGTATGACCTGTGTTGCACTACAGTAAGCATTCATGATGGCAGAGCTTTCTTTCTACATTCTTTATTTAAAAAAGAACAACGTAGAATGTCACTCAAATTCAGAAGTACTCAGAAACCTTTTTCTTTTTTTGTACTAAATCTGATTTTTCCTTGTCATTCTTTTGGCTGGACCACAACAGCCATACAGGTTTTGACCTATTCTTGTTTTCAAACTCAGAAATGCTGAATAATGGTCTCCTCCTCTCCGTTTGTGCCTTTGACCTCTTTGACCCATGCTTGCAAATAGCAACACAGGGGCGGCATCTTTTCATAGATGCAGACTGATAGCTGGTTGAAGAGTTGTGCAAAGACAACCCCGTCTCATTACAAAGTCGTCGAATACCAACGCTTGGGCAATGACTACCATGTCAGACATTGATAAAAAAGACATCCTTTAACATTGGCATGATACATGGCCAAGTACCATCAGTGTGTAATGGCGCGCCTGTCAGCGTCAGGGGGAAAAGCAGCCGGAGAACAATTTGAATTAAGGGAGTGAAATGTCCCAGCAGGGTGTGTGGGAGTGGTGGTGGATGGGTCCAACAATCTGTAGCCCCTTTTAGACTGCCTAATTTTCCATGAATGTTGGGCCGTTTTGCCGGCAAGCTGCGAGCATTTAGACACGTAGAGCTGGACTGGAGAGACCGAGGTGGCCTTCCACAACAGGAGTGGCTGTTGATGACTTGTGGGAGGAGCTGTTGATGATGCCGCACATGCAAGCCACTGGCGGTGGATAAACAGGAAACAGTTGATAGCAGGAATTAGCGAGCAGCTAGTAGCAAGAGGGAAACACAAAGCTGACAGACACTGTAAAGATGAGCAACTGGGGAGACAAAGCATTGTGCGCCCTCCTTGCCCTTGTAAATGAAGAGGCCATTAACCTCCAGATGATGGGGACAGTGAAGAATGGGCCGACTTATGAGAGAATCGCCGAACGACTGACTAGCCGTGGCTTCCCTCCCACGTCACTGGTTACGTCACATGCTGAGCTACACGTTTTGTTAGTTGCTAACGCCCCCCATTGCCCCGAAAAAGGAGCATTCTGTATAAACAGAAGTAGGTAGGCGGCATTTTGCCGCACTCCCCGATTTTGTTTTTATACTGCCAATGCTGAAAAAAGACTGATTGTGCTTTCCTGCAGATTTGCACAGCTCCTGTCTAAAAAGAGCTACCGACTTTCACCCGGGAGGCTGTTTGCTTCCCAAATGAATGTAAAGCCAAACCCTGTTTTTTCTACGCCTAACCATGTGCTTTTGTTGCCTAAACCCAATCACATGTGAATGTTTGCTAAATGTAACCACATGTGTTTGTTGTTGAAGGAATATAAACATTTGCAGTGTTGTATTACATTTATTTTAAGAGACTGTATGCAAACTATACATTTACTGTGAAAACAGAAGTGTATTTTGAAAAGACACAATGCATGTAAGAGGCAGAAGTTGATACATCAACAACAGCAGGCTACCTGGCACATCATATGTCGACATGGAAAGTCTATGACCAAGTGGTGATATGTGATGAGGTAAGAGTGAGAATGTGTTGGTAAATAAGTTTCACACAGGTAGAGATTCATAATTATGCAAGTAGTTTCTATCAGATGTGAATAGACGTTTTCATTTTGTGTAACACAGTTATTACAATAAAGCTTTGGGTCGTTCTATGTGCTCTGTGTGAAATGTTTTAGAAAAGGGTATGAAAAATGCGTGAAACCACTGAAAATGCATTAACACATTTGCAATAGACCGTGCTTAGAAGATGATGATGAAGATCAAGTGGCTCTCAGTTTCATGAAGTGTGTTTTAACAATTTCTTCCATTTTTTTTAATTCTTTTTATTACGAGCTGTTGTTTGTGTTTTGTGTTGTCTATTATTTACACCGCTAATGTTTTTTTTGTTTTTTTTTAAATGCCGGTTGCACGTGTTGCAATGGCTGTGTTCGACCGGTCAATGTTCACTTATTTGGCTTTCAAACTGAAAGGTCACAACATCATGCTTCTATGTCCCTGTGTTACGGTAAACAGAGATTTACTATAAGGTGAGCACAGAGACACTTTCTCCCTTCAGCAGATGAATGTGAAAACAACCTTTAGTCTCAACTCTGCACATACATCATTGTGCACAGTAAAGCCTAAACATCTAATTAAAGTAAACAAAAAAACTGCAAATGATTGATTAAGACTGCTTATAGCAATAACTGCGTAAACAGGATTTTTGCGTCAATATGATGAAACATTTTGATTGCCTGGTAACTGGATGATCCAAAAGCAGGCACTCTCAATTAAATTTTTTATGGATTTCCAGAGTGACTTATAGTAATTACAATGTCATTATTGCAACATACATTTACTGAATTGAACTTTATTTTAATATGTTTATTGCAGATATGCACAAAATTTGGCATCAGTCTGTTCTGAATGTGTTTTTGACAGTTCTGAAAACAGTGTGCTCGCATTTGAAAAATGTGCTGCAAATATTTGATGTTTTGCAAGTAATGGAGTATGCATGAGAAAGTGGGTTTTGGAAAATGTGGTCATTGAATGTATATGAAACCACTGAAAAAATGACTCATAGTTTGGTTCACACAGATTTCTGTTTTGTAGACTGTGGGAAGAGTTCTGACACTGTGACTTCAGTTTGACCAGTGCATGTTAGCAATCAAGAAAAAAAGTAATTGATAAAGAACTTTGTACGTTCTGCAGGCTGTTGTGAGTGACATTATAGACCCTTTTTGTGTTTGTGAACAGTGATGACGTTTTTGTGGGCAGAGCTGAACTGGTGGCAGAAAGGGACAGTGGTGGCAGCAATGCAAAATAAAACGTAACAAGCACTATAAAGTTCATATTTCTTAACCGATTGCAATGACTTGTTTTTATATCCATGAGTTTATGATCTGTAATGTGTAGTGGAAAAAAGTTTTGTCTCCAGTTAATTAGGCTATCCGATATTTACGCTATAATCACTGCTGCTCAATGCTCAGTAGCATTAAAACACTTTCTTTATGTTAACTTATAGCCTATAATGAGCATTTAGTCGGTTCCCATCTGCATCCAGGCAGGGAAAGTGAAAGGCACCCCAACTTTAGCAATGTAGCTAACGTAGCTAGCGTGCTACCTATGGCTTATCGCTGACAGCCAGGAACAAAAAATAATCCATTGTCCATTTCATCATCTAAACAAAGAACATATTTTCTTGTGGTGTCCTTTCTAAAATGAGCAGTGGTGAATATTTCTCTATTCTGTTAATGCACAAACAGCGTTAGCTAGCTAGTTAAAAAGTTGTCTTGTTACTTCCACATAAAATTACATTATATGGGGACGTCTCCACATGTTTTAACCAACGACAATAAGCCAAGTCCATGCTTGGCAAATGTGAGATTTTACAATTCCTTATGATGATTAATTATCTTTCACCACGTCAGTAATTCTGTTCTGGTAAGCCAAACACACAGTCCTCTAGGGAATATTCAGCAGTTATAATATGCTGAATATTGAGGTTATAATTAGTAATAATAATAATAATAATAACACATTTTATTTCTGGGCGCCTTCCATGACACTCAAGGTCGCCTTATGGTGTAAAATACAAAGTAAAATACAATAAAATACAAATTACAAGATAATTAAACATTTTACAACAAACAAACAAGTTTAAAAAGCAAACAAAACAAACATAAACAAAACATCTACCCACTCAAAGAGAGAAGGAAAGCCTGAACAGGTGAGTTTTCAGCCTGGATTTAAAGTGTGGTAGTGGTAATTAACTGGAGACAAAACTTTATTTTCTACTACGGCGTTCTCTGCGACAGTTTTCTATAAAACTAAGGTCATCTTATTCTGTACCAACGGCGCAAGAGGTAATTTCTCTTCCAGTAAGTCGACTGTTTCTCTCCGCTGTCCACTGATGCCACCAGTAGGCCTATGCGCATGCAACTGCTGTAACCTAACTGTGACGTCCACCCAAAATTGTTCTATAGGTCAAAATCAATCAAATCTCTGTTGAATAAAAGTGGAAAAACTTTGGAGAAGATTATGAAAATTTCTTGCTGGGTGGTCCGGTGCAAAATAACATAGGCCTAATTTACTGACAACATGGAGGGAGCATATAGATCACAGGTATCACTGCTTTTTCTCTCTCTGACCCCTCAGTCAGTCCCCTGGCACCAATATAATTTGCTTGTACTGCTTACGCTAGCAGCCGACTCTGGCAATTGTTCATTTGCTGGCATTCAAAAAAAAACAACAACAGCTCTTCCATTAATTGTTCCAGAACAGCTGTGAACGCATTATATTTCACTGTAATTGTTTATCCATAGTATCCACCAAATGCTGTCTCCGAATCTTGTTTTTCTAACTCTTTATCATTCACACTTCAGCCCTCCCTTTCCCACTCTCATAGCTTACCACTCAACTGGCCTCAGTCTGTCACAATGGTAATGTCTAACCCAACAGTTTGAGGCTTGTGGGAAATGTTGTTTTGCTGCAAATGCAGAAATAGTAAATAAACAATGATCTTACATCATACTGAAAAAATGTACCACTACGGTCTGGACCTATGGACCAAACCACAAGACATACTCTTCAGCACAAAGAAAGCTGGATTTTGAATGTGGTTTCCTTACTGCTATACTACAACCTGAAAGTTTTGGTTGCACTTTGTGTAATCAGGAACAATACTGAAATCAGAGTCGATCAAATGCAAACGATATCCTGGCCCAATAATAGACTCCAATCGGCAGCAATCTTGCCACTCATCCTCCATTAGCCTCTCTTCCAGAGGACTTAAAGCAACGAGTCTGTGTCTGAATCTGAACACGGGGCAGCAAATGATCAAATGCACCCTTAAAGATCAAAGCTGCTCAGGAGAGGAGCAACAGGGAGACGAGGAGGAGGAGGGGAGGTGGGGGCTCATTAAGAGTTAGCCTTCATTAAGAGCAAATTAGAAACTTTCATTCTGCAGACAAAATGTAGAGGGCGAGGAGGGAGGATAGAGGAAAAAATAATGTGTTTAAAATGTGTGTGTGTTAGTGTGTGTGAGCATTAGGGTGGGGGGATTGCAAAGAAGCTCAAAATGACTTTTTAATCACATCATTAAAAGGACTTTGAATTATGAATTTGTCACAATGGATGTCTTTAGGCGTGGGAGCAAAATGAGAGAGGGATATTTTCTTTTTTGGAGAATGAGTCCAAGGAGGGCTATTGCTCTGCAGCCACTGTGTGTGTGTGATTGTTATATGGAGGTGGGGATCAGCTTATTAAAGCCAATCAAGGATAGTGAACAGACCTTGATGAACAGAAGCAAAAAAAACAAACAAAACAAAAACAGACGATCAAATTTAAATGTTCACTAAAACCCCTCCCCTTAACAGCTATTGCTCAATCACAGCTTAGTAACTGTAACTAGGCACAACAGGTCTGTTAAGCCCAGTTTTTTTCCATGCTGAAGTGGTGTACGTGGTATACGGCATTACTCAATTAAAGAGTACTAATCTGCTCTAATTTAAGATGCGAACATTAGCATGCCTGGCTAACTAGCTTACATAAGTAACCCAGCATTTACTTCCAGGTCAAGGAGAATTTCAGGAGAGCAATTTGCGTGGCTCCAGGTCATGTAGGAAAAAAAGCCCTATCACAATAGCCCATTCACTGTGTGGAAGCCGGTCCTGGATGCTGCTGACACTGAGAGCATCGGTCAGTTGAGTAAACCCTTAAGGCAACACTGAACTTTAACACAGGAGACCGCTGTTCTCCTATTTCCTGTAGACAGTCAGTGTTGGTTTCTTTAAACCGTGCCCATAATCATTTCCTAATTGAAATCAAGTGGTTACCATGACAACAAAGGTCCCCCACTTTTTTCTACTCAGACCACAATGTTTTTCCAACCAATCCAAAGATCAGAAAACATTTTAATGTTTAAAAGTGATGCTCTCCTGTTGGCAGTGGTGTCAAATCAGAAAATGCTTGCATGTGTTATTCTGGAAGGGTAATGGATACTTCTGTGAAGAGAAGAGTTTATTCAAGAGAGGAGCTTTTTTCGTTGAAATGGAGCAAGTCTGGAGGACACCATCCTATTCCAGCTGAGATGAAGAGGTGTTTTCGTGGTTGCTGTGCTGGTGCAAAGGTGAAGGCTTGGAAGTGGAGATATAAGCCCTTTCTGCCACCAGTCATCATGGGAAATGTCAACTCTCTGCCCAACAAGAGTGATGAACTGGAGATATTGGTGAAGACTCAGAAAGTATACCGTGAGTGCAGTCTCATGTGTTTTATGGAAACGTGGTTGAATCAAAACATCTCAGACTCCAACATGGATCTACCTGGCTTCACTCTCATGATCGGACAGAGACTCTAAAGCTAGTGGCAAGAAAAAAGGTGGGTGCCTGGCTTTATTTGTGAACCAGAGATGGTGCATATTACTGTCAAGGAGAAGATGTGCTGTCCAGATATTGAACTTTTGACAGTTGGTATGAGGCCATATTATGTACCAAGAGAATTCAGTCATATCATAACAATACTTGTGTACATCCCACCCAAGGCAACTGCTGAAGTTCCATGTGAAGTTCTCCATGAACTTGTTGCTAAGATACAGACTAAACATCCTGAGGCACTATTGATTATATCAGGAGACTTCAACCATGTTTCCCTCTGCTCTCACCTGACTGGATTTACACAGTGTGTTAATTGTCCAACCAGAGAAAATAAAACCCTTGATCTGCTGTATGCCAATGTCAAGATGCTTACAGAGCTACTGCCTTACCACCACTGGGCAGGTCAGATCACAACTTGGTTCTTCTGCAGACATGTTACAAACCCTGTGTGTGGAGGCAGCCTGCAACTAAACTCTAAACTCACAGTCGGGGAATGGACACCAGAGGCTACTGAGGCTCTAAGAGACTGCTTTGAATGCACAGACTGGGATGTGCTGCTGGAAACAGAGGAGAACATCATGGACACTGATAGACAGGTTGACTGTTTTACTGATTACATCAACTTCTGTAGAGACACAGTCATACCTACAAAGACTGTACGCTGTTTCCACAATAACAAACCTTGGATTACCAGTGACATAAAAGCAATCCCCAATGAGAAGAAGGCAGCTTTTAGAGATGGTGACAAAGCACGGCTCAAACAAATGCAACATGAGTTGAAGAAGAGACTTAAGATTTCAAAGGTGGAATACAATACTGGAGAGGAATCTACAACACAGCAACATCCGTGAAATGTGGAGAGGAGTCAACACCATCTCTGGTTACAACAACAAGAAAAGACAGCCAGTGGTGGGTGATGTAGAAAGAGCTGATGAACTGATGAACTTCAATAGATTCAATCCGGCAGCCACTCCCACTTCCAATGCTGCTTCTCCTCCTCCTCCTCCTCCTCCTCCTCCTCCTCTTCCATCACCTCCATCTCCACAACTTGTGTACAACTCCAATGTGGCAGCTACCCCCCCACCCCCCCTTACACCTGTGCCTCCACCCTTGTCTGTCACAGAGATGGGGTGAGGTTGGAGCTGGGAAGACTTTGCTCTGGGAAGGCTGCTGGCCCAGCTGGTGTGTGTCCAAGGCTCCTCAAAGACTGTGCTGCCCAACTGTGTCGACCTCTCCACAAGATCTTCAACCTCAGTCTACAGTTGGGGCGGGTGCCAGCACTGTGGGAAGACTTCCTGTGTTGTGCCGGTACCAAAAATTAAATGTCCAGCTGAACTTAATGACTTCACACCAGTAGCCTTCACTCATACCAGTATCCCTCATCATGAAGACCTTGGAGCGGCTGATTCTACGCCTACTGAGACTTGAGGTCAAAGACAAACTCGACCTCCTGCAGTTTGCATACAAACAACACATTGGAGTGAACGATGCTGTCCTTTACATGCTTCACTGTGCCCTAGCTCATCTGGAGGAACCTGGCGCTTATGTGAGAATCATGTTCTTTGATTTTTCAAGCACATTCAACACCATCCAACCCAACATACTCAAAGACAAGCTCACAGAGATGGCAGTGGAGTCTGAATATAGGGACCTGACAAAAGCCTTCAGTGACTAGAGTCACAAGAACTACCTCCTCCTGAGCACCTCAGACCAAGGAAATGATCATAGATTTCTGCAGGTCCAAGCCCCCTCTTCAGCCAGTCAGTACCTGTGGGGTGGACATCGAGGTGGTGCCAAGCTATAAGTATCTAGGTGTACACCTGGATAATAAGTTGGACTGGTCCCTAAACACAGACGCTCTCTACAAAAAGGGGCAGAGCCACCTCTTTTTCTTGAGGAAGCTCAGATCTCTCGACATCTGTAGTAAGATGCTGCAGATGTTTTATCAGTCTGTGGTGGCAAGTGTGTTGTTTTATGCTGCAGTCTGCTGGGGAGGAAGCATCAGACACAAAGATGCAAGGCGGCTGGACAAACTAGTCAAACGAGCTGGCTCTGTGATTGGAGTCAGGTTGGACACACTGGAGGATCTCTCTTCGATGCAGGACAGAGAGATACAGAAGATCCTATATACCAACAGCCATCAGGCTTTATAATTCTTTGACATATAATAGATGAGCTGACAGATAACTGAATTTCCCCTTGGGGATCAATAAAATTATTCTTATTCTTATTTTATTAGTCATTAAAAGAACTACAGAGTGATCCAGGAATAACGTCTTTCTGTAGGCCGATGCAGAAGTTGTGTCTCCCTGGTTCCTTTGTCAAAAAGCCTTTAAGATTTTTCCACTGGATTTTGGATTATTGCCGAAAATAAGCTCAGTGGCAAACAAATATTTATGATACTTACAGTATTTTTTGCATGACCTAATGTCACCACCACAACAAGGCTGTAAAGCCAAGGTCTGCGTGATGACGTTCTGTAGTCGCAGTTAGCAACTTGTCAGCTACCACCTTTTTTAAAACACATAAAAGCTTCAAAATTAACAAATGGGGTATTTACTGATGTAGTTTATGTCAGAGAACACAACGTGAAAGTCTCCTCAGCTTGTGTTAACCACAGACCTTATTTCAGGTATCTAACCAAAACCCATTCAAAAAAAATCTATTGACTTTGAGATAAGGGAACCAGAAATGCAGAAAGGCTAACTCATTTGTGGGTTTTAGGACTCATTCCTGGGGCACTCTATGAAAAGTCCAGAGCATATCAAAGATTCAGAATCTGGAGCGGGAAGTCTGCACATGGTTCTCAACATGGAGGTGGCTGAGTCCGCTCCTAGCAGCTAACGGGTATGACTAAATAAACAGTGTTAACAATGGCAACAGTGACAACAGTTTGACCAGTGCGGCACTGGAGGGTTGTCATTACGCTTTCGTGACAACGCCATCCTGATATCAGCGGTAACCCTGGCAGCAATTAGCTAGCCAGTGGGATACACACACTGGCACTCACATGCACTGACCATCTACCATAACACTGGACAGAGAAGCTCGCATAACAACACACACAAAGGGAGCGTGACTTCATCTTGCTACAACAGCACTGGCTAGTTGCACCGAATATAGATATCAACACTTGCTGAAAAGCAAGTCATTTTTTGTCTTGCAATTGTTGCATCTTCCATAAATCTGACCGAAACAGCTGACTTGTGGTGTAATATGGTGCATGGCAGAGTTGCGTTCAGGCCCTGATCACACAGAAAGCATTTTAGCAGCTGGAGGCACATTTTTGTAATAGTTTTTAATAAGAATGGAGCTTTTTGCTCACAGTTTTTTCATTGTGATTCACCTCACGCTTCTGCACTCGTGGCACCTGGTGTTTTTGCTGGAGCGCTCTGAACTTGAGTTGAAAGAACCACAACTCAAAGAGGAAAAGCGCTCCACGTCATCTCTTTTTTGTGTAATCTTTTTCCCCCATTGTTCATTTAGATGATTTGAGAGGCGGGTCCTCTGTTGTGGTCATGACAACAAGTTTATAGGGGGTAAACAATGGAGGAGAAACTGGTGGCAGTGGTTGCGGGATACCCAGAGCCTGAGGATAGACAACAGGTTGTCAAACTGCATCTGAGTCATTCTAAAATATGCCTGGAAACGGCCATCATGGAGGCGAAGCTCCTGGACCAACTGGTGGTGCTCCCCATGATCCACCCTCTTTTTAGGGTCCAATGTACCTATAGAGATCTACGTTTCCCTGTGCCCCACTGTGTCCTGCTGACAGCCTCTCACCCTCAACCAGTTCTAGAGCAAGTACCCTCTGCCTGTCCATTTTAGGAACTAGCTACTAATTACTGTGAATTTTTTTAAAAAAATGGCAGATTATCACATGGAATTGTGGCTGCCTGGCAACATAAAAAGGCGCAGCAAGCGGTTTTTTTTTTTTTTTTTTTTTTACTTGTGGCATTCAGTTAAGGAAAAAGTCAGTGCGGTGTGCCTTGTGTTTTGCAACCTGCAAAACGCTTTCTGTGTGACTGGGGTCTTATGGAATATGGAGCTGTATGGTTGAGAAAATGAAGTGCCAAAGGAAAGGGCTGTCCAACAGCAAAGAAAAGCTATTAAATTATTCCCAATATAGCTTTCACTAAACTGATTTTGAAATTGATTTTTTTTTACGTAGGCTTTTTTTTAAGTGTCTAAGATACGTTTTCCATCTCCCTATGTCTACAGTAGAACATTGCTGAACTGAGGGGTGTTACTACCGTCTGCTGCTCCAAACTGGGAGTGAGCTGACTGACATCTTCTGTATGTAATACACTGACTATAGATAAGTATCTCATACAACCCCACTTCAAAAGATCTGAGCTATTCCTTTAACATCTCCTGTCATTTCAGGTACCTGTTATTCCCCAGCTGCTCTGCAGTTGCCATCACTGTATTCCCACCAATCGCAGTCAATAAAGCAAAAGCTGAAAAAGCTAAACTGGAAGGCTTAACAGGTGTAGCAACAGTAACTAAGAGGGGGCGGGGCTTGTTGATACAAGATGATGGTCATATCTTTTAACACACAAGGGATACACTTGCTGGGAGTGTGGGTTTCAGAGAGACAGAGGGAGTGAAAGAGGAGATTGGAGGAGATAAAGAGCAGTTGAAGATCTAAAAGAGAGGAGGGGGGAGTTAGATAAACACTGTTTCCTGCATTATTTTTTACCCTGCCCCTGTCTGTCTTGTTGCTCTCTGTGCAGAGGACAACTCACTCGGTGGAAATCAAATGTTGATAAAGAGAAAATTGCATTGGATGGGGGCGAGGAAAACAGGAAAGATACACCCAGAGAAGCCCCACAGGAACAGTCAGGAGGGAGGGGATAGAGAAAGAGACAGAGACAGTGGGAGGATGAAGAGAGAGACTGAGAAAGAGAGATGGACAGTGGAGAGATAGCACTGAAAAGAGGTGGAGATGAGAAAATGTGGTTTGATGTCAGAAACAGATAGAGACCAGAGAGACCAGAAAAATCAAAGTTAACACACCAACGCACGCACATTTGCATTTACGCCCTCCTTCTCACACACACTTACACAAACTACATTTGTTACACCAACACACACTCTCTCTCTGGCTATCTCTTGATGTGTTGACACTATTAGGAGCTGACACAATGAGGAAACGAATGAGGGTTCAGGGGGGAAACACAAACAAATTTAGAGGGAAGAAATTGGCCCTCTTGTTGCACTGCACTACTCCTCCGCAAACACCTCAATTCTCTCATTACACTCCATTATAGTGGCCATCCACAGACAAAAGAGTTCCTCCAGCACGGGTAATAGGAAATCAAGTCAGCACTCTATTGTGCATTGTCCACCGTTAGTCCCAGTGGCCCGGGAGGGCGGCAGAATCTGGTTGGGCTCAAACCAAGCAGACACACACACACAGCAGAGATTGGAATTGATTTGGAAAAGTTGTAAAGTGTTGTTGTTTGTCTTCCTGGAGGTAAATATAGGGGCAGTCAAAAAAATAACCAATCGTGATTCAAGTTACAAGTCAGAATCACAAAAGAAACATAACCAAGGATGTTTTGTACATCCATAAATGTCCTTTATGGGTTTTACAGGACTTCTATCGTTGTGATGTTTGTTCTTGATGTCAGTGTGTTCAGTTGCATTTCGTGATTCAAATAATTTTGCACCAGCTGTACTTTTCTCTCATCCTGGACTATTATATGTGAAAAGGTTTTTTGGAAACTGGAACTCTCACCCTTCTCTAGTCGAGCATGAGGGATCTATTCATTTTATCTACAGCACATTAACTTTGCCTGTGTAAAAGGAAAGTGAGGTGTTGAACCGTGGGATAAGTGGGATTCCTAAGAGCCCGCAGGACTTAATGCTGGCTTCACAGCACTGTGTCGTGCATTAAGTCACTAAAGGGAGAGAGCCTCAAGGTCTGCAGGTGAACTTAAATTCACTTTATTCTCATGGCAGCCATTGTGATTTACAACAGATATAACAGGGATCAGAAACCCCATGTAGAAGTGAAGCAGATGCTAGAGGGCAAAGAGAGTTTTCGGGAAACTTTGACATAAAATTCCATGTCTTTTATGTGACCTTCCATACATTCTTTTCCTATTAAAATCCAATTATAGTTAAAGCAGTATTAATTGATTTTTTTGGCCATCTGGGGGCAGTGAAACAACTTGTAAACAAATAATAAACATGTTAGCTAACAGTTGCCAACACCCTTCACAGAGCAACATTAGCATTCATTCGGAGTTCTGTTTCTGTCCACCTGATGAATGGAAGTCCAATATTAACTCTGGTCTGGTCGTCTCTAACTCCAGAGGGGAATATCTGTTTTTTTTTTTTGCAGCTAAATGCTTCTGAAATAGGTTGAGAAAAGCTGCCCGCCCACTGGCTTAAGCATGACACTAACTCCTGTCTTCTCTTCATTGATCCACAGTGTTTTCTAACCTTTGTCTGCTTGCTTTCTGTCCAGATTTCCCTATAGCTCTGGTACCGGTAACACTATGTTCACCATTTGTGTCTGTTTTTTGGTGCCAGGCAGGTAGGTTGACTTACAGCCCTTTCACACTGACCTCATTCAGTCTTTTCAGTTTGATTTGAAGCAAAAATACAGGTGCTGAACCTTTGCTGGATGATGCCCCACACCAAACAGCCAACATAAAGAGGTGGTGTTGGTCTGGATTAAACTGAGCCATGTTTTGGTTTGTTTCTGGTGTAAAAACATTTTTTGGATGGTTTAGACTTTCTGACCAATTACAAGAAGTTTTGGCATGCTATTGTAAAGTGATAAGAGTAATGTAGCAGTTATGTATAGTTTTTTAGTGTGCTTCCATATTTGCAATGAGAAACCAGAGTCAAATGTTTATACAGTAACAAAAATGCAAACCTTGGTTTGGACTTTCAGGTATGAAAAGGCCTAGAGTAGGACTGCACTTGTATAGCGCTTTTCTAGTCCTCCAGCCACTCACTCAAAGTGCTTTTACACTACACATCACATTCACCTATTGGCCACACTGGTGGACAATGCTACCATACAAGGTGCCGCCTGCTACTCAGTAAGCATTCACACATGCTCACATACCAATGGAACAGCCATCTGCAACAATTTGGGGTTCAGTATCTTGGCTAAGGATGCTTCGAAATGCGGACTGGAGGAGCCGGTGACTGAGCCACTGACCTATCAGTTAGTGGACAACCCGCTCTATCTCTGAGCCACAGTCCCTGGTAGATCTGTGTGAGAGCAGTGAGAGTGAATCTTATCAGTGACACTGCAGGATGCAACATCAAGCAACAAGCTGAGAAACACTGAAAAGCTCAGCAGAGCTGAGGAGAAAGGCCATTTTATCAAGTGATCCCTTTCATGTTACCATGTTTATGGCTTGTATGCTAGCTAGCATATTTTTAACTAGCATATACTGTATGTGAGGTGAATATCAACTAGATAACCCTTAAAATCATGGGTGATTTTTCAAACACTCCTACAAACCTCAGGTCTTTAGTGACCAGGTGCTTATATAACACAGATTAAGCCATTTATTAAAATAATATTGCTGGTAAACCTTTCGGTATATTATTAACAATAATAGCCACACACACACACACACACACACACACACACACAATTGCAATCTATGACATTCTCCAATAATTCATAGATAATTTTTCAAAATTAAATTCAATAATAGGCCACTGTAGCCATCAAAACCCTCCATTATCAAAGAATATGCTGCTTTACACTATATCTGGCAGAAATGTGCTGCATCATCGTGTTACTGTAAAATTCTTATGCGCAGATGGGCTCTGACCTCATTCGTATCGGCGTGTACACATAAATCATCCAACCACCCACCCAAATTAATTATTTTTTCCTATTTAGAGACCCGCAACTACACGGACATTTCACTCCCCCTCTATCAGTCCCTGTTGGGTATGTTGCTTTTTAAATTATGTATTGTACTGATGTATGACTGTTCTCTTTAACAATTTACTGTAATGATTGGGGAGGCTGCTCTCAGTAATTGTAAATGTTTCCATGTGTGCAGTAATGTTACTGCAGCAAATATCGTGGGACATTTAAGCAGCAAAACTAGTTATAAACTTGAAAAAGGAAACAGAACTAAACTTTTAGCTTCTGAAATGATCAATGAAGTTAAGCTTCTGTGTCTTGTGCGTAAATGGACGCACTTATTGTTTCTGCTGCAGTGATCACTGCAAGAACTCAATAAACTCAATGTCAACGCTGCTAGTAAAAAGATAATATATGTAACTGGAAAGTCTCCGTAGGGTGAGTGGCAGGGGAGGTGGATGGATCCAACAAACCCTGGACTTTCACCTGGGAGGTCACTGTCTGCTTCCCCTGTGAATGTTGAGCCAAATCATGATGTTTTTTTCTAAATCTAAGCACTTGCTTTTGTTGCACAAGGAAATATACATAAATACATGGAGTTTCACCGACAGTGTGACTTTATTTTGAAAAAGACTGTTTGCATTTAATGAGCAGTAAGGCCCCGATCACACAGGAGTACCACCAGTTGGTCCAGGAGCTTCGCCTCCATGATGGAAGGAGGCCATGATTTCCAGGCATATTTTAGAATGGCTCGGGGGTAGTTTGACAACCTGCTGTTTATCACCAGGCTGTACAGCTCTGGATATCCAGTAACCACTACCACCAGTTTCTCCTCCGTTGTTTACCAACTGTAAACGTGTTGTCATGACTACTACAGAAGGCCTGCCTCTCAAATCATCCAATTGGACAATGGGAAAAGATGACAAAAAAGAGATGATGTGGGGCATTTTTCAGTTCTGAGTTGCATTTTGCAGGAGTTCAGTTTCTGGCAAAAACGGCAGGTGCCTAGAGTGCAGAAATGCCAGGTGCGTCGCAACGCAAAAACCACGAGCAAAATGCTTCATTCTTATTAAAAACAATTACAAAAAGGCACCTCCAGCTGCTGAAACACTTTCTGTGTGACCAGGGCCTAACTGGTCATTTTCTGTGAAAACAGAAGTGTATTTTGAAAAAAACAAAATGCTTGCAACAGCATGCTTGCACATGACAGTCCACCGACTGAGCGGCAGTATTTGATGACTTGGGATAAGAACATGTTGGAGGTACACTGAAGTAGTCAGGTTTTAAATAAATTAACATTTATTTAAAGTTACAGTTTTTCTTCAGTAAAATGAAAATATCAACAGGTAATTATTATTTCACCCACCTACAACCCATCCAGTATTGTCAGGATGTTAAGAATGTTATGTTAATGACCCAACCTGCCCTATCTAAAGATTAACCATGGTGCCCTGACGTAGGCAAAGCTGTTTCCCGTTGACTTAGCTATGCCACATTTGTGCTAAATTTAGGCCCTTCTGACTGTTTTGGAAGTGTTTGTGGTGCTTTTAGTGGTTGGTGTTGGACAGCAAGAGTATGTGACTTTTTGGGATGGGGAAATGAATTCACCAGTCTGTAAACTCTCCTCCTGCCGACTGCTAGCTAGACAAGTCTTGATTTTCAAATGTAAACATCAGTGAGCATCAGAGGAAAAGACAGAGAAGATGGGCACCAGCTGAACTCCTTGCTGCATCAGCTATGGAGCAAAGTCCCTGTCCATGTTTGGAAGGAGCGTCAATGCGGCCATCTTGTTGACTTTTAAGTGATGTAAACAAACTATGATGCTAGCCTCCAGTGACACGAGAGATGGAGCCAATCAGAATCTAGAGCATGTTCCAGGCCGCCAGCGCCGATGTCACTGAAGACATCGATGAATTAGTCTTTGCTAGATTCAATTTGAAGAACAATAGAAGCAACTAGACCCAAAATTACAGTTAAATCATTCCATAATAAAAACAAAAACAAAAAAGAGAAACATCCTGAAACATGGACGATTAAAAAGCAGCAGAATCCTACGATGTAATAGGGCAGCAAAAAAGGACAAAATCACAGTGCTCAAGTTAAAGGAGCTGACGGGATCGCATTTCACTGGAGCTGTATCTTGTATAATTTCATGTGGCAAATACATGATTGATATAACTGCAAGCCGTGCATCACTTCTGTGACAGAAAGTTACTATAGACAAACTTTTTTTATGAACGCGTAACAATAAGACAACAGTGCCATCTTGAGGCCAAACAGGAAAACACAACAGTACCCGCTGTCACATACCATACGCTCTGTCTCAGCCCTCTAAAACTTTTTTTTTTTTTTTTTTGAGAAAACCATTCGAAAAACAACATAATGTATTTTACCATTCTTGACATTGTGACAGCAGAACAGTGTTAAAAATAAATAGTGTGAGGAATACGAGGGAGTTGAGAGCATAATTTAGAGTACACATACACAGAGGGGTGACAAATGAAAGGAATAAGGGGAGATTTTGCCCTGAAATGTTAAATAGTCCTCCTCACAGCCACAAACAAAACACCAAATGAGGGAATATTTTCTGGCAGAATGGCGTTCATCCCCTCAGTAGAGTTTCACACACTTGTAAAATCTCTGACAAGGAGCAATAAAGCTGCTCTGGAGGCTTGTTTAGGCCCAACACCTTACAAAGACACTTTATGTTATTTTTTTCTGTTCATGCGTCACCAATCTGTGTGTTATTGTCCTTTGAAAATGCCTCTGTTTCTTCTGCTTTTCTATGATGTCAAACAAATTCAGCATGTGGGCTGAATGAGGATGAAGTATCGTGTTCACTTTTAATGGTCTTAACAAAACCTTAAAACTCAGCTGGAAATGTCATTTCCCCCTCTTTATCCCTCTGCCTGTCCTTTGTAGTTGTCTTATTCTCTTCATAGCATGCATTCACACTAACAGGCAAACTGAGCTCTGGGCATGATACACATGCAATTTGTAACATAAACCTCTAACACACACAGCCACACAATGTCTAATGCACAAATATACACAAATGGGTCACGACTAAAAGGGAGGCACATTTCAGCCACTCTGTCACCATCTTGGCAGATGTTTATATGAGCAGACCCTGATAATGCAGCTGAGTGGAAAGGCAAAGGGGAGGTTAAGAACAAGAGAAACTCACCATTTGCTGATGAAAGAGTTTGAGTGTTTTAGTACAGAAAGTGCCTGGTGAGAGAGTGGTTATGAAAGCAGTGCTAAAAGCTACAATTTGGCCCAGTATTATACAGCTCTCCACAATCTGCTACAGCATCTCTCTACAAAGTCAAACAGCTACAACCCTGCCACACTGTTTTACTGTGGCAGCGTTTTGACATATAGAGACGTACAGACATACTGCAGTCTGTCACCTTGTTGAGAAACACAGCATAAGTCAAGTAAGTAAAAAACAATCTCCAAGAGTCCTCCCCTTAACTTTGTTACAGTTGGGCAGAAATAGCAAAACACATCTTTCTCCATCAGTTGTCAGGAATAAGCCCTCAGTGGGGATCAATGACACCGAGATGACAGGGCTTTATTTCCACAGATACGACAAAGTGTGGCTGCTGCAAAAATCTGGGCTGTTTGTGTTCTTAGATTGGACTTTGTGTGTGTGTGTGTGTGTGTGTGTGTGTGTGTGTGTGTGTGTGTGTGTGTGTGTGTGTGTTTGTGTGTGTATGGGCGGGGGTATTAGGTGGGTATTAGCAGGGAGGAAATAGAGAACCCTGAGATTTGGTTACAAGCAACTTGAGAGCATTGAGAGAGAGCTCAAGAGAGAAAGAAAGAAGATAGGAGGGTGAAAACAAAAAGCATGGAGTGGGAGAGCATGATGGTAGGCGGGTTGACTCTGATGCAAGGGGGTAGGATAAAAGCTGGAGATAAAGAAAGAAAGAAAAAAGAAATGTGACAGAGACAGAAGAAGAAAGAGGAACACAGACAAGAAAAAATATGAGAAGGAAGCATGCGAGACAGGAAAAAGAAAGAAAGAAAGAAAGAAAGAAAGAAAGAAAGAAAGAGAAAGGAATAACAGACAGCGGAGAGTGTGGCCAGCAGCCAAATGAATGAGTCATAACTCAGCTTCATTAGCGAGTATGTCTCTTGACCTATCGACATCCACATCGCACCATGTAATCCCTGCACATCGATCTGCTGACCCCCTGAGCTGCAGGATTGTTACCACTCCTCATTGTTTTAGCATCTGAGCTCCTATATATTCCTGGAGCTCTCCTGTGCTGCCTCTCTGCCGCCGCCCTCGTTTTGACATTAATATTGAGCCTCCGCAAATGAGTACAAAGGTCAGGATTTGTTTATGCATCCAGCAGGACTGGAGAGTGCATATATATTCAGCAGAACAGCCAAATGTCGATTTGAAAATGCTAAAAGTTTAAAATCAACTTGTACTGTGTCAAACTGGAAAATATGTGTTTGACCCCCTTCTGCAAAATGTGGTTGCTGCACCATGTTTTCTATTAGTGGATACTGCAGCCATAGTCAGCTAACAATTCAGTTACGGTGCCCTGTGATATATTGGGATCACTAGTTCAAGTGTTGTGAAAATCATTAACTGAAACTCATCATTCAGTTTTTATAAAAAGTAAAGATTAAAGTGTTATAATTTTTATGTTATCACTATTGCAGTGATAAATATACTGCTAAATAGAAAAATATTAGTCCATACCCACTGGTAGCTTTGTCACCTTCTACCTATGCCAATCCTCAATGCCTATGTGCAGTTTGACATAGATTGACCACGTCAGTGAGAAGAAAAACATAGGACAGACAGAATGACTGACTGACTGACAGAATGACACACTGACAGTTTCCGTGATTATGTACAGCATACCATACCATGACTTAGTCATACCAAAAATTAGGAAAAAAAACCCAAAACATTCGGCCACAGGGGGAGCCACAGCGATCGGTCGCATTTTAGCCATTTTTAAGGATTTTTCTCTTGTTATAGCACCACCCAGTTGCCAATTAGAGTTACATTTCTCCAGTCACCTTGAGGCGTCCTGTTCTACATATCTACCAAGTTCAGTAAAAATCGATATGGCAGTTAGGCCTAGATAAGAAATTAGCTCTCTAGCGCCCCCATTTTGTTTGATGGGGTCAGTAATGGAGGGGTCCCCTCAGATTATGTGTGGTCATATGCCTACAAAGTTGCGTGGTGATTGGTGAAACCCTTGAGATGTTATACACCTTTATGTGATGAGCCACGCCCTCCGCAATATTCATTGCCTTATAGAAGCTCAGTTTTAGTAAGTTTTCCAACTTTTGCCAAGAGGGAACTTTAGATATTGGTCCCTAGATTATGTTCACCCAGTTTCATGCAGATCGGTCAAACTTCCTAGGAAGTGATCGATTTTAAGTGTTTTTCAAAAAATTTAAAATGGCGGAAAATCTATATAACCGGAAGTTATGGGTTCTTGGGGTAAATTTGTTCCTCATGAGGAGAGGCATCTCTGTGCAAAGTTTCACGTCTCTACGACATACGGGGCATGAAATATGCCCATTCAAAGTTTGTAGTTTCAATCGGTTGCTATAGCGCCCCCCTTTGGCCAATTGATGTAATACTGCTTCATTCGCATCCTCCCATGAAAAACAGCTCTACCACTGTGCCAAATTTCACATCGATTGACCAAGTCAGTGAGGAGAAAAACGTGGAACAGACATACAGACACGCCCACAGGCAGAGTTTTCATCATTACATAGTAAGATTAAATTATTAATTATTATGATATATGAATGAAATTTAGTCAATACAGCATTCACACATTTATTGGCCACTTTGCGGCAGTGCAAAAAGCTGTAAACACTGATATATTATCACTTCATAAAGTTGTTATGTGTTAGAAAACAATTGCCTTTACACATCCAGCAGAAATGTAGTGACATTAGCATTCATTTGAAGTCACGCCCTGGCCACCATGATGATGTAAATTTAATACTCTACATTTTGGTCCATTTTGGGGGAAATATCTGGCTCTTTAGCTGCTAAGTGCTCCAGTGTTATGGTTTGGTGTTGCTAACTTTGTCTGATATTTGGTGCTGGAAAGGTATAGCATACAGTGGATTTATCAGGACTGGAAATAGCTGCCATCTGTTGCTGGAGACAAGGTTCATATGGTTCAACAGCTGCCGGCTGCAACCATAGACTGCATAAAATAAGCTACAGTGATGTAACCAATTGGTTTGTGGACTCCCATTTTGAAGCTTTGAGTTTGGCGTCTTGGTTTTTTGGAGCCAGAAGTGACCATATTTGGGCGAGAGGTTGGCGCTGTGGAGGAGCCAGGGATGGATATGACTGTGAAGCCAAGGACACTATCAGCAGACAGCCTGTCAATCAAAGTGGCCTGCCCTTAATGAAACAGAAAGTTAAGCCTTTAAAAAATGTAAAAATGTTAGTTATAGTAAAATCACTGTACAGTTGTCAAGAAGGGGAAGACCAAAATTTGCACCAGGGTGTTAACATGTTATTTTATGCTGTAAAGTTGAGCATTTTAACATGGGGGTCTTTGGCTTGGTTCTAGAGCCAGCCTTTAAGTGGTTAGTAATAGAACTGCAGTTTTGGTACTTCCATGTTGGCTTCATTTTTCAGCCCTTGAAGTAGCTGCAACACCTAAACAATGAAAAACTTTAAAATGCTTCATGAAGCTGAGGGGAAGTGCAGAGTTGGGTGGCAATACTCTACGGGTTTTCATTTTTTTCTCTTTCACATTACACAGTTATTTGATCCATTGAAATATCCAGAAATATTGATTAGTTCAGTTTTTTAATTTCAGTTTAATTTAAGTTAATTTAACTAGGTTTATGGCTATAGGAGTGCCATTAAAAAAACTGTGAAAGAATAAGAAAACAAATGTGGAAATATAAAGAATAAATAAGGTATAATAAATGAACAAATAAAGACTAAAATAAAAAAAAGTAATTATTTTATACTTAAAAATAAAGTATAACTGTCCTTCCCTAGTTTAAGCCACTACCACACTCACAGTGCACATGTGTAAGTCCAAGTTGGGTCTACTTCCTGTTGTCTATAGGATTTATGTGTGCAGGAATTCAGCCTGGGTAGGAAGGCCCGCCCAAAGCCATTCGATTGACAGCTTGGCCCATCAAGGAATAGCATAAGGAACCAAAATAAGGAAAAATATAGGAATAGGAATAACTAACTAATTAAATAAATAAATATATTTATATAAATAACATTTTTTTGTTATTTGTATTTATATTTTCATATTTATTCAATTAATTCATTTATCAATTTTCTGTAACACACTGACATGGGGAGAATATGCAAACTCCACACATAAGGTCTCCCCCACCCTGGGTTCGAACCAAGAACCCTCTCACTGTTAGGCGATAATGCTAACCACTGCACCATATATTTATGCAATATTATAATTATTTCTCCGTACATGTCCACATGTATTTTCTTAATATTTTAAAGTTTACTTTTTTTATTACAACCCTCCTGTTACTCTACATCCACCTAAAATATTGTGTTCTAAAATGTTCTTCACTCCTTCCTTTGTACCATCCTATACCATCCGATCCTACACAAAGTACCATAACTTGTTTTGATTTTTGATAAATAAACTGTTCAATATGGAAATACAGCATACTGCCTTTTGAAATTACGGAATATTTCATTTTAAAAAACACTCCTCAACTACATTTCAGGAATCACTGTCAAATTGTCAGCCTTCTGTCATGAGTAAAAAAATAAATAAAGAGCTGGAAATTAACTGTCACCTCCTATTGACAACACAGTCTTGGTGTGTTATTACAAGAGAGAGTGTTGCAAATAATGAAATGTTAAGTGCACAATGACTTCCAGCTAGGGATCTTCACGAAGAAAACAGCAAATAATATAAACAAAAATGTGCTGTTACCAGAAAAATACATTTTAATAGTTATTTTCCATTTACAAGACTACCTTCTTGTTTGTGACGAAATGAATGCATTATTTAAAGCAAGGCTATGCCACTTTCACGGCTGTGCTGTGTCCACAAGTGACAATAATGGGATGAGGATGCATTGTACTTCCCTACATTTCCATTCATTTCTCTTCAGTCAGCTGCTTTGAAGTCCAACCAAAATAATGTCTTATCATTCATTTTTGTAGTTAAAAAAAATATTGTTAATAGTATTATTAAAAGGAGAAAAAAAAGAAAAAGGTCTTTCAGGAAACATCAGAAATGCTCCTTTTCGTCTCAGCCGGCTGGTGTTTGATTGACATTTATGAGGCTATTTTGTTATGGCTTCATTCAGAATGTCCCACGACAAACATCACACAAAATTTAACACCACTCGGATAATTATGAATATTCTGATTTCAAATGATTGACAGTTATTTTCAGCTGAGAAAGGAAGGAAACATCCCTTAGAAAAGCTGAGTAAACTTTCTTTGTCTGTATCACAGCTGTCTTCACAGACGTCCCGCTCCCCCGAGGCATTCTTATTTATGCTGAAGTTTGTTCCCAGCAAGAAACATACAGATTCAGTCCGCCTGTACAGTACTTGTCTCCAACTGAGTGGGAGATTCGTCCTGCTTCTAAATCAATGACCAATTCAATTTCATGCACCATGCTGACATTTAACCAACAGAGCCAGAAAGGTTAATGGAATTCCATATGTACGCACAGACGGCTGGTACAATGGCTGATTGTATCGCAATGCTACTTAGCAGAAAAGCCAAACTAAAGGGTGAAAATCCTCCTCCAGCTAAGCCCTATATCAGCACTTTCTCACACAAGGCACACTGGATGAGAGTGCATTAGATTAGTTTCTTTGTCTGTCTGTCTGTCTGTCTGCCTGTCTGCCTGTCTACCGTCTACCTTTTCACCCACTACTCATGTTTGGTTTTCAAATCTCTGCCTCCCTGACTGCCATTTTTCTTCAGACTCTCCTTGCCTCTTTGTTGGTCTTTGCTCATCTTTCTTTAACTATTTTTCATCCTCTGTCTCTTTGTTTTCTTCCTATCATTCTTCCCCGCTGCCTTTCTGTTTGTCTGTCTGCTTGCATATCTGCCCGTCCTTGTACTCAATCTGTCTGTCTGCCACCTTCTTGCCTCTCCTATCTGTCATGTCTGTGCAGCACCACAAGAAGACATAACACCCACCCTATTATGATCCAATCATTCAACCAACCTCCTCCTCCTCCGTCCTTCTTTCTCCTCTCCAGCTTTACTTCTCTGCTATATTACAGACTTTCAATAAAGCAACAGACTCATGAGAATGTCTCTGATCTCCCGGTTACACCTGATGTAATTTCAGCTCCAGCTCACTAGGATGGCTTGAATCAGTATAGCGAGATGGAAGCAGTGTTTGCTGCCAACGTTGTCGAGCCCCAGCAGCCCTGGTGATGAGAGTGGGGTAGACACTGGGTCCTGGCTACTGTAATGCAGCCGGACAGCTTATACAAAAACACAATTACCCCAGCATGAGGGAGGGGTGCTCGCCCTGTTGCTCTGATCCACTGGCTGGCTGGAGAATGGACAGGACACGGCCAATAGAGTGTGAAGAGGGGGTTACACACAACCACAAGGGATATACGCATTACTGGGGGTTAAAGTGGCCATTTAGCAATACTTGAACGTTGGTACAAGCTCGAGATGTGTGTGATGTGATGTGCTCCCATGGTTACCCATCATGCAATAGTGGATGGAGAAGGCCAATAAATCAACACAGGAAACACAGCTTGCAACAAGGGATTACGAACCTGGAGCTTAGTTAACAAGTTGCAAGTTGAGATTTACTGCTAGACAAGAACAACACAAATAGGACCAAGCGGGCTGAATACTATTTGTTTCTATATTTCTTTTACTTTACTTGAGTATTTCTATTTTAGTCCATTATAGACTGAATCATGTCTACTTACAAACACTTTGGGGTAGAAAATCCTTGCATCAATAAAACTGAATCAAACAGTGCTGAGCAAATGCTGCCTCATTGGGTTCATTTTTAGCCACCTCAAAAAAGGCCAACCAAAAAAATCAATATCAATTTTTAGAATATTTTAACTGCTTTAACTCGTCGTTAGATAGCCCTTTCTGACAGATTTCACTGACAAACAGTAATTTTACTTAGCATAACTGGTCTACTGCAGCTTTGATTGGTAAGTGAGTAAGGTAAAGTGGAGCATATATTTAGATATAGCGTACACTTAAACTAATATTGTTTTTGTGGGTGGCTAAAATACATTTTGCTGCTGCCCTGTCCATGGCAGTACATTGCTTAGGGTCCTTGCCAATAGATTTGGTTTATCAAAGATGCTAGCAAAACAAAAAAGGGCATCAAATACGCACAGCAGAAACATAAGATGGGTCGGACCACCGTGTTTAACTTTATATCTTTAAATGTTACAGCTAAGGCTGAAAACGACAAGAGAAATCAACAAGTTTGCTGATCTTACACAAATTCACAATTTAAATTTACAATTTAAAGTTACACTACATACAACTAGTTACCCTTATTTGAGTAAGTAATGTTTCTTTACAAATTACTCTGTGTAGAGTAATAAGTTACTTATAGCACTTCTTTTGCATTACTTTCACCAAAGAAAAAGAAAAAGAACAAATAGGCATTTTAAATGGATGAGGGTCATGTTGTTTCACTGAAGGTATTTAAAGCACAGCAGCTCCAGTTTATTACAGTTAATTTTAAATCCAGTGCTGCGCAGGTCTGACCCATCCACGCATTCACATACAATGATTACCACTTTGTATTAAAATGAAAAAAATGATAAAGAATAATTAAATAGCCAAGACTTTTTTAAATCAACGAATAGCCCTGGATCACAGAGAGGGTCAGGCAGGGGATCAAAGTCTGAAAATTATGAGATAGGGATCAATATTTGTAGGCCTATGATTTAAAACATGAAAAAAAATGTTGAGGTTAGCACAACAAAAGGAATGGCGTGTAAGTCAGTCACTCTGACAAGCACAAATTAGCACTACAAAGCTGGAGGACTCACCAGCCAGTTCCTGGTGTGCTAACAACTGCATAGTCGATGTGAATTGAAACACATCCAATTTATACTAACATCACCCAGATGTGCCAATCATCACCAAGATGGCAAAAAAATTAAAAATAAATGGAGGCCAGATCCTTATCCCAGGTGCTTTTGGGCAGCCTTAGGACGCAGGCTGAATGGGATATGTTGTACGTTGTTATATTAATGGAAACACACTGAACATGATAACACAAAGTATGGCATGACCCAAACGCTCTGATCACCAGCACCCTTCTGTGATGTCGTCTGGAGTGACATGACAAGACACATTAATCTTTCCCCAGGGGATGTTTTTTTCTGGTGGCACACTGGTGGAAGTGGAGTGGTATGGATCAGTGTGAATGAATAAAAAATGAAAATAGCAAGCAGTTCATTTTGCAAGGTAAAATGATAACAGCAATAAATCAAATAATAACAAATAACAATAAGAACTCAGAACAATTAAAATATTGTAATTCTTAATTAAGGTGTTGTTCCCCTTTAAAATTAGCTTTCCCTTGTAATGAAATACATCAGCAATAATAATCCGATAATGAAGTATATGATAGTAACAGAATTAATTTTGCTGCCTAATGAGCACTTTTACTTTCGATACTTTTTGTTGAGAATAATTTTGTACTTTGTATTTGTTAACAACATGATATTGCTACATGTACTTTAGTTGCAGATCTAAATACTTCCTCCACTGTAATTCACATTGATTATAGATGCCACAGGCGGCAGGTGTAGCTGCTAACAGTTCAGTGTCACAAGTTATACCCTTAATCTTTAAACTCATATTGAAACCACTGATATAGTTGTTGTCAGTCACGACTTTCATCTGCTAAACTAAAGAATTACACAGAATTTCGTTACATAATTAACAAATAAAGTTTCAGATTCACTTCCCTCCTTCTCCACAGAGCCCACGCTCGAGTTCTATGGCATACTTGCCCACACATATGACCTTTCCATTTCTCTGTTGCGCTCACGCTCTGGCTGTATCTCCCTTGCACTCTTTCTGCCTCTCTTTGAAGATTTGGTTTAAATATGTTAAAATGGCAATATTATCAAATTAAGTTTTCATCCCTTTTTGAGACTCTTCAGAAGGAGGGCTGCAGAACCAGTCCGGCTGACCTGGGTTGACCCTTTCACATTGACTGCTCACATATATCGTTGTCACTGTATATGTCTGAAAGGGGTATCGGTGATCACTCAGCAGCTGATTTCCTTTTTCCCTAAACAAACTGTGGGAAGGCATTCAAAGAGGCAGTATGGGGGCCTCAGTGCCTCATAGTTGTAAAGTTCTGCTGAATGTACCGATTTGAATAGATTGCAGATGAAGTGTATTTTATAGCTTCATTAAGGGCAGTGGCCTTTGAGTGTCTGATTAGTCTAACAAATGTTTGCGAAGAATCAGCTTGACAGTGGCATGTACAGGGCATATGGAACAAGTGGTCTCCACTGCACCTTTAGAGAGCATAACTTCACATAAGCACTGACAGCATGCCAAATCGATTGTGAAAACCTGTAAAACATTCATGCAAACGCTTGCATAAGAAGTTATAGTCATGCCCTCTGTGTCAAACTGGATCTGTTTTCACTGCCTTCAGTTGGACTAAAGAAATGTGCTGCTGCTGCTTTTTAGCCAAACTAATGACATCAGTGATCCTTGACTTTTCCTCTAGTGCCACCATGAGGTCGACATTTTTGTGTTTCAGTGAAAACTTTCAACATGTTTTAGATGGACTGACATGAAATTCGGTACAGGCATTCATAACCTTCTCAGAATATGTTTCAGTCATTTTAGTGATCCTCTAACTTTCCATCATCAGCACAAAACTTTAATTTGCTCAGTACTTTGGTTGATGACCAAACAGTGACAAATGTCATACGAGCCGTCGCTAATTAATTAGCTGTCGCTAATTAATTAATTCATGAGTAACTTGATGGCAGGTCAAAATAAAACTTGGCTGTTGTCAGGCTTGCTTGGAAGCCGGTGTCTGTACTCGGAAAGAACTCCCACTCTTTAACACGGCTGTACAATCACAAGCGAACTGAGTGTTTTTGTAGTTCCAACAAATCCAACAGGCTTCTGTCTAGCAGGCCTTGTTACATCAGTCCAGTGTTAATTTTGACAGCTATTTTAGATTTTGTCTTAGTCTTTGTCTTGAGACAAAAATGCTTATTACTTTTAGTCACATTTTAGTCATTTGTATCCTTTGTAGTTTTAGTCTAGTTTAAGTAGGAAGGAAGAAAATTCAAAACATTTTAGTCAGCTTTTAGTTATTATGTTTTCAATTTTTTTTATCTTTAAAATAATGCAGTTAGGCTGATCCATGTATCAGACATTATAATCAAGGTGACATGTTAGATAAAAAATTTCATTTGGACATTTTTCTACATCTACATATAATTTCTACACACTTACAAACTTGCATTTCTCCAACAGTGTTTGACAGGTTTAAGGGGTGATTTACGAGCACAAACTCACTGATCATAATTTGAAAAGCTCATCATCTCTCCATTTATGCTCTCAAAAACTTTGACAACACAAATAACTAATCTGAGACAACTAGGATTTGTTCGCAGAAAAATAACTTAAATTTCAGTCTGAATTCATTCTTAATCTGCAACATGTGAGTCTGGAGGTTAAAAATCATGTCTCACAGAGTTGGTGATTACAACTAAACTTCTGGCTGTTGGCAAAAACTCAGCTGAGTCCAGACTGTTGACTTAAAGCACAGTTACACTCATGGACAACTGAGCCTCTTACCTGCCTGTCAAACAACACCAAACCTTCTGGAGTCTGGACTGAGTGGAGTCCTGCGGGGATCAACTGTGAAGTCCGGCAGCTGATGGCTGTTTGCTCCACTGCCGTTAAGTGGCTAACAAACGGAGCTAACTGGTAACGGTCACCACTGCAACTAACAAACTCCACAAATTAATTCAACTCCACCATTCACAGCCAGACACACGGCTGATTGAACTACAGCTAACAACTCGCACCAACAGCTGATGCTGCTCCTAAGTTAGAATTTTTATTTACATGTTGAAAAGAACCCTTCCCAGCACCTGCAAGCTGTTATAGCTATAACTACCAAAAACAGCCCAAACTTGGTTAGAGCACACAGTCTTCTTGTGACATGACATTAAGATGTTACCTACATTTTTTACCCTCCAAGTATTAAACATAAGCCGGTGCCCATAGCTACAACCAAAATTTAGGTTAGCTTAAGTGGTATATTGCACTCAATATTGGCAACAACCCAATATTATTTTCTCAAGTCAGAAATCTGTGACATCATCACAATGGCTACGGTTACATGATGGCTTCTCATTCAGAATGAAATAAATCTGAATGAAATCATTCGGAATTAAAGTTTTTCCAGGTAGTTTACATGGGAAATATTAATTCCGAATGAGGGTTTACATGTGAGATCAGTTCAATCGCCTTTATTCAGGTCAGTGCAAGGTTTGGGGCAGGGAAGGTTTCTGATTGGATAGGGGGCGGGGCGGATGTTAGGTGTTTACGTTTACCGGAAGAAAACACTGTAGTCCTCGCTCCGGATAACAAGATGCTTGACGACGCCGTTCTTATTGCCTTTTTCAGGCGTGTTTTGCTTATATTCTTGAAGCAGCAGTACGACAACAACCTTGTTCTGCTAATGCTTCATCTGTTGAGGAGGAGAAGAGAGGTAGAAGGTCGAAGAAGGGAGATAGAAGACCGTGCTGTGGCGTATGGAAACCGGTGAGTGCAACAAGTCCGACTGCTCTATCTCAGCCCGTTGCTATGCAGCCCGTTGCTATGCGTGCTATATATGTCATCGCGCCAGAAGGGCAAGGAAACGAGCATGCGCAGAAAGACCGGAATGAACTTAAAGAGGAATGAGTGTATACATGCACACAAAATTCTTTCATTCGGAATGACGAATGGAATAAACCACCCCCTTTAATCGGATTTAATTTTCAATCGGAATGACAGTTTTTCAATCGGAATGACCGTTTTTCAATCGGAATGACCGTTTACATGACCAGTTTTAATCGGAATGGCCTTTCATTCCGATTAAAAGTGGAATTAAACTGTGCATGTAAACGTACTGAATGTAGAGTCTATGAGCGGAGTGGGCACTCGCGGTTAGAGCCAGGAGCAGAAACACTACTGTGGGCATATTCAGTGGGCCATGTACCCTTGAAATAATCATGAAAGCTAGAAACTTTTTTTGGTATATGCATCAGGTGAGTAATTCTGTTGGACTGAATAGGCGCCCTCTTGGCGTCCAGTATTTAGTTATTATTATACATCTATGATGTGAGCATGTTAGTATGCTGACATTATCCTATAGCCTCACAACTAATCTGGTAATATATGTCTGGCATTAGGTTTGTTGATGGTGACCATAGGATGGTAGGTACCCATCCCACCTCAGTAATTTCTAGATGAAAACAGATAGGCATAGTATTTTGGCTTGGAAGTCATTAATAGATTAGTACAGCAAAGGGAGGTTTCAGTACCTGCACATATTTCAAACAAATATTGTCACTGTACTGTACTGTAATGCCACTAAATGTATTCTTCGTCTTTCTCCTGATCATATCACCACTCTTTGGTACAGAACAGAAAACACAATACTGTACCTGTTCAGTATAGATATATGACATGGTTACTGTGATTAGATAAGAGCTGCTATGGTGGGTCTTATCTCAAACAGCAGGCTGTGGTCGTCCTGTGTTAAATGCCACAATGAATTATACTCCTTTCCCTCCACGCTGTCCAACCGTTCACCTTCCTGTTGGAGTAAACCATAAACTTTTTGACGACTTTGAGCAAAATTAAAAAACAAAGTAATCAACTTTGACTGATATATTCACATAGATTAAATCAGCAGTCACTATTTTTATCTATCACATTACGAGTATTCACTTAAATTTGACATTCTACTGATATTTTACATGATATGGACATAGCCCTGTGATGCTGTACACTGGGGACGTCCTTAAGGTATACCCTGCCTCTTGCTTAGAGCATGCTGGCATAGCCTCGAGCACCTCATGAATGGATGGATGCATGGATGGGTCTACTGGGCACAGGCCAGCAACTCAAACTAACACGTACTGACCTCAAAGAGACACACAAAGAAATGCAAAAGAACTACAAAGAGTCATAACACTACCACAAAGAGTCATAAAAGAACTAAATGACACAAATGAACTCAAAGAGACACACATAGACCTTTAAAGAGACACAAAACGACAACAAATACATGCAAGGAAACTACAAAAACAAACACAAAACAAGCAAAAATACACAAATATACCTGAAAAAGACACAAAATGACGTCAAAGAGACAGAAAATACCACCAAAAGATGCAAAACACCCACAAAGACAAACAAAGGAATTACAATGAGACACAAAATGACCAAAAAAAGACTCAACTATACCTCAAAGAGACAGTAAGCAACAAAAAAGATGCATTCTGACTACAGAAAGATGCAAAACAAACAAAAAAAGAGGCAAATCGTGTGTCTTGCTCCTATTTAGGAGAGGTGAAGGGGCTTTTTACATATCTGTGCCTAGGGACTTATTGGCTCATAATCCGCCCATGGATGGATGGATGGTATTGACTTTGTATCAGTTTTGAAATGGCAGATGGTTGGAATCTGGGCTGAAGAAGGGCACAAAACACGAGTAATATAAATTCAAGCATTCTGAGTTCTCTGAATACATTTTGTTTCTGAGCAATGCAAAATATTTCATCCATTAAAATATCATTCATTGTTTAGTCCTCAGAGAAGAGCTGCTGAAGTGTGAAGGACTGCAAAATGAAAAAATATTTGCTCTCTATTGTAAAACACCAAATATATGGTATAGCTCAGAAATAATTGTGCAGACATGCACAGCATGAATAACCAGCAAAGTTTCTCAGACACAGTGTAAAAGGACAAGTAGACCTCACATGCCCTGGCTCTCCGGTCAGTGGCTCAACCTAGAGGAAACTACAAAGCAGCCGAAACAAAAACCCGGTTGTTCAAGAAGTAAGCCTGAAGAGAGGGTGCAGCTAGGCAAGAAAACAGAGGTGGGGGAGGATGGGGATTGGAGGGGCATTCTCTTTTAGGGGAGCTTTTCTGTTTATACTATATTCCATCTGTATCGTGTTACAGCTCGGTGCCTGTGTCGGCTGAGAGAGGCTTAACGAAAAAAGTCAGAGAGTGAGAGAGGGAGAGGGAGAGGGAGAGGAGGAGGCCCAGCAGGGAATACCAGGTCACAAAAGATTTACTTCACCCCTGTCCAGGAACCAGTTTTTCAAGCAAGAACAATACATCCAGTAGAAAAAGAAATGGAGCAAGATAGGCAGGGCCAGGTGGAGGTGGGGTGGGGGATGGGGAGGTGGAGGTGGAGGATTGATGACACAGTAAGGAGAAATACAGAGAGGAGGGAAAAAAGGTAAGGAGTCCCAGAGTTCAGTCTCGGGGGGGATCTCGCGGCTGGCGTTGGCTTCAAAGCGCTTCGAAATTGAAAAAGCGAATTGAGAACAGGATGGGATGAGATGGAAAGAGGAGAGCGAGCGAAGGAGGGAAGCGAAGTGAAGAGAGAGAGAAGAAAGAAAGAGACAAAGGAGGAGGGGGGGAAAGGTGAGGGTCCCCAAGGATGAGTTCCGCATTTGAATTTGAAATTGGAAACAGAGTGGCAGGTCACTGCTCAGCATTGCAGCTAATGCTACGATCGCTCTATGAGAATGCTCTCTCCCTCCCTCTCTCCCCCTCCCACCCTCCTCCTCCTCTTCTGTGTTCGGAGCAGTGCAGATGGTGCAGTGTTCGCCCGCAGATATTAAGAAGCCCAGGAGACCGGGCGCGTGAGAATGTACTCTATTCTCTGCTACCTTAACAGTCATTCAGCAGCGCACTCATATCCACCAGAGAGCCATGTGCGCAGGCTCCAAGTATCACTCAAATTGCTTGGGGGATGAATCCCATGATCTCCACTGTCTTACACACATAATGAACGTATGCTGGTGTACAAGTACTTGAACACAAAGGCGCATGCACAAGAGTGCTCCCATGTTCTCTGACACACAAGCTCGCCAAAGGCTCCGGAGTCTCGTGCCTCTGCTGGTAACATGCAATTATGTGGCTATGATGTCATTGATTTTCTGCATTGGTTGGAAGCTGCACGATGCCGAGCGATTAGAGAGCGCTGGAAAGTGCCTCGCTGTGTGGAATACTAATATCCTCATTTGTGAGCAGTGGCTGAAAGGGAAATGTTTTTCCATGCACCCCCCCCTCGCTAATGTTTACCTCCACAGAGTTGAGACTGAAGGAAAGACCAGCCGACTGAGTGACTGAGGGAGTGAGTGGCAGGCTGACTCAGCCCTGACGGACATGTCAGATCCTGGCTGTCTGACAGGCCGATAGACCGGCCCCGGGGCCCTGAGTGGACAGAGGGAGAAGAGGCAGAGAAAATAAACATAGAGGGAAGAAAAGGAATGATAAGCCTGTCTGCGGTGAGAGGCATTGATGGGTTTCATTCCAAATAAGATGTCCACCATTTGTAAAAAAATAAATAAATAAAAAATAAATACATAAATAAAAGTGACAGCTACTTTCACAAAATGATTGATTGTGCAAAAGGAAAGAGAATAATTAGATTTTCAGAATGGTAGCAGATAAATAAAAGTCACAGAGTACAACACTTTGTTTTAGTGTATGACCAGCGCATCATGATCACAGTTTGTCATAAATGTAAGCACTGAAGTATTTTATAGGACGATGACATAGTATTACAATAAAAGTAATTTCATTCAGCTTGTTTATACTGCCAGAAATCCATATCTGTGGTTTAAACGGCTGCATAAACTGCTTATAATTCACCACAGAATACAACTCTCATTGCCTGATATCAGACAGACCTGTCAACTCGTTACACTCTGTTTCCATCTTCAGTCTGACATTGCATCCACTTTAAGTGAATTCCTTGGGGGAGGGTGATTTGATTTTCCCTAACCAGTCACTAGTCGCAGTCACAGTCATTTTAAGTCCACAACGATGTGTAGCCATGCCAACAAACTTGTGTTGCTAGGGTTCTTTTAAGAGTAGAGCGGAGCAAAGTAAACAACAAACAAACTGCAATGTCAGATGATATTGAGAAGACATGTTGATTTTGAACAACCGTCTACCTTGGCTATAGCACCTACCATCGTTGTTATTACTCCTCGTTGGTTCCGGGACACTGCTTGACAGTGCTTGAAAACAGCATTAAGGTTCATTCTCACTGCCACGATGTGGAAATGCGGGACGGATTTACGGAATATTCGTGCAGCGCTTTTCCACGTTTAAACCATACATACAAACAGGCATGGTACAGACGCGGTACGGAATTTCCAATTCCGCGCAGTGTGAACGGGTGTGGGTGAACATGGACAAGAGTAGCAGCAGCAGTAGCAGTGAGCGAGCAAGCTAACGTTTAAAGGTTCATTCTCACTGCTGTGATGTGGAAATGCAGGACAGATTTGTGGAATATTCGCGCGGCGCTTTTCCACGTTTAAACCATACACACAGGTGCAGTACGGACGCGGTACGGAATTTCGCGTTGTTGTGTTCCAACTCCGCGCAGTGTGAACGGGTGTGGGTGACCATGGACAAGAGTAGCAGCAGCAGCAGCAAGCTAGCAAGCTAACGTTTAACAAGTGTCAACATCAACTTTCTTTAGCACTTACCACTCTCACCGCAGCCACCAAGCTGGATAATGGACTGCCAAACATTGTCCTTTAATTCATTGTTCATAAAATCATCCCGTCTTTTATCAAAAAGGACGGGGTGCTGTGAAACAAGGTTTATCAACCTTTCTCCCATACCAGGGTTCGACATCAGCCATGGCCCGATGGCCCAGGGCCAATCAAAAAGTATGTCGGGCAACTTGACTGACAGGTCACAGGCCCGCTCGGGCCAGTGACGCTGTAAGGCTTTTTTTGTCAGGGGAACAACTCTAGCGGACTTTTATCCCACTTTTCTCAAGCCTTCAGTGGATTTATTGGGCTTTTTGGCCAAAGGTGCCCTCACCTTTGCTCGTGCAGTGAAACGCCAGAGGAGGGGGAAACGTGCCGGTGCGCTTGTGCGTCTCCGCCAACGTGGACGCTGCACACCACTGCCAGGTAGCCTATATTTCTCTCCAAAGTGCGTTTGCTGGCCAATAAACTGGATGAACTTCAGCTACTGATGGTGAAAAACGAAGACTTTCTACATCTGCAGTTTTGTGCTTAACAGAGACGTGGCTGTGTGGATCGATACCGGACTCTGCGCTGCAGCTGGCAGGCTTCCAACTCTTTAGAGCGGATCGCGACATGGAACTCTCCGGCAAAACTATAGGTGGAGGTACCTGTTTTTACACTAACAGTGGCTGGTGTAATGACGTGACAGTGATCCAGCAGCACTGCTCTCCTGATCTGGAATCTTTTTTTCATCAACTGCAAACCTTTTTACTCCCCCCGTGAGTTTGCTTCATTCATTCTGGTCGGTGTTTACACACAGAGGCTGTGACATCATGCATCAGCTTCTGTGAGGACTGCTGTATATACCATCATGCACTACGGTGAGGTATAATAGTTAAATGAAATGAAGTTAAATGAAATGAAGTTTTATAGACATTCTCTCTCTCTCTCTCTCTCTCTCTCTCTCTCTCTCTCATAGAAGGGGCCAGATATAGAAGGGAACAGTAAAACTCTGAACTACTGGCCCGGGGGGCCAGTGGGGAAAAAATGTTATGTTGAACACTGTCCCATACTGTCCTGCCTGGCTGGATTTTGGACTCTCCCGGGTCTGCGTGACTATAAACAAACAATTGCATTGGCCCAGCTGTGTAGTTCCACCGGCGAATTCCGCGGGGGGTCAAACTCTGGGCGGAAACTTTTTTTCACCGCACGAAAGTTCCGCCCCAATGTGCAAACTTCCATAAGAACCCATGAAATCAACATTTATATTTTTCTGCGAGAATAATCCGCGCGGATATTCGCCCTCAGTGTGAATGGACTTTTAGTCCTGCCGTGTTGCTGATTGGCTAGTCAAGTCCCCCCGTGGTGCTCATTGGTTGTTTTTTATTTGAATCGAGAAACCTGTTTCGTTTCATGGTGGTAGCTGAATCAGTCAATTTCAACTCGTTAGAGTGGGCACATTCAAAGATTTGGATGTAGGCAACAGCTATCAAAGATGCTCTGTTATTTTTTTGTATTTGGATAATAAAAAAAGTCTATCAAATTTAAAGATGCAATAGGGGGATTTTAATGTTATTGGACTTTAAAGAGTCAGATGAAAATAATTAATACTCAGCAGACGCTGAGATATCTTGAATTTTAGTTCCCAATGTGGGTCAAGCACCACTAATGCTGGATCCCACACCTCCTATAATGCAACCTGATAGCACCTAGTTACTGTCCACTATGCCTCAACATTTGTGTTTCATGAAATGAACACTGGCCCAAAACAACTGTTTTACTATACACAATCATTAAAAAAACAGAAAGACATGCAGTGAAATGAAGAAAAATTTTTTCCTACATGTCACAAACAATCTGAAGGACTCTTTGCATCACCAAAATCAGAGCCACTACATTCAGTTGAAATGAAAAGAAGTCTAGAAAAGCTTAATAATTTTCAGGCATTTCATATATCCAAGACACCAGCAGGAAGTTAGCCTCAAAGTTTCCCCAAATTGCTGTATCCACTGTTTTTTTTTCCAGTCTACAAATCACAGTCAAACAGCTCAGTGCTGCCACACTGAGACTTTCAGTTTGATCCTTGGTGTCTATATGTCTGTGAGAATTGTCACTTACTCATGCTGCTAAATGTAATTTCAGCCTGAGTTACAATTTACATTCATGTTTAGAATAAACAACTGACAGATGTACATTTTCTGCAAGCACTGATGCACCCAGAGCATTGCCAATTTTGTGTGATTTGTTCGCTTCCAGTGAGCCTTTGCCATGATGCACATGGTCTGTTGGCCCGGCAACATGGTAACCTCAAAATCCTTTTTCTTCCATGTGTCTGGTGATCAGCCTTTATAGAGAACAGGCAACAACATCATGGCACGTTGTATCCAAACTTTAAGACATCCTTTTTTAACTGAGACAAAACACAAGAATGGATCGGTCAAGAGCATCACTCCCTGCGAGAGGAGCTGAAAGTTAAAGGAAATAAAGGGCCTCGATCCATACAAACTACTGATGCAATCGGGCGGTTTGGGTAAGGTTGTCTAAAAATATTGCAGGTTTCGGGCAGGCAGGTCATAAAACTGACAAAGCAGTATTCTGAATCAGTTATTTAAACTTTCAGAGATGTGGAAAAATCCAACTTTGACCTTTCTTTGTCTGTCTCTGTCTGTCTGTCTGTCTGTCTGTCTATTTCTCTGTCTCTCAGACAGCAAACAGCTTTATCAGCGCTCAAGATCATAAAAGATAGCTGAGTACTTGCTGCCTTCCTACGTTTCTACTTTTTAAACAGAAAACACACGTTTTATATTGTGATATTTATGGGAAATGACATTCAATATAACCAGCAGCAAGTAAGTTGTCAGTGATGGTCATTACAGAAAACTTTCAGGTCCAGTTTGTGGGTTGCAGCTGGGGTTCACAGCATTGATTAACACATATGTTTACATGTCGGGTGAAGAATGGTAATAGTAGGGCTGTACCCAAATATTCAGATATTCGAATATTCATTTCTGTGGGTAGGTATTCGTTATGAAAATTTGGTATTCGATATTTGTTTTTTTTATTTTATTTTTTTTACATATTTTTTTGGTGCTAAATGTAGTCTTTTTGTTGTTGGTAAATGTAGGTCAATCAATTAAATAAAAAAAAATCAAATCAATAAAAATCAAAACTTTTAAATTGCATTGTTAAAAATGTGAAAATATAGTATAGCCTACCAACTGAGCTTGTGCGCATGGCACACTTGAGCGCATCCGTCTGAGGCTGTGGATCAATGCCAAGTTTTACCACTTTATCACTATTCCCTCTAGCTTGTAGCTGTTTATTCGTTATCTTTTGAATTTAATATAAATTATGGAACTGTTTTTGTCAACGTTTGTTTTCCCCGGTTTTGTACAATAAATTATTGTTTAAAGTTTCAACAAGTTTCTTTTGGAGTGCATGACACGTGTGTTTTGAAAATGACCGCGGCCTGTCACCTGCTCAACGCATCAGTACCTTCGGATGCCATGACAGTAATAGCCAATAATGTCAAAATATCATTTACAGACCGACCAGCGCATCACTACTCAGCTCAGTCTATAAATGCTGTACACAACAGTAAGGCTATAGACATTATATTCTATTCAGGCCGGCAGAACCAGCAGCGCATCGGCTCTACAGTGCACGGCACTGTTGATTAACCATTTTATTGCAGCACAGAGTGTCTGCCAGCAACCAATTACTTGCAGAGGCTTCCTACAACTTGTTTCAACGGTTCCGATTTAATCAGAAGACAAATTAAACAGGATGACTAGCCAATGTGAAAATCAAAAGAAAGCATAGAATAATGTACTGAAGGAGACTGTTGTGCCATCACATTTTTTTGTGGTTTGAGAGCAAAGATCCGGTCGCCGCTGTGCAAAACTCCGCAATACAATTAGGTCCGAAAATTAGGTAGGCTGTTTTTTTTTTTTTTTTTTTTTTTTTTTACAGGGCCAGGCTAGCTCTTCCCTCCTGTTTCCAGTCTTTATGCTAAGCTATGCTAATGGCTGCTGACTGTTGCTTCATATATACTGTACACGTGTGATTTGTATCTATCTTGTCTAACTCTTGGCAAAAAAAGTGACTAAGGGATGTTCCACAATGTCAAACTACTGTATGTCTTTCATTTGCTATTTTTTTCTCTATTCTTTAATACATTGTTCTGTGTGCAACATATCAGAACTACAAAGAGACACATAATGACTACAAAGAGACGTAAAACAGCTACAAAGAGATACAAAACAAGTACAAACAAAACATCTATAAAAGACACAAATATACCTCAAAGGGACACAAACGACCAAAAAGGACACAGATACCTCAAAGACACACAAATTGACCTTTAAGTGACACAAAACAACAGCAAAATCATGCAAATGAACTACAGAGACACAAATCAACCAAAAAAATACACAATTATACCTTAAAGAGACACAAATTGACCTTTTAGAGAAACAAAATGAAAATATAAACATGCAAGAGAACCACAGAGACACAAACTACAAAGAGACACAAAACAGTCATTAAGAGATGTAAAGAAACTGCAATGGGACACAAAACAACTGCAAAGAGAAACAGAACACCCATAAAAGACACAAATATACCCATAAGAGACACAAACTGACCTTTAAGTGACACAAAAGAACAGCAAAAACATGCAAATGAACTACAAAGAGACACAAATCAAACAAGAAAATACACAATTATATATCAAAGAGACACAAATTGACCTGTAAGAGACACAAAATGACAACAAAAACATGTAAAGGAACTACAGAGAGACACAAAACGAATACAAAGAGACAGAATGATCACAAAGAGATGCAAAGAAACTACAAAAAGACATCAAACATTTACAAAGAGGCACAAACAACTAGGGGTGTAACGATACATCGATCCACATCGATACATCGATTCATTGATTAACGATCCAATTACATCAATGCAAAATGAAAACATCGATCCATATCGTCATCTTAAAGATACACCTGAACAGGTCTATTTTTATTATTTTTTGTCACAGAAGAATACTGTTTTTCATTTAAATGCCTGACATCTGGAAGAGCTCAGAAATAAAATGGTCAAATCATTTTCTAGTTGTTTTTGTGAGTTGATGTAAATGATTGTGTTTGATGGGCATATGATATTGCGTCATATCGATCGCAGGCTCCTGAATCGAATCAAATCGAAATTGTATTGTGACAGACTTTGTGATATCAGTAAACATCGTATCGTCATCCAAACAAATCGATATAATATCGTATCATGATGAAGCTGGTGATTTACACCCCTACAAACAACCCAAGAAGACACAAGAGACACAAAATTACTACAAAGAGAAAGAGCCCAAGATGACATATTGAAATTTCTTGTATTTGCTGACCAACAGTCCACAACCCAAAGATATTCCATTTAGCCTATCATCATAGAAACTAATGAAATCAGCAAAAAAATCACATTTAAGAAGCTGGAATATTTGCATAAAAATGACTTAAACAATTATAAAAATTGTTGCTGAATACATTTCCACATAGACTGGTCAGAACACCCAGTTTTTAATGAATGGACTTATGCATGTAAAATCAATTAAATGTCCTTTTAATTGCCAATCGTGCAAAACTTTCTCCCACAATTTCCACTAGCAAAAGTGTACTGTACACACAGTCAAACTATGAATAAAAATAGTGGACCAAAAGAGTAAGAGGAGAGTCAGACCGCAGATGGCAGGAACAGGAAAAGACTACTAAGGAAGAGGCGATGAAAACAGTGAGGAAATAATTGAATGAAACAGATGAACCCAGATGTAGAGAGAGAACAGTTGTGTGTTTGATGGAGAGAGGATGCTGGGAAGGTGAAACAGACATAAGGCAAGGGAGACAGACAATGATGCCAGTGTACGTGAGGAGAGAGCGAGGTGATGAAGACCAAATGTCTGTCTCTAGTTGACAGAATAAAAGGAAGATTTTTTTTTAAAGCAGATTTTAGAAAGAGCCCAGAAAGAGACAGAGAAATAAATAGAATGAGACAGACAGAAAAACCCAGAGGACAGAAACCAAATGCTCAGTGCTGCTGCTGTGGCGTCGGCTCAAGCAAAGTCTGTCTGTTTCAACAATTATGTGACAAGGCGAAAGGAAGTGAAAGTATGGAGGGTAGGAAGACGGAGACAGCAAAAGAGACAAAGAGGTAGCAGTGGCTTCAGTGAGGAGAGGCCTAATAGAGATGGTGAGAGATGTTAAGAGTGAACAGAGAGAGGTTAAGTGAGGGAGTTGGAGAGCGAAAGGCAGAGTGTAAAGCAGGTTAAGAGACAGTGAGAGAGAGACATGGAGAGAAGTTAAGTGTGAAGTCTTGCTCTCCCTATTACAGAGAGAGCTGCGAGGAGCGTCCATGTACCCAAGGACTCTGAAGCATCTAGGTTTTCTCAAATTCAGCATGAGAGCAATTGCCGGCGCATGTGAGTGTGACCAACTCATTTTTTGAGAGCAAAGAGACTGACACAATCCTGGCGCAGCAACGTGGAGAAGAGGATGAATGCATTATTAAGAGAAAGAGGTATCAGCGTGTGGAGACAGAGCGAGCTTCAATAATGTCCCATCACATCAGCTCCTGTCATCCCCTTTAAAAGCAGAAGACAGTTTAATGGGAGGAGAGACCAGGCTGGCTTGTCTGAAGAGAAAACTAAAGACATTCAAACATGACTATAATGGAGAGAACTCTGCATGTTTGAAAGCCAGAAGACGTCCCTTTGTGATTTGAATACGTTTGAAGCACTGAAATTCCTGTTTCTGCCTAATGATGCTTTCACTTATTTTTGAAGATCTTAGCGCAATTAGGAAACAGCTACAGTAATTTGAGCACTTGTTCCCACAAAAATAGATGTAAGAAACACCGAGGCTGAGAATGTCATCATTTACCTCACAATGGAGGATAAAATGATTGCCACCATTGAAACTTTCTAAAGTTATTAATGCTGCCTCATAGTATTAGATACGCCTTAGAATAAGCCTTAAAAGTCACAATGTAATACTCAAATTGCATTTCACACAATGGAGGATTTATTCTTTTTTTCACTTGCTGATACTCTTCTAGTAATAGCTTGTTTGCAATCACATGCAACCATATGCTGCGTGAATTACATGTAGAGAAACGTGACTACATAAAAGGGTTGGATGAATCTGAAGGCAGGTTAGACAAATGAAACTCATGTTGGATGTGATCTACACAAAACAAAGAAAAGGGTTCTTTCCCACCATTTGACCAGTTTTTTGACCAGATCGTCGTCCTCCAGACCTCCTAATGTTACTAACGGCGAGCCAATGAAAGCACAAAGGGGTCTACTGGATCAACTGCCATCTTGGGTTTTTATTTTATATTTCAACTTTACTACCTAACATTCGCGACTATCATCGCTGTCCGATAAAAAACACGTATCTCCACTTTTGACGATTTTGATTTTCTACAGTACATGGAGTGTCCATATTATTCCTTAGCAACTGTTAGCGTTGGATATCCAAATGACCAATGGAAAGACGTCTATTACATCATCTATTCAGCACGTATCTCCATTGGCTGTCAGAAGTGTCCATCAAAGCACATAGAAAGTCAAAATCGTCAAAAGTGGAGATACGTGTTTTTCATCGGACAGCGACGCTATGTTCTAACTACTAGGTCAACTGTTCCCTGAGGTCTGGTGAAACACTGTTAAAAATCTGCATCAGGGGTTAAAACATGAGAAAGTTGTTACAGCACACTGTGACTGCATCTACCACTCCTTTAGACTGAAGATGGAGGTTTCTGATCCACACCTGCCACTGCTTCTTCTTTACATCCTACTATTTTCAGGATTTGAACTGACCTTTGTTTTTTCCCAGTTTGATTGACTGGACCAGCCGTAAACAGTGCAAATCATTGACATTTGTGCAGTGTTTGGTAGTCTTTGCCTCCAGTTGCCTGCTCTCCATCTAGACACCACACTAATGTATAATGCATTTGCAAAGAAGCTATAGGCTATGTTATGATGTTTGCATTAATCCTTGAGTTCTTGTGTGCTCCCACACCCGTGTAGCCTACTTGTGATACAGTATGATGTCACTACACTCATACACTAAATATGGGGACAGTCTGCAATTGTGTGACTGTGATGCATATTTAGATTTTGTTGTTTGTGTTCATAGCGTTTTGTTGAAACAGAATAATGAATAAATAAAGTGTTGAAAAGAAAACCTCAAGTATGCAACTATTTGTTATTACTGGTCAATGTTCAGCACCTAGGTCACATGACATGACACCTGACCCAAACCATAACTTCCAGGGGCTCTATGTGAAATTCAGTGTGTGAGTTGTCTGAATACGGTTCTCAATATGGAGGTGGCTGAGCTGGCAGCTAGCAGCTAACGGTGCTTACTCCAGAAACAGTGCGAATCATAGCAACAGTGCTGACAGAGCTAACGGTGTTAACCAGGGGGAAACCAAAGGGTGGGCACTTCGTTCATCTTCAACTTTGTCATCTCAATATCAGTGTTAACCATCAAATGAGTGCAGTGCAGAATGGCAACAGAGAGCTAGCCAGTGAGATACAGGCATATCAGTGCGGCCTGGGTGGCTTACCACAACAAACCACAAGAAACTCAAATTACAACACGCACAAAGGTAGTGCGGCTTCATTCTCTGCTCCATTAAGCCACTATATCTTTACACAGAAAATGATGATGATGAATATTATAGTTCAGGGACAATTTTGTTGACCTGTCCAATTGCTGTGTACATTTTTGGCCTAATTCTATGAAGTGATTAAACAGATTGTGATCAGTTTCTCATATATGGTCATCTATATGCACATAATAATCCCACTGCTGCACATACTGTAGGCAAAGCAATATTCTGCTCATTAACATGATAAGAGAAATCCCCTTAATAATCCCTTTGAGATGACAGGAAGTGTTATTTCATTATTCAAAGGTAATGGTGTTCGGAGACTTGACTAAAGTTAATATGTCTTGACATCTTTGAAGTCGCTCAGAGTGCATCAGGAGCGAGTTAACTGTCGGTGCCACTGTGGAAGATTTAAACAAATATATGCAGCTGTGTTAGCGCTACCAGTGTCACAGATTTACAGGCCTACTCTAAATGACCATTGCTACGGATGTGTGCTCATGAATGGAATGGCGAGCCAGGCCCAACCCCCACCGCTGAAAATTAACTAATCCAATTCCAGGCAATTAAATGAAAACACAGGATTATTCTACTCAAGGTGTACTGCGCCAATCCCCTGCCATCATAACCTCAGAGAAACAACCTTAGTCAAGTGTCTGGAAATGCTGACACAGGCACAGTACAGACTCCGCACTCACACAGACAGCTACAGACAGACACTCTCATCAGCACATACACACACATTAGGAAATAAGCCATACGAAAAACAAACAAAGCACTTTGAAACACATGCACACTCATTTGATACGCGCGCACTCACACACACATTTGTTCATTCAGCACTTTAAAGCAAACCATTAGTCGCTCAATCAGGCAGACCCCACAAGGGAGGGAGAGCTAATTAACGGCCGTATCGAAACGCCAAGCCTCGCACTTTATCAAGGTTTCGGGAAACACGCTGGGCCCCCACAAATACCATATTGTTCTCTCCCTCTGCTTGTCTGTCAGTCTCTCACTGTCACTGTCTATCACCCCATTCATGGTTCCTAATAAAGAAAAATCAAATTCCAAAAAATATAATGAGGAATAATGAATGTACTGAAGCCCAACTGCCACAGATTGATGTTGGATGTTAAAGTTTAATAAATGGCTAATTAAAGTTATCTTTGGAAATATATGTATATGTTAATGAGACAATATGGGTATATGTGAAGTGGATATTGTATGTATATTTGAATTAGACAATATACTTATATGCAAATTACACAATATAGGTATATGTGAATAAGACAATATGGGTATGTGAATAAGATAATATGGGTATATGTGAATGAGTATATATGGGAATGCAGATAAGACAATATAGGAGGCATGTCCAAAGTCTGGCCCAGGGGCCAAGCGTGACCCGTGAACCAATTTTAAAGGGCCCGGGGCTTGTTTTTCAAAATATACTATATGTGGCCACCTCAAAAATCTTGGAGCAAGCAAGTTCACTTTGCTGTTTTTCCATTCACCTCATGAGGTGCAGGACTATCGTACCCCTTTTCGACAGTCATGGGCTGGTTGACTTGGTTTGGTTTGGTTTGGTTTGGTCCGTCAGCCCAGCGCAGCAGGGACGTGCATTCCAGTTACAACAGTGCTACCAACTTGAAAGTGAGTAACTGTTGAATGTTTGTCTTATGTGATGACAGCATTAAGCTTATGTGTGTCTAAAATTCCCTGTTATTTTTGCTGTATGTGTTTTTCTATCACGTAGCAGGGCAGATAAAAGAAGTGTACCTGTTGGAGGTGAGAGGTTTACAGAGCTGCAGTAAGAGCCTATTTTCTGCAGCTCTTCATCAACATCTCACGGTGGGTAATTCTGCTTTCCCTTTCCTTCCTGCTGTGTTATTGAACTCGTCTTTATTGAAGAAAAGCCGCTAATTCAGTGAAAAAACGAACATGTATACAAGAAACAGAAAAATAAAGCAGATTTCTTAAGTACAAACAGGACGCAGGAGAGAAACCAAACCTCCTCCAGAGAAGGTCCAACTCTGGCGCAGCTTGATGTGGCACAACATGTCTAAACTGATAATGGAAACGCAAATCGGCACGGCATGGCTTGACTCACCATGGCCAAAAGTGACAGTGGACAAGGCTCAACAGAGTTTGTAGCCATGCACCAAATATGCTGCGCAGACAAAACTAATGTCTTTAAATAAACAGATGATAAACACAAAACAAACAGTTACCTAGCAGCAGACAATTCCTGCTTGGCATAGACTTAGCCATAGCAAAGAAGTGTGAAGTCGACAGCAAGGGCTGCAACTTTCATGAGCAGTGAAGAGTTTTTTCACCTAAAGATGAAACAGTTGCATTTGTCTCATTTACATAGGATTATTTTTAATAACCCATATAATGTGAGTAGCAGCTGGCCCTGCAGGTATTTTCACATTATCTAATCTTGCCCTCATTCAAAAAAGTTTGGACACCCCTGCAATATAAGCGTACCGGACACTTTATCAGGTACACCTTGCTAGTACCTGGTTGGACCTTTTACCTTCAGAATGGAGTCTTCGTGGCACAGATTCACCAAGGTGCTGGAAACATTCCTCAAATCTCCCGTTCCACCACATCCCAAAGGTGCTCTATTGGACTAAGCTCTGGTGACTGTGGAGGCCATTGGAGTACAGTGAATTCATTGTCATGTTCAAGAAACCAGTTTGACATGATCTGAGCTTTGTGACATGGTGCGTGATCCTGCTGGAAGTAGCCATCAGAAGATGGGTACACTGTGGTCATAAAGTGACGGACACGGTCAGCAACAATACTCAGGTAGGCTGTGGCGTTTAAACCATGCTCAGTTGGTACTAAGGGGTCCAAAGTGTGCCAAGAAAATATCCCCAACACTGTTACACTACCACCACCAGCCTGAACTGTTGATACAAGGCAGGATGGATCCATGCTTTCATGTTGTTTATGCCAAATTCTGACCCTACCATCTGAATGTTGCAACAGAAATCAAGACTCATCAGATCAGGCAATGTTTTTCCCAACTGTAGCGTCAGTTTCCTGTTCTTAGCTGACAGGAGTGGCGCCCGGTGTGGTCTTCTGCTGCTGGAGCCCATCTGCTTCAAGGTTTGATGTGTTGTTCGTTCAGAGATGGTCTTCTGCATACCTTGGTTGTAACGAGTGGTTATTTGAGTTACTGTTGCCTTTCTATCATCTTGAACCAGTCTGGCCATTCTCCTCTGACCTCTGGCATCAACAAGACATTTTCGCTCAGAGAACAGCTGCTCACTGGATATTTTCTCTTTGTCGGACCATCCTCTGTAAATCCTAGAGATGGTTGTGCATGAAAATCCCACATCAGCAGTTTCTGAAACACTCAGACCAGCCCGTCTGGCACCAACAACCATGCCCGATCGAAGTCACTTAAATCGCCTTTCTTCGCCATTCTGATGCTCAGTTTGAACTTCAGCAGCTAGTCTTGACCATGTCTACCATGTGATTGGCTGATTAGCTATTTGTGTTAATAAGCAGTTGAACAGGTGTACCTAATATACCTAAAAAAATAAAATAAAATTAGGGAATAATGCTAAATATCATAAACCCTGAAAATGTGGCCACAAATCTTAAATACTGCTCTATAACAACAAAAACAACAACACAAATGTAACCCCACCCAATCAATTAAGGTATTACTCATTAATTTAGTTATTATTAATTATGTATTGAATTAAAATAAAATGTCTCCCAAAATCAGTTATTCTGCTTTAACAGGACTTTGTGGGAGTGAGAAAAGCACAAAGGTACACTGAAAAAAAGAAAAAGAAATTATGTATGTGATATATTCATCATTTATCAGGTGAACAGAAACACCACTCCAAAGAGAGGATCATGTTGCTCTCTTCCAGCTGTCGCTAACAGGTTGGCTATAACAACTTGATGAGCCTATTATGTCAGCCCTTTGTTCCTGTGAGTTTGTTTCATTGTTCAAAAATGGATTAATGGTAAATGGATTGCACTTAGCACTTTTCAAGCTTAACGGAAAAAGTGCTTTACAATTGGCCTCTCTCTCACACACACACACACACACACCCACACACACACACACACACTGATGGAAACGGAGCTGCCATGCAAGGCGCTCGTCTGCCCAACGAGAGCAGCTTGGGGTTCACGGTCTTGTCCAAGGCCACTTTGACATGTGGATAGGAGGAGTGAGGGATCAAACCACCAGCCCTGTGATTAGTGGACATGCTGCTCTGCCTGCTGAGCCATAGCCACCCCAAATGCTGCTTCAGGTTTGATAGGAAAGCCTGCCCTGTGCATAGTTTCCCAATCTGGATTTATTTACTGGTTTATATATATACATATTTAAAAAAAACTGTAGATCCATAAATTATAATTACTTTAGAGACAAAATCCCACCCCATTACAATAAAAACAACTCCCATGCATTATGGCAGCACAGTAGTAATGTAACTTTCCGTCCCTAATGTGGACAGAAACTCCCAGAAAGACCAATTAAAAAAACCCTCTATGAGAAACGACACCACACTGAGAGGGGGCTGGACTTTGGCTCTCTATAGTTGCTATGTGAAAGCTCAAAATATGAATCAATTGTAAATTAACATTATGATATAATAGATGATGTAGTCTGTTGAGCCAAACATGCATAAATGGAGCCAGCTGCACAGCCTCTTGTAGCTGCGGGATAATGTGACTAACTTGTTGTTCCTCATCCCCGTCATTACTATGAGGATGTCTTAACCTCATTGTGGATTTAACCACCTGGCAGAGAGCTTGTCTGGAATGAAGAGCTAAAAGCTTATTTCCAAATGTAATGAACATGTTACCTATACTGCACATGATCACGTTTGGTCGTGTGTATACGTGCGTGGATGTGTGTGTGTGTGTGTGTGTGTGTGTGTGTGTGTGTGTGTGCGCGTGTGTGTGTGTGTGTGTGTGTGTGGACCTCTCGTGGTTGCAGACATTCAAATTGTTGAAAAACCTGTTTTATTGACTGTTTTATAATGTCATTGACTGCTGACTCCTCACAAACCTAGTTCCATACCCAATATGTTATGATCCACTCAGGCACAATGCAAGATGAATTAATCATCATTTTTGTTATGGGAGCCAGGAGGGACAATTCAACTAAGGCTGCAAACTTTGTTCTGGTCTCAATATGGTGTCATACCTCACTGGAAGCAGAATTTTGCCTTCCCAATTTTGTAGACATATTTTTATTGATTTGGTCATTTTTCCTTGATATTTGTGCGTCTACCATAAATAGGTAGGAAGGCTACATTTTTCTTTGTCTTTTAATTGTGTTATTGTTGTTATTTCATATTTTGGGCTGTGGCCCACAGACAAAGTTAATACCATTAAAAGTGTTGTTATCAATGACATGGATCAAAGATGTGTGCCTGTATTTTACTTATTAAAAATACATCCAACCCTGATAATTATATCAATCTTCTGAAATGATCTGCAGTGTGTCTGCTGGAATTTTAAAAGAAATTCTGGAGTGACCGTAATAAGCTCGGGTAGCTGGAACACAGCCACCTGGTGGGGATCTGCACTCTACTGAGTGCACTTTTCTAGTTTAATGTTTGTAATTACTGTATAGTATGACGATAAGCTGACAATTTACAGGAAAATCATTTCATGTTATTAATTTTTAACAAACGACAATGAAAGTACATTTGGATTTCTGCAATGTCCTTTAAAATGAGAGGAATGACATCTTGTCTGACAGACACCATAAAGCAAATAAATCATACACCAAAGATATCATATTTGTTATAGAGCATATCAGATTTAATGCATTTCTTTTTTACATTTCACTGAGCAAAATGGAAAATGAGGGTTTGGAGAGTTTCAGCAATAAATCACTCGCAAATGTGTTTTCTTTAATGTGATGAACAACAGCCATCATTACTAAATGTCTCTGGTTGGTCTTTGATACAGCTGAACTCTGAAAGTTCCACCTTTGCAGGTTATACAGAAAAAGAAATTAAAGAGAATAAAATATTTCTGTCTATTTGACAAAAATAAGAGGCAAAGATTGTTTTTTTTTTCTTGCTGCAAGATGTTGCAATTTCCATCCAAACCCCTTGCTCTGCCATCAAACCTGATTGTAGCTATGACTAACTGGCAGCTGTTACAAAGAGCTACAGCTCTGTATAGCCCTGTATATGCTCACTGATCCAGCAGAGCATCAGCACCTGCACCTGAGTCATCCACAGTTCATACTGTGTACCAACATGGGAAACAGATTTTATGACTCAAACTTTGTTGTTCAGCCAGTGCATATTTTATAATGTACTGCGTCAGAAAAAATGAGCTTCTAATTAGGCTGCAGTAGTTACTTGCAGAGACCACTTGAATCTTTTTTTAGAGACAGGAGTTTCACAGCGGGAGTCCATTACGCTGCCTGTGTATTCAGCTTTGCTTATGTAAAAACCAAACAGCATTGTTCCCTTTGGCTTAGAGGCCCATGCATGTAAACGGGTATCAGATGATTCCAAAAGGCCGAGCTCTGTCTGAACACAGTAGAGTTGTAGCTGTACACCTATCTGAGGAGCCCAGTGTGTATACTAAACACAGACTGCATGCTCATAAATCACAGGGTGCTTGTAATTATCTACTGTGTGCTGGGAAGATTGTTTCTCTCTTGGGAAATTGAACATTTTACAACCATCAATTGAGATGTGTGCAGTTTACTGCACAACAGCTCCTTGTCATGATGTTCATACCATAATCTCTGTGCAACATTGTCTGCATGCACATTTATCTCACACTGCAACACTGCAAGTCTACCCTATTTGTAATCCGACAGTTTTAATATGTTGCCACATTTTCGGCCTTACAAATTGAACTGTTACACAACAGCAAATACAAACTAAATATACATACTGAAATCTGGTATTTATATTTATTTAACGCCTTCCAAGTAGCCACTTAGATTGTTGCTTTCACCTTTAAACCTGGTTAAACCAGGATTTAAAATGGTGGAACTTTGCAGAGAAATCATGCAGTTCCAATGGGATTGCTGTGATCAGATGTTAGCAAGTAGTAAAGTGACGACAGTTGCAGGAACAGACGTCCAGACGGTCCAAAATGGAGGAATTAGCATAGCTTATTAGCTGTATTGTGTAATTGTCTTTTATTAAAGGCAGATGCTAATTGCACCCAGGTGTCCATAGTCAACAATGCTATTTGCACTCAGGGTGTGGGTGTATTCCCGGCCAAGTGTGGTCATGGACACCCGGGTGAGTATTTCTGGGCGTCCTCGCAATGTTGACATATGACATCAACACCAACAGATCTTTTAGCTATACTGCAAAAGTTTATGTATATAGTATGCTTTCAGCAGCTTTATACATCCTACCAACTGAAAATAACAAGTCAACAAAGTCTAAAAATAACAAACCATTGTTGACTTATATGGGACACAAACCCCAGTCTACTGTGTGAAAGTCCTTTGCTTAATCCATTGATCCACTACATCTTACTCCCCCCATTTTGCTCTTTGCACTACATCATCTGCAATTTCTGGCAGTACATTTGTGAGTTTTTTTCTCATAATTGTACTGTTTTAATCTCAGAGAATGTCCAATATTGGTGAGTACTACCTCTAAGTACGGTATGGCCTCTTTGCCCTAAGCTTAATCGCCTGTGATTGTGACGCATCGACGTGAAGAGTACTAGCCAATCACAGCATGCAGTTGGATCCATAGTAACGTGTTGTAGGGATGGGTGTACAGTACATAGCTGAATAGTTGCAGTGTGACTATTCTCACCTGGGTGCAAATATACAGTCTGTTTACTTAACCTTGTCTGTTGCAGTAAAAACTTTTCCACAAAAGAACAATGGTTTACAGACAGTTATGGGGCAGGAGTCAATGATGCAATGACAAGTCCTTAGTCCAGAGTTAATGACACATTAGTGACCTAGCTAAGCTTACAAGTGTACTTTTTATCAAACAAATTAGTGTGCAGTGGTGATCAAAATGGCAGGGGGAAATAACCAGAACAGTAGAGAGAACATAGAGAGAAGCTCAGGGAACTATGCTGTCTCAAGAGTGCCACTGGTGTTAGCAAGTAATGGTTACCTCTCCAGCACTTCATCAACTAGCCTTGCAATTAGACACTGCATCACCAAGCTTCCAGCCTATTGTATCCTCGGGTCCACGTCATTGGTCCGACAGCCCATTGGTTTGACATCCCATTAGTCCGACTGTCCGCGGTGCTGAACGGCTCGCAGCGGGCGTATGGTGCGCCGCGACCGGCTCTGGGTCAGCTGGGGAAGGCTTGAGGCGGAGCAGGCTCGCGGCTTATGTGTTTGCCACTTTCTTTTTCGTTTTAACCCACACCATGATCTTTTCCTGACCCTAACCAAGTGGTTTTTGTGCCTAAACCTAACCAGACCTTAACCACAGGGCATCATGATGATTTCGGAACAATGGGTTTAATATGGTCGGAACAATGGGATGTCGAACCAATAGGCTGTCGGACCAATGGGCAGTTCCCTGTATCCTCGTACAATGGTTCTTATGATATCTTGTGAATGAAGTTATGTGCTTAGCGTAAAATTACGTACTTAATGTAAAGTTACTTTACATTGGGTTTAGACAAGTAAAATAACCTTGATGAAATTTAGGAAAGAACAGGTTATTCTCAAAAACTGTTTGTGCGTTTTCCTGCAATAAGTAATACACCCAAATTTGTACATATCCCACGTATTTTGAAAGGCTGTGATTACATGACCATTGATGGGAGTAAACAAGGAAGCAGTCCCAAGCGGTCTTGTAAAGAGGCAAGTTGGAGTCGTGGGTGGGTCACAGAAACCCAGACAGTTCCCTGTCTAGAACCGTTTGAACTTTGAGTAAACTTGGAGCCATATTAAAGTATATCCTCACCATGTTTCTTTTCCTAAACCCAACTACAGTAACTTTATCTGCCTAAACCTATGCTCCGTAACTTCACGCTAATTAAGTAACTGTACATTCATTCATTCATTCATTCATTCATTCATCTTCTAACCGCTTCATCCTCTTGAGGGTCGCGGGGGGGCTAGAGCCTATCCCAGCTGACATCGGGCGTAACTGTACATTACGGACGTAATATTCATGGGGTGCTAATTTGTTGGAAATCATACAAACCATTCTATGAGAATATGTTGAAAAGACACATCGTTGGGCATCTCTAGGTTTAAGCAAGTAAAGTTAAGCAGGTTAGGTTCAGAAAACGAAACATGGAGACAATAAACTTGAAATAACTCAAACTTGCCTTGGTTTCACATGGTTTTGAACACCAGTCTCCTATGGGAAATTTCTGTGTTGTTTGACCCATCCAACATGTCCTTACACTGACTTTCAGTCTTTATACTACTTCCTTCATTACTCCCATTAGCACATTGGTCATGTGATCACAGCCTTCACTATTATGTGGGTTATCTACGAATTGCGGAGCATTTACTTTTCGTAGGTATACATATTGAAAGTGCATGAGAACAGCCCCATCTATTTATCTTGGACGAGCTAATGTCGTTTTGTGGTGTGACCAGAGACTACGTTTACATGTTCCGGTCTATAATCAGTGACAAGAGCTTTGACATGAATGACATACTGAATCCAGCGCTCCCCGATAGGCAAATCTCTGATAAAGGACCTGAGACAAGCACTTGGCTCTCATCGGTGTGTGCTACTGTGCTTTTACTGCTTTTATCAGAATATACCTCTCCTGCACTTAGTAAAATGGGAGAAGCAAGCCACCTGCTGCTTGCCATGATTCAGAGTCTTGTGAAAACGAGTCAGAGCTACTTAGTCTGACCAAAGATGGCTCCCTGGGGAATTACGCACCACTTGGAAAATAGCCACTATAGTGGTACAGTGCGCCCATAAATGCCAAAACAGTGGAAGAGATCAAGTAGTTTGCCTCCCCAAAGTAGTCTGACTTAACTCAAGAGGGCATGTTTGCACAGAAAGAGCATAGTCCAAGAGCTAAGTTCAGAAAATGTTATGTAAATTGACATAATGATATCAACAATTGTAAAAGGGTTAAACAACCCATTACAAATTAAATCTAATTTCTCTCCTAATGCCAGTTTTCTGAGATGGCTTTTATTGTCTGGCTGAGCATTTGTTCTGATTATTTGTAGGAAAAAAGGCTCCATAGAAATACAGCCACTGACCGAGTGGATCTTTAAATTATTGAATTGGCTTGGCCCACATTTCCCACCTTTTCTTCCCAATGGGCTCCTTAATTATATGTGACAGCACAGACAAGATCTTTCTGTATGCTTCCAAGTTCATTTGGCTGCCATTATCAGTAACATCAGTAGAATCCAGTGAGCCAGGTCCAGAGGCAGCCGTGCATGCTGCAATCATGACGCTGCCTCCCACATGCTTCACAGGTGAGAAGATGGGCTCTGCTGTTTCTTTGTATTTGGCTCTGTTCTTGCTGCTGATGAAAGGCTTGCAACCAGCTGCGTATCTTTGTGCTTTGTCTGTATTAGTCCTGCTACAATGATGAATTATGACTGTTTCACCCTTTGGAACCTAGAGATTGTCTGCGATTTTTTGGGCTGATTTTATTTTTGCATTACAGCTGTAATATGTTTTTTTTTTCTTCATCAGTTGCTGTCATCTTCCTTGGATTCCTGGGCATTGCTGATTGCACTCCAGCAGTTCCTTTCATTTCTAGGATGTCCAATGCGATTGATTTTTTGAAGTCCAACTGCTCTACAAAATCTCTAATTAGAGTGTTTTTGGATAAACATAATCTTCAAAATTGCTTGCTTTCCCATCAAAGGCAGCTCTCTTGTTGCCATCTTACTTTGTGCCATACAACTCAAGAAGCCAACTCTAAAGACTAAAATCAAGCCAAGACATTCACAGTTTGTTTGTGCATACATAATTACTAAAATATGGAACACCTGAACTCCTAAGAACACTGGTCTCCCAATGGTCCAAATATTTACGATCACCTGAGACTGAAGGATTGGACACAGATAATAAAACTGTTCCAATGTGGTTGTTTTGCAAACTTGCCAATGTAATATATCAACTTTTCGATTCGAAGCAGATAGAATGTTTTGTGTGGGAAAGTCATTTTTTGGCCAGAAATTCTTTTGAAAAAAACTTTTTTTTTTTTTTGTAAAAATGGAACACAAAGTTTTCTCACATAAAAACTGGGTTTGCAAAAGTCATTTGAGATGTGAATTGTATAAAAATAAAAATGTTTAGACATGGGACCCCCCCCCAAAAAATCAGAAAGTATGCCTGGAATTGGTTTATTTGTATGTGTATGTGGGTGAGTGTTGGTGCAATGACCCAAAGGTCCACATGGTAACTGATCTCTTGACCATTGTAACCCCCCTCACCTTCCTGTCCTTCTCATTTGCCACAATATGACAAACGGACGCTTCAAACTGGGAGGAAGCTCATAATGAATGCTTAGAGGATTATCCCTGATGAGGGCAATTTGTCACTGACAGACTTTTGTGGAACGACAAAACGCCTGAGACACACAATCTGCTGGGACGATGATGATGGGGCAGGATGGGAGGGTGAAGAAAGGGAAGGAAGAGGAAAACACAGAGAGAGGAAGTGAGGTAACGGAGTGAGGAAACATAACACTATTTCAGGACAGTCTTACTGTATATCATAATCTTCGATAGCCATCAGAAGAGACCGGAACACATCATCATGCAGGGATTTATAACATTTTGTTACATTCACTAGAATTGGAAGTAAAGTCTGATGTAAAATCTAATTAATGTACATAGATGCTTTGCTTAAGTAAAAGTATCATAGCAATAATGCAAAAATACTCATTAATGTCAGTCATTCACAATCATACTGATGTAAAGGTACAGAAGCATGATCAGGAAATGTATCTAAAATCCTCATTCTATAGGAAAAAATGGTCACTGAAATGGATTTATATGATCTGATTGTTAATACTGATACATCAGTGTGTAGATAGCATTTTCCTGTTGTAACTGAGGGGAAGCTAATTTTCCCAACTTTATATAGAGTTACAAAGTTTGGCCCAATGGCTCCCAACTTACAGGTTTTGCCCCGGGAGTGGTGGATCACAAAATACATCTGAGGGATCATGAGAGGATTTCTATGGTCGTAAAGAAGAAAACGAAGCTCTACAGTGTATTCATTTTTCGGTGGAACTGCTATCAACTCATATCTCACATCTGAAATGAAACACGGGGCCCCTGCTCTTACTGCTCTTTATGTGGTGTCATAAGCCAAAAATCTTTAATCTTTTTTTTTTTTTTTTTTTTTAAAGATATGTTTTTGGGCATTTTTGCCTTTAATGGATAGGACAGCCAAGTGTGAAAGGGGGAGAGAGAGAGGGGGATGACATGCAGCAAAGGGCCACAGGCTGGACTCGAACCCGGGCCGCTGCAGCAACAGCCTTGTATATGGGGTGCCTGCTCTATCCACTAAGCCACCGATGCCCCTGGGTTTAATTTTTATCATCTGTACCATATGGTTTTTATTTAAAATCTTAATCTGACAACTAGCTATAGTTGTGAGATAAATTAAGTAGCAGAAAATGGAAATACTCAAAGTACAGGAATCTCAAAATGCAAATCAAGCACAGGACAACTGAAGCAATTAAAAACAATTAATTTGTTATCAGTTCTATTTCTGTCTGTACTTTGGTCCGCCCATGTTTAATACATAGCAGGTAAAAACAACAAAGTGCAGTATAAGAGCTTTAGTATCTGAAAGCAACAACAAAAGATCAGTATTCACAGTATTTCAAATGGCTCTTTTTTTTCTGTGCTTTAATATTTAATGTCACCTTGCACTACCTTACAATACCACAGCCCTGCTCTGTGTATCACTGTTTGGCACTGAGAGTGCAGGCAGGAATTATGAAATAATCTCTGTGAATGGTCCTCTATTAATATGAATAAAAAGCATGATTATCAAATTTATTATCACATTATTGTTATTATCATTAATTTAAGATAATAAGATGCCTTTGTTATGCTGTTTTGTGGTAGCCTGAATTGCCGAAGTGTTGACAAACCCTGCTAAATAATACAATAAGGCAGTATCACACATGGCAGTGTAGTGATTTTGACACAGTCTCCCAGTCCTATACCACACTCTGTAGAACAGGTCTTGCCTGTGATGTTCAACGAGTAGAGGTCATAATTCAGATTTCACCATTCACCATTACAGCAATAAAGTGAGCTTACAGACATCCTGTACAGCAAAGTCATCCTCATTCAGCACATCTTTTTCTCTCTCTGTCACTGAACTCTAATGCTAAGGGCTCCTCAAAAAGTTCCAGCTTCCTCTCAGACAGGCTGGCTAATTGGGCTGCCATTAAAACCAGGCCAGCGCTGCTGCCGAAGCAGCCGAGAGAGAGAGAGAGAAAACGTGGAGCAGCGAGAGAAACATGAAAAGACTCAGAGAGGGTCATCCGCTAATAAACAGGCGACGTGCAAAGCGGCAAGAGCGTCTTGAGGGAGAGAGATTCTATGAGAGCCACTAAATATGTGTATTAAAGAGCGAGTCTGAGTGTAAGAGAGACAGAGACATACAAAGCGTGAGAATGTGAGACAAAGAGAGAAGTGGCAGAGGAGAAAATCTTCGTGACATAAAACAGAAAGCTTGATCAATGGATCCCTCAGTCACCTCGTTAATAAAGACCAGCGCTTTTATTAGACGCAGAGCCTTGCAATATTTATACCATGAATATTTCAGAGTCCCCGGCAGGAGCCCAGACACAGCCTTTCTGCGGTGAAGTCGCAGCTTTCCCTTCCACCCAGACGGCCAGAGGAAAAGAGTTAAGGTCCTTCATCATGCTTTCTTATTTCAGTGTAGAGCATGAAAAAGTTAAAAAGAATTCTTTTGAGTGTAACTACTCTACGCTAAGGCTGGGGAACTGCTACACAGGAATCCGAAGCACCCCCTGGGTGCTTCGGATTGCAGGAGTGGGTGCAGGAGTGAAAGGGCATAATGTAAAATATGTTTAATATGCTCTACATGAGAAACAGACCAATTGAAAATCTACCCTGGCTCAACATGAATAAATCAAGTCTTAACCTAGAAAAACTCGATCTGAAAGGAAATCAAAGACAGAGATGGGCACAAAAACATCAGAAAGTATCTTCACTATTCAAAAGTATCAAAAAAATAGAAACTGCTGCTATGAGAAAATTTATTTCATTAAAATACAAGTCATTTGTAATTTAAAAATACAACTAGAATTACCACCTCATTGCACTTACAGTTTACATCCATGTCAGTGAAAACCTGGATGCTTCACACGCATCTGTCTGCCTGCAGCACAGACGATCTACACAAGCACAGTTTCAAGGTGGGCACCCAAGAGTAGTGTCATCAATTCCCAAGCCAACATTTGTATGTGGGGCTCATTTGGGAAATAAATTTGCTGAAAAATGGGCCATAGATTGGATTGTCCATGTGTTCCTTTATGGCCCAATGCCAAATGCCCAAATGGTTGGGTTTGCCCAAGTGGGTCCTAGATAATACCTCATAATACCTCTGGCCACAGGTATCGCTGGCGTGGATCCGTAAAAATGCATTCTATACAAACTGATAATATCACATTTTAGGCATTTATTAGCTTTATTATGGGTCTAACCTTCACTCCCCTACATTAAAAGGTGCCCTACCATTTTCCACATCATAATTTTGAAGTGGCCAGTCTGGATATCTTGGAGGAAGGAGGCTGCAATACTCTGACTTTCTATCAACTAAAGGCCTCATTTCCACTCCATGGTTCAGCTTGACTCAACTTCATCCAACTCACTTCTGCTACCACGGTCCCTTTCTCTATTTCATTTTCCACTGCAGATAGTGCCCCCTCAGTGTAGGTGAAAGTGTAGCAATGTCATGAGAAACTGTCTATCTTCATCCTCAACGCAACGCTCACTGGATCTTTTCATCTGCACTATCTGCACTTTGTCAATCGTAAAGCGTAGTGTATGCCGTAGTTTTACCAAGCAGAAATCTCCAAGACTGAAAAATGAAGCCAACGTGAACTGCCAAAAATTGCAGTTCCTTAAATGGCCACTTGAGACTAACTCTGGAAGCAAGCTGATCCCCAAAGACATCCAACTTTCCAGTAGAAATGTGTGTAATCAACATGTGTAAAGCCTGGTACAAAGATGTTTTTTGGTCTCTGTGGCTAATTCCAACATTCCAAACAAGTGATATTTTATTTAGGCTAAAGGCCCCTTGAGTGACAGGCTGTCTGCAAAGTGTCACTACAGACTATGAGTCAGTTCCACGTCTCGCTCCTCCACAGCACCACCCCTAACCCTAACCCCCCTAACCCTAACCCTAACCCAAATATGGTCACTTCTGGCTCTAAAAAAACACGATGGTGATGGCTGAAATGCCAAACTCGAAGCATCAAAATGGGAGTCCACAAACCAATGGTTGATGTTGTAGTGAATACATCAATTATTTTATGCAGTAAACAAGTTTTACAGACTGACATTTTAAAAAATCTGGGGGGAATGGATAAAATAATGATTGATGCTATCAACAGGAGCTTGGCTATTTGTAAATGGCAGGTTTCTGCCATTCTGTGTCACACTAACAATTCTGTCCGACCAATCAGTGTTCTGCAGTGTTTTAACTCCATCACTGGCTCAACTCCCTGAGAACCTCATCTGAGGTAGTACACAAAAAAGTACCAGGTACTATCCACAACTTTTACCAATGGAAAACCAAAAAGCAGCAACCAGAGGTGAGTAGAGCTGCGCTGTACCATGCATTGGAAATGCTGCAAAACCATCCATCCATCGACTGACTCAGTAAACAGCCAGCTGAAATGCAGCAGAGGGAAATGAACAGTCAGGTCACATTGATGCACTAGATCTTTCCAATGGCAATAAGACTGAGCGTTTAGCAGATGTCTTGTTAAAGAGCAATAAATAAAAATGCAAAGGAGGAAGTACATTTCTCAGACCTCCGACTTCAAAAGCAACCAATTAAACTAATGATAAAGACACACACAACAGTACCATAACAGCAGAGTATGATGCTGTACAAAAAAGCAGAAAAGAAAGAGAGCTATGTTCTCTTATCCTAAAATACCAACAACAAAAAAAAAGAATTAATTTTAAGTTTTTCAAATACACAAACACAAGCACTAAAAGTTTTGTTACAAATAACACAACTTTTTCTGTCCAGCAAAATACAAACTAAAAAATATCCGAAAGTAATAAAATACATATTTTTAATAAATTTAATTGAAATACTGCCCATCTCTGCCCAAGGACAGTCTTACCCAATCAAACAGGCCTGATCAAAATGTTGGCTGAGCAGACTCTAATAGAGAGAATGCACCAACACTGACAGTAGCATGATGCACCACTAATTAACTTCAGGGTTCACAGTCTTCACTTCAGACTGGTGCTGTGTAGGACGTGTCACAGAAATGTTACTAGGGCTGATCAAATAAGACTACTGTAATGACTTTTGTAGGGAAGTGACTCGGGGGCTCAGTCAGACACCAGAACTACATGTAAAACTGCCAACACATTTACATATAAAGTGTGTGGCTTCTCACGCTCAACTTGAAGCCCTGTGTCACACTGTGGCTGCTCATGGTGTTAAACTGAAGTCCAAGCCTCCTGTCAGTGTCTGCTGTGCTGGCAGACTGTGATAATCACTCCTGACTAAGGCCTTGGCTATCACTCTCATCCAACACACTCCCATCCTGGAGGCTTCTGGACTGCAGAGAGGAAAAGGACACCAGCATGTCTGCCAACAAGTCCTGCAGGCCATCCAGTTGATCTCGTATGTGTTGGTCTGCCATTCTCTCCCGACATAAGGCTTGTTTAGCCTTTGCTTTCTGTAATCACACTGTCTGAAGCTAACTACTGCGGTGCTTTCTCTCTTTTATCACTAGAAGTCCCTAATCACACCCTCCAAATTGTCCAGCTTTTCCCAGCAACCCACCAGGTTTTATATATGTATTGTGCACTGCTGATGAGCAATTGAAGGTGCACTGTGTGAGCCAGGTCCACAAGGCTTTTCTCCAGGGCTCCCCCACATGAGCGTACAGGCTGCTGACAGTATTCTTGAGATAAACAACCTCTGATGAACTCACAGTTTCCTTTTGAAGGTTTTCTCTTTCTCTGATTGGAGCACCCTGCATGTCACAAACTGAGGGTGCTTTCATGCCTGGTTCACTTGAATTTTGGTTTCAGGCAGCCATTAAAGCAACAGTTTGGACTTTAAAGTGGGGTTGTATGGGGTACCTATCCTTAGTCAATATATTATACATACAGCAGATGTCAGTCTGCAAACCCCCAGTTTGGAGAGGCAGGACGGAGTCCAACAGAGAAGCTAAGCACTGTACTGCTATTGAGGGGGGTCAGCCACAAAACATATATTATCCCCCTAAAATCTTCCCACCTAAAAAGATCAGTATCAGTTGAAGTGTACCCTATATTGAGAATATTTCTTCCACTTTACCTTTCCATCAGGCAACCCGGTCCTGACGGGGAAGCCGTTAACTGCTTCAGTTTCTCAACTTTGCTCTTGTCAAAGCCACCAGATTCCATTGACAAAAACAACTATTCTAGCTTGCTCAACACAGGAGCTGCTGATCTACTGCTGCTTCAATCACTTAGTTGGTTTGTGTTATTGTGATCTGAACTAAGCCTTTCAAACACCAAAGTCACAAAATTACACAAACAAATAACTGTTCGAGAGAGCAATAGATCAGCAGCTCCTGTGTTCAGCAATGTTTAAATCACTGTTTTTCTCAATAGATTCTGGCTTTCAAGAGGGTTTATAACAGCTTCATTTTCCTATTGGAAATCACTGTCTGACATTAAAAGTGTAGTTCACATTTTTGAAGTAGGACTGTATGAGAGTCTCACCTGTAGTCAGTGTGTTACATACAGGAGATGGTGAACGGCATGCTCCTTGTTTGTGAAATCTGATGGGACTAGCACCCCAGAAGCTGAGCAATGCATTGCTATGGATTAACGTATTATAGCTGCTTATAAAAGGCCCACCTTTTTTAAAAAATCAATATCAGTCTAAGTAGATGCTACATCTAGAATATTTTCACTGCTTTACCTTGTTGTCAGGCAGCCCTTTCCATCGGAACTACATTTTCTCAACCGTATAACTTTCATATTCCTACGCAAAAGTCCAACTGTGCTGTGAACACTGCAGGTCAGCTGTTAAGGTCAGAAAGTGCTGTTGCAGAAACTGACTAAAATGAAACTTCACTTTTCTAAATATTTTAAAGATGGTGTGTGCTTGTGTTTTTCCGAGCTGTTCAAAGAAATGAAAACAGCTGTGGCTAGTTACACTAAGTATAGATGTCAACTCTCCACCTGCAACACTGAGACAACTCGATATTTGTTGTCTTGACATTTCTCTCAAGAGGATGATGTGAAACCACCATCAAAAAGGCAAAAAAGACACTTGCTGAAGAGCACTGCTATACCCAACCATCAGGTAAAATACCTATAAATGGCACAAATGGAACTTCATTTTTCCTGGAGGAACATTTTTGTGCCAGAGAATGCTTCAAATTACAGTAACAGTAAGTACAGTGAACACAATTTTAAAGATTCACAACCAGTAAAAGCCAGACAACCAGTGGGTTCCCAGGGTTAGGGTCTCTCACTGGGCCTAGTTTTCTAACAATAGAGTATAAATATCTGGCAGAATATACAAATATACAAGATAAAAGTGTTTTCTAAGAGGAAAAGCAAAAACCAGTGCCTAATAGAGTAACAATAGGAGTATGATAAGTACAAACGTCACTAAAATGAACTAAGATCCTTCAGAAAGACCCTGAGGTTGAGTTGTAACCAAATTCCATTCATGGAAGCAGTAGCTCTCAGAGTCTGTGGGCATGCATTTACAGTTCACATTTAGCTGCTGCTCTTTCTTGGCCTCTAGTTTCCACAGAAGTTTCCCCTCTCACTCTCTTTTTTGGCCCATTCAGTCTCCCTTTGCAAAAGTTCTTCCTTCTGGTTCCCAAAGGTTTCCTGTTGTCTCCACAGCAAACAGGATTTTATAATCACTGTCATAATCACTCAATTTTTTTTTCCTTGTATTTGTTGTCTCTTCCATAAACCACTAAAAGTCTGACCCAAACAGCTGATCTGTGCAATACAGTGAGCGGCACAGCTGCACTTTTGCATAGGAATACAAATATTGTACAGTTGAGAAAATGTAGTGCCAAAAGACAGGGCTGTCTGATGGCAAGATAAAGCAGTGAAAATACTCTAAATATAGCATCCTCTTAGACTGATATTGATTATTTTGAAGAAGTCTTTTTGTAGATAGCTAAAGAATGTTTTTCTGTTAACCCTAATCCACAGCATTGCATTGCTGAGCTTCTGGGGTGCTGCTTTAGGAAACGGGCCATCTACTAATATACTGACTAAAGATAAGTGTCTCATACAACAACACTTTTAAAAAATCTAAACTCTCTATAGGGTGAAGCAGTCATAATATTCTAAATACAGCATACTTTTCAATTGAAATAGATATTTTGAGGTTTGGGGGGGGGGGGGTGGTAAAAAACGTTTTGTTGTTGACCCCTCCACAGCAGTACATTGCTTAGCTTCCACGTCGGGCTCCAGCCTGCTTCTTCCAACTGGAGGTGTGCCGATTGACATCTACTGTATGTGATATTCTGTTTATGGATAAATACCCTATACAACCCCACTTCAAAAAATCCCAACTATCCCTTTAAGCTGTGACATTGTTACATATGTCCAAAGGTTTGGATCATTTTCACGTACATAAAGCAAAGAAACAAACAAGCTGTTGGAAGATTGTATATTTAACAGGCAATATCAGGTCAGTTACACTTAATGAATTGTTAGCCACTTCTTTAAAGTTGTTATCAAAGATCAGTGGAAGAGAGGACACACTGTCTTTACACTAATTTCAACTGATGCAAACATATTCAGGTGAGTTTACGGAACACCCTCTGAATTGTGACACTGACATTTAAAAGAGATTAGTAAAGTGAATGGGCAATATTGTCCTGTGTGTGTGTGTTTGTGTCATAGTTAATCTGTGACCATTTTTCATTTTATTATGTCTCATATGATAAAATGTAACCTCATAACTATTCATTATATTTTTAAGAGGGGGCGAGACAGGTTGTTGAAAATGTCTTGACATTTCACAGTATCTGCAAGGTGGAGAGTCATTAAAAAGGCCACAGAGTGTTGTATCGACACGGCTCGAGACAGAACCATGGCTTGTGTGGCTTTGCACAGCTAAGTTTTGTAGCACTGACAGAGTCCAGTTAGAAAGGGCCAGTTACATACACAGCAGCGTGATGGATTACTCACTGCTGATTGAGTAATGTGACTTGGCACAGGTGTGGAACAGCCTGAGGGATTGTTTTCAGACAGGAGCAGGGAGGGTGGACTTTCAGGACATTGTCCTCTAATGAGGAACACACAGCAAAGTACTGTAGTTTTCTGTTCAGAGTATTGTACCTCTACCTAGTGCACACATGCAGCCCAGCCTTCCCTTTAAGAGCCTCTTTGGAGTTTGGAAAAAATCATTTCATTTCAGTCTGTGTGAGAGTATCACATATACATTATGTATCAGTTGGTTCCAGCTCTTTGTTGAAACTGCAGTATGATGAAATAGTCAAAGCAAAGACTCTATTTTCTTACGGTTCCACAGTTTCATAACATGCAATAGAGGTCTTATGCATCTTTTTACATCTATTTCCCGAAAAGTCAGCCCGACATGTTTGGTATCTTTGGAAACCTCGGGACCTCCACAAGAATGTATAATGAATTATTGTCTGCTCAAACATAGCTTAGCTGCCGCCTGTGTTTGTATAGGCTTATAGAGTTAAGAATTAAATGTAAGAACTGTTCATCAAGATTTTTTGTTTTATTAAATAAGTCAGTGTAATAATCTTTTTAATCTGCCTTTTGATTTTGGAGTGATTTAATAGCCTTAGTTTCTGTTTTAATCATTGGTTTTTACACTGCTTTTTTAACTCTGGTGTTTATTTTATTCTACTGACTTATATTTACTGATTTTTAATATTGTTGCAAGTTTTAGTCCTGCAAATTGTATTTGTGGTTTCTTCTTTTTTTTCTTTTTTCTGTGTTATTTCAATGTTGCTATGTTAGACAATTTGAGCTGTATGTTTTTGTATAAAAGGTACTATATAAATCAAGCTGAGTTAGACTTGGAGTAGTAAGTGCAGGTACACATGTGGACCCAAATACTGTTGCATAGTGCAAACTTACTGTAAACATGTGTGTGTCCAAGCACTGTTATAACCTCAGCTGACTGCAGCTCCATGTGTTAAGCAAGATTTTGAATCAATGCTGTACCTATGGTGTAAGCTCTGTGTCAACACAGTGCCTGTGCCGTAGCCTGACGTGCACCTCCCCTGAAATGTATGTTGCAGCAACGAAGACCTCTTGTCTATTTTGTCAGCTGAAATCCATTTCCCTCAGTGGAAACAAACGCTTTTATTTACTTTTATTTCACAGATAAGACACAACAAATTGTGAAGACAAAAAAGGCCCATAAAATGGAATTTTAAGTTTTGTGTGTGATTCATTCTGTCTTCATATGTGTAGAGGAAGTTTCCGCTAGTCACTAGGTTAATTTATACAATGTAAAATGCCATAGGCTTGTGCTAATAACATGCCAATAACATGTTGTATTTGTTTGGACAGGTAGGTATGTTCCAGGATTCATTCCATCCATCTATCCATCCATTTTCAACCACTTATCTGAAGCCGGGTCGGGCGGGCAGCAGGCTGAGCAAAGTATTCCAGACATCCCTTTCCCCAGCAATGCTTCCCCCCCCGAGATGTTCCCAGGACAGACAAGATATGTAATCCCTCTACCCAGGGCCTCCTACCAGTTGGATGTGCCCAGAACACCTCTAACGGGTGGCGCCCAGGAATCCTGATCAGTGCCCGAACCACCTCAACTGACCGGATGTCTGAGCTCCTTACCTTATCTCTAAGGCTGAGCCCAGCCCAGCCAGCTCCAGGATTCTAGGAGGGGTCAAAACAATCACCATAAGTCTAAAGGAACACGGTGTTATTTCCTCAGTGTTTGTATAAGGTCTGCACAGATCTCCTCACAGATCTCTTCCGAACATGTCAACAGCATCCACCATCTGCACTCTGTTTCTCCAGCATTTTAAGCCGTGTTTATTTTTTTTCATTTTACAGGTTTCCATATCCACCTGCAAAATGTTCGCAATCTCACATCAGCCATTCTGACAAGCGTGTTTGTTAGTGTGAAGTGGCATGGAGACGTACCTGCTTAGCTCTAAACAGGGTCTTTAAAGGTCGCTTCTGTAATGTGTTTGCCTTTGTTCTCCTTTGTTCAGACTCCACTACCTTACTGCACGTCACACCCTGATTTCCTGCTCCCACAGGTGCCTAATTGCACTGTCATCTCTGATGTGACTGTGCTTGCATGAGGTTTTTTATCTCTTTTGTCCAGCACTGCTATGGGGGAAAATTGGACTGATCACATGCTTTTTTTGTAGTGCTTTCATCTTTTCTTGAAAAGTAATTCACCCTGTTTTTGAACAGGTCTTGTGTCCCATTCATGTGGCTTTGTTAAAATTTCTTCAAGCTGCTCTCTCTCATTGTTGCTTTTGTAGCACAAATTTTAAGAAATACTGAAAACCTGACTAATATAAAACTTTTTTTTAATTCTTTCTACTTACTAAAAGGTTACTTTTATTGTCAGTTTCCGGATCTGACTTTATCACCTCAAATGGTGATGGTCTTCGTCAGACACACTGCATGTGGTCCCGCCACCTCAATCTGTGTACGCTGACAAAGGAGTGGCATTAACAGAACACAGGGCTGTGGAGAACCTCCCGCAGCCAGAATCAGGCCTAGAAGCTGGTGAGGGGGTGGAACAGAAACACTCCTAGCAAATGGTGCATGCCCTTAACCCTGAACATGATGGAAACGAGTGATTTTAATACATGTCAGAAATATTCTTAATGATACCGTAATGTAAAAAATGTTGCATTTTGCAGATTTTAAACAGAATCAGGCTCAACTTGTGGGAAAAGTGGATTTTCTGCAGGAAAGCGTGGTGATGGGCTTTACTGCACATGGGCTGATGCTGGCATTTATCAAAATATCAGCTATCCACAAATCAATGGGGTCCAACTCTTATGCATCTGATGCAGTTTCTTGCATCACTACATCATACATTATATGATTGATCAACATGCCAAGCCATAGGATGCCATTTTGAGCTCTAGAATAAACTATGCCCTGGCAGTATACCTGGCAATTCATTTCTGTGTTTATTTAAAGGTTCTGTATGTAACTACACAAATTAATTGTTTTGTATCAACAATGGGTGAGCAAATTCTAATGTAACTTAAAAACTGAGACCTTCCTAACCTTTCTCGATTGCCTATAACAACCTGTGGACTGACTTCTATGTGAAGGACTCCAGACGAATCGTCCAGGAAAATCCAAAGGACATGATGAAACTTCACCAAGAAATCACTTTCTGGCAAATAGCCCACTGGGTATCTCTCTTTAGTTCCACTGCAGTGCAACAGTGCATAAAAGTAGCTATTGTTAGTTAAGAAATGCAGTCCACTAACATCAACAAATGATCGGCAACCACCACAACACAGATTGTGTGTCTGTTACATACATTTTGCTGCGGCAGCCCTTAGATGGACCTTCAAATGATGGTTGAATTTGCACTGGCTGAATTTGAGCTGTAACAGCTGCTGACTGAAGGTCCGTCTCCGGAGCTGAAGTTCGCTCTCCGATGAGCAGTAATGTGCAGTGGGGACTGAAGCTGTAGGTCAGTGTGGTGCGCTAACTAATTCTTGTCTTATTTGTGTCAGTAAAGTCATCAAATTAAGTGCCCTCTGGTGCTGAAAAAAATCCAAGAGTAAAAGTGGACATGTGAAATATATTGTGAGATTCTGGTTTTAGCTGGCTATTGTTACATAACATTGGGTTGCTTGCAGTTAACGTTGACGAATTGCTAGCTACCAAAGGCAGCAAAATACTGTATTGAGAGATAATGTCAGGTAATTTATCCAGGCTCCCGCGGCTGGTTCAACCACGAAGCAACCAAAGCCAGATCCATGCAGCATAGCTAACTTAGTTAGCTGGCTGACCAACAATCCAACTGTAACCTATATGAAGGTTAGCCATAGAGCTGTAAAGCTACACTGCACAGATCTGCTGTTGGTTGTTTTGTTACATTGGCTGATGAAGTAACACGCAAACAGCAAGGAAGTTAGTATCATGGAGCCAATGGTCCAATTGAAAATTAGGAACATTGCAGATAATGTTGTTCTTTGATGACTGTAATTTATTTTCCAGTATTCTCTGTGGTGTAGAGAAGGGTATACACAGGTATACCCAATTTTTTTACTGACCTTTACAGTAGGCCCACCTATTAGCCAGAAAGTCATTGGAATATAGGAGAATGTACCCTCTGCCTCCTCTGCAATCTACCCTTTATCCACTTCATCAACTACCACTACACCACTGAGTATTTCAAAAATATGACGCTGATCAATCGCAGTCGGTCAATCTTGTGGCTAATGCAGGCGCTTTGCTAAGGAGGATGCTGACTGAAGCTCACTTAAAGGCCTTTGAGAAAGGTGTCACTAATAAGGATGTGTGCTGTATCATGTAGCCCAGTTTTTTAACTAGGTTCGGGAACAAAGACCACGCCTCGAACACATCCATTTCCGCCCAACAGTATTTAAGCACACCTGAGCACACCTTAAGCATCCTCTTTCCCTTCGACACGTTTCTCACATCGACCAACGTGCACTTCATGTGTAACCACAGGCTTACCTCAATCTAAAAGTAAGACAAACTCTAGCTTTTATTGTATCAATTAATCAACTCACCACGGATCCAGAGCTGCAGAACAATCCTCCTGATCCAGACAAAATCCACCTGAAGGCGATTATCCTCGTGTCATATCATTCCCGCAGCAGTCGGACTACAGACAAACTTCCAGGCAGAGCTGCAAGCGTTCCGCGGCTTCCATACCTCGGCCTCGCCAGCTCCTCCATTCCACCTGCCCCACAAACTCTCTCCGACTCCGGATCGATCCTCCTCTCCATCCACGAGGGACAAGAATCGCGGTTGCCATTGGCGCTGCCGCGCATGCACGTTCTCCACCTGTTCCCAACGACCTATTGCCGCGCGCTCACGGCGCGGCCTTCTCCACGCAATAGCATTCTCCACATCACAATCCAAACTGGACATCAGAGACCAGGCGGCGGACAGTCTCCAACGAGAAAAGGAATTCCCTCCAACTGCAGCCACACAGCTGGGTTCCAACGCTGCTTCATTAAACGCCGCGTCTACCTAACTGCCGGCATCTGGGGATCCTAGCGAGACATCCACGCTGGGATCGCCGCCTGTGACGTCACAGACTCCCGCCCCTCGAAGGCAGCAGCCAGTACCATTAGCACCCACTAGCAGGGAGCCAGGTTGTATGGTTTCAAGTTTTAGTATCAGTAACAAGTTATTAGTAACGCGTTACAGTAATGCCATTAGTTTTGGCAGTAACTAATACTCTAACGCGTTACATTTTAAATTCAGTAACTCAGTTACCGTTACCAAACAGTGTGTTAATCCCTTATTTTTGGCCAGGTTTTAAAACAGTTTGCAGCATGCAGTATTCCTTCACAAACTGAAGTAAATTCTTACCAGAGCATCTTAATGAAACACGTCTCTCACCATCTCTGAAGTCACTGTCGACCTGCTGGCCTCACCACAGTGCTGTAATGTTACATTAAGTGGTAGCGCTTCTGTAGATTTTTAGTCCCAGTAACGTTATATCCAGTGACATGATATCCATTGTTATCCCGAGGAAGCTTTTGTTGTGGACATACAATGTCTGCGGTGGGCGACAGACTTGACATCATCATGAAGCTCTTCAAATGTTCTCTTTAGCTCATTTTCCATATTTGTATCCAAGCACCGTAGTTGTAAAACGTTTAGCTGCCTGACAGCGAGTGACTCCACTGTAGAAGACGGTTGCATGTTTCCTACCATTCAATTGTTTTGTTAAGTTGTAGTGTAACAGTCCCTTGGTTAAACTCCATCCGCTGTGGCTTAGGCGATGTAGCTACGAGCCAATGCAGTTAGGAAATATTTTGGGCTGCAGGGCTGAGTTTCCCAAAACATGATCCTTCTTAGCAAGGTCTTCTTTGTGGCTTAGAAAAACTACATTGCAAAAAGAAAAGCACCTAGTGCCCTGTAGCGTCCCCACTCAGTCATCTACAGCCAGGATGTACTCAGAGTATAGATGACACTAGTGCGTGTGCATCAAGGTCATGGCGTGATGGCGAGCCAAGACGAGAGTCCTAAGTTGAGGTCTTTTTTTTCTCTCTCATTCTCATTCCTGAGAAGTAAATCAACGCAGCCTCCACTGCTGGCCACTACATTCACTCCCACATTTGCAACAGTCGTAACCATTTCCTCCTCCCAGACCCTTGTGTATCCATCCCAGACAAGCATTAATGGACAACCTCCTGCCTATGTTAATCCCCCTCTCTCATTCGTTTATCCTTCCTCAACATTTTGTAATAAATAAACTCCACCACCCCCACTCCTTCGTCCACAACCCACAAAGCGTACCCTGTCTCTACAGCAGCCATCCTTTTGGGGGCATGATCGCATTCACTTAACATGCTATTCACGCAGACACTCACCCTGGCCTCAGACTTGCACCAATCCATCAGTCCGAGTGTCCCATATCCTCAATCGCAGACTCTTGCTTGCTCCGACCTTTCAACCGTTTACTTGGGTTGTCTCTTTGCACGGAGCCACTGTAACCGTTTATAGGCAAAAAAATTGTTGACCACATTAAAAAACCAGGGCGCTGTCGTCTTTAGTAAACATCACACATATGCAATATGATTCGAAAAACTCCCATGCACTCTTGAAGCTCTCTTTGGGGCTCTATCCGATGCCAAGCTCACGAAGAGACAACTCCCCCACTCAGTCTCACTCCCGGGATCCCTCCTGTGTTCCTGTCTCTGACTCAACATGTTCATCACTGTGCTCACCAGCTACCCGGAAACCCATCCCTCATCCATTCAACCCTCAACCCTTCAACCCTTCATTCCTCATCCCTCAACCCTTCATCCCTCAACCCTGCATTCCTCATCCATTCGACCCTCAACCCTTCATCCCTCATCCCTTCATCCCACATCCCTCAACCCTTCATCCCACATCCCTCAACCCTTCATCCCTCATCCCTCCATCCCTCATCCATTCGACCCTCAACCCCTCATCCCTTCATCCTTTTGACCCTGAACCCTTCATCCCTCATCCATTCGACCCTCAACCCCTCATCCCTTCATCCTTTCGACCCTCAACCCTTCATCCCTCATCCCTCCATCCCTCATCCATTCAACCCTCAACCCTTCAACCCTTCATTCCTCATCCCTCAACCCTTCATCCCTCAACCCTTCATTCCTCATCCCTCAACCCTTCATCCCTCATCCCTTCATTCCTCATCCCTCAACCCTTCATCCCTCAACCCTTCATTCCTCATCCCTCAACCCTTCATCCCTCATCCATTCGACCCTCAACCCTTCATCCCTCAACCCTTCATCCCTCATCCCTTCATCCCACATCCCTCAACCCTTCATCCCTCATCCCTCCATCCCTCATCCCCTCATCCCTTCATCCTTTCGACCCTCAACCCTTCATCCCTCATCCACTCGACCCTCAACCCTTCATCCCTCATCCCTCCATCCCTCATCCATTCGACCCTCAACCCCTCATCCCTTCATCCTTTCGACCTTCAACCCTTCATCCCTCATCCACTCGACCCTCAACCCTTCATCCCTCACCCACTTGACCCTCAACCCTTCATCCCTCATCCCTTCATCCCACATCCCTCAACCCTTCATCCCTCCATCCCTCATCCATTTGACCCTCAACCCTTCATCCCATAATCCATCATATGCAATAAATCATTCAAAATCTTTATCTTATTGGTGTGGTCTTTGTTAGTGAACTTTACGTTAAAGTGACTACCTTCAATTATGGCTCGCGCCAAGTGTTATGTAAATGTTACACAGGGTCATAAATGTATGTAAATGTTACACAGGGTCTGACCAAGTAAGACTGCTGTCCCAAGTTTTACAGAGTAACTTGAGAGTTTATTCAAACATTTATTTAGAGATGTGCATGTTTGAAAAATTGTGTTTTTCTTTTACCTGTGACCGTATTAGCAGTAGATCTGCATCCCACTTATCCAGTCCAGGGTCATAGGAGATGCTTCAAGATTTAATTGTGCAATATTCAGTTTCCTTTTCCTTTTTTAAAGATAGAAATTGTATGTGGGTGGGTAGTCTCAATACTTGCACCTACTTTCTAATGGAATGGATTCATTGGGGTCAAACTACTTCCATGGCTCCCCCAATCAGCAGATTTACATATCTTTGAGTGTTTAAGAGAAGAACATTATTGCTGCCTTCATCCCTCAATAAAATTGAGGTTTTATTTGTACAAGAAAGGTCCAGTATGCTCAAAAGTTGATGATAAGTAGCAATCTCATTTAAGGAGCTACTGTATATTGGTTTTTCCTTAATTTGCCCTTCTTTTGTAGGTATGTTTTTAATTAACTCGGATGAATAATACATCCCCCTTGCCTCCATCTCCCTATTTTTCTCTCTACAAAGTAGGAAATGCCTTAAAGATAATCTTGAGAAAAATAGGCTGAGACAAAGTTTCTTATCTTCCTCTTTATGCAGAGTAAGAAAGCTTCTGGAGGCTTTGCGGTAAATGAACTGTGGTGAGGGTGAGAGCGCTCAAGGGTCCCACGACCAATCTCTGGCCGCTCCTTCACCTCCACCTCATCAGCATTCACCTCGTCTCCCCTCCACTCTCTCTTTCACTCCCCTCATTCTCTGCGGACCTCAGAACGACCTGCAAGGCTGACCGCTTCGCTTAGAGGGGGATTCCTCAGAGGACCAACTGCTGTTTAAGGCCCAAATGGACGGACATAACACTCTCTACAACTTAGCTCCGTCTTTATCTCCTTCCCTCCCAATTTCTCTTCATTAATCCAGTCTTTCACTTTTCCCTATAAACCCCCCTCCCTCCCCTTTTTCTCATTCACCTCTTTCACTCCCTTCTCCTCTCCCTGCAGACCATTTCAGGCCTGTTTAGGTATGCATCATCAAGTGCACATTTAGAGATGTCAGAGAATTGATTGTTCCTCCCTCGCCTTCATCTACACCTTCTACTCTTTGGCTTGTATTCACATCTCTCTCTCTCTCTCTCTCTCTCTCTCTCTCTCTCTCTCTCTCTCTCTCTCTCTCTTCTGCAAAAGGCAGACTCCCCCAGTTTTTTTCATTCATCTCTCTCGTTTCCCAGAATCCCCTGGGGCGTGACAGTCACTGCTGACATCTGTGACATCCTCCGCGGTCGTCGTTCCCTGAGAAATGAGCTGATGTGCGTGCACATGTACAGTATGTGTCTGCGTATTTGAGCGCATATTATTTTAAGCTTGCTTTTATATGCATGATTCAGAGTTAATTTGGGGCATCCATGCATTTCTGTGCATGTCTGTGAGCTGGTTCGTTTAAGTGTATATGCATAATGCATATGCATGACTGGACGTCCTTGTTTCTTGTTTCTGTGTGCAAAATGATGTATTCCCTAACCTGCATTTGCATGTTTGTGGATCTGTCTATGATTCTATTTGCATTTATTCAGACACAAACTTATGTGCTTATGTGGTGGATACCTATTGCGCAAGTTTGTTGCCTTTCAGTAGGTGCAACTTTCTTCAACATTTTAGATAAACATTAAAGCAAAGCAATGCGCCTTTGCAGAGGATGGAGGAGTACACAGTGTCTTCTGCTGTTGGAACTGGTTAAAACGGAGGCACGAGTAGACAGTCGGAGCTAAGGCATTAGCAGTAGATCACTAGAGCGTAAGAGCCGAACCTTCAAGTGATTGTGCACTCACTTCCAAAATGCCTGTGTCCGTTTTTATTTCATCACGTTTGAGCGCAGCGCACTTACTTGTAATTCTCAATTTACTGGGTGGAATAAATTTCCATTATCTGCAACCCTCAGCCTCTGACTCATTTAATTGCAGTGTGCAGGAGATGAAGGCACAATTAGTTATAAGAGGCAAAGAAGGACAGAAATACAAATTGGGCATTTTAGTGAATAGCTGCCATGTACAGCAATTGCTACTTTGAAATCTAGTTTGTTTCTAATAACAATGTTAATGTTAATCATCATCACTGCAGAAAGTATAGCAACATATAATTTTTTTAAACATTACTTCTATTAGTTATAATATTATTTTACTCAACAAATTGGTGGGAACATGGTGACACAAGAAATACAAGTGTTCCAATCTGCTTTATTTGGAGGAATAGTCAAAAGTGAGCACACCTGTAGTAATTCTGACAATTGTGAGTACAGCAGGTCAAAGTATAACTGGGGAGTTGGGCCATAAAGTGGGATGGATTTTTACAACAGACAGTAATAACTCCCAGTTTTGTCATTTCAGCATTCTCTGCAGTTCTAACATTCTCTGTCATTTCAGACCCTGCCATGACCTCTCCATCCACTGGTAGCCCACTGGTTGTTTCCACCATACCCAGTCACTTGGTCCTTACCTGCCAGCACACACAGTATGTCCCTCATTGTCCCTAAACAACTACTCCTTGTATGGAAGGCACAGCTCCTTTACATTTCTGTCCTATGAATATTTTCTGTCCCCCATTCACATTTATAAAAGTGCACACAATGGACACAGCCAAGCATTCAAGTTACCATAACTTGAAGTCCAGATGAAACTGCATTTTGAGATTATGTAGCCTCAGTATCATCACGTATATCCGAAACTGTATAGGCAGGCGGGATATTACATCGGGATGTATTTGATTTGATCATTTAAAAAAAGAGAGTGTGTCATAACAGTGAGGCCCCCGTGGTGTACCACCTATATACAGAAGTGGGATAGTATCCGTCAGTAAGAGAGAGATGAAGTTGATCATATGCTCCAGTTGCTGAAGCAGTCCACTGTAAAATGCCTTGCGCTTAATGTGCAACTCTTATTGATACCACTTTCCTCAAAGGGAATAAATTCTACTCTGTGGCCCGTAACCATGGGATTTTGGTGAAACAAAGACACGCTGACGTACATGCAGTTGTTGGCTAGGTAAGTTAATCCTAGCTTCATGAGCTGAAAGTTGTTGGTTGACTGACAGTTGGATGTCATGATATTATCGGTTGAAACTGGTTGATGCTAGCTTAAGTAAGCACCTGTCATATTGATTTTGACAATATATGAAGAAATGGATATTTTGTCCTTTTTGACATATCTCTATTGCACAATATAGGTGGGGATGTAATCTTAAAGGGTTAAAAAGTGTTACCGGCTCACCATTTTTAACCTTCAAGGGTGGTTTTGGGTAACCTGTGAGGGTGTGATGTACTTCATGGTGTGTGTATGGAGGGAAGCAGCTCTTTTGGTGTGCCATGGTGAAGACGCATGCAGCAAGTAGTGATGGTAGCAGTAGAATTAAGTGTCTAGATAGGCTCAGGGTCACTGTTAGCCCATATGAGAAGGCCATGTTTATTGTTTTGGGGTGGAGACTGCAGTAAAGCTAGTGTTAGTGAACAGCATCGGAGTGCCTCGCCATCCTGGTGGTCCAGACCACTAGAAGCTAGTTTAAAACTAATAACAAGCCAAGCTAAAATTAATGTAAATAAGCCAGCATGTTCTCAACTTCAGTTCAGAGCTGGGAAGCTGTCACAGTAAGAGAGGTAACAAAAGGCATTTTTCATTCTATCTCAATTTTAAAGAAGTACTCCCATAATTTTACCCATCAAAATCTGTTAACAGTGACCTGACACACTAGACGGTTCAGTGCACAGAAACAACTGAGAAGCGATCATTGGAAACTCCTTAGAAAAGGACAGGCACTTTAAAAAAAAAATGATGATTGGATGAACCATCTGTCTATCATGTCTCTCACGAGATAACTTCAACCAATCAGCTTAAGGAACATACCAGCAGAGCCCGTTCATAAATCAAGCTCTTGCTGAAAGCCAGTTGGGAGAAGGGCGAAGCATCAGCTGCTGTGTAAGGTTGTTTGAAGGTTATCAGGAGACGTGATGTCACTTTGGTTGGCGTTGGTGCTGTAAGCTAAAAGTTTGAAAATGAAAAGAGTAAAGCGAGTGGTGGTGGAGTGAATACAACTTTGAAGTCAGCAGTTTGAGGCTACATTAGCCACTATTAGCATAACACTCAAATCTCTAAAGGAACTGTCGACAGTCGAGTTGCACTGGGGTCAATGCAGGCTCCAGGTTTTGAGGAAGATGGAAATAAAGAAGACAATATCACTGGTTCAGTTGCATCAACTTTGTTTTGAGATGCTGCATCTCTTTTAACAGGATGCCTTTTCAGATTAGTTTGCCTCAGGCTTGAATCAAAACACACGAAAGCTCATTTTACTCCCACCTACTCTGTTATGTCTTGCTGCTAAAGGGAACTTTGTTGATTTTGAACCATGCCAACTGAAGATTGGCAAAGAATCCCTTTAAGTTCAGACGGCACCTATCAGAAACTGTGCACTGTTCACAAACTACAAAAATAAGACTCAATTATAATAAAGCAAAATTATTTTTTAAGGTAGGTTGATTTCAGAGAAAAACATACATCTGTTGTTGTTTTTACCTTTCTCACACTGCCACAGACAGTACGCTACCTGCAGGGTGTGTGTGAAATTTTAACTATTGTTTGGGAGGTCAAGTTTTGAGTCAAAATAAACAATTGTGCTGTGTGATAGGGCTCACACTGTTTCCTATTTGAAAGTAATACTTTTACAGAACACAGTAAGGGGGAAAAGAAAAACTGAGAATATAGACTCAGAGAAAAAAAAGTGAAAGCCCCAGAGACCAAACATGCAATTCAGCCCTGGTAAGCATCAGCTTGACTCCAGGCTGATGGCAATTTTTCGGAAACAAGTGCAGAGTCCAGTTAAATGTCTCACTGTGAGAAATGGTAGTGATGCGGCCAGGAAAGAAGGTGATGGGAAATACTAGAAGATCCTCCATTTATACCACTGCAAACATTTGTTTTCTTGTGATTTCCTGCTGAAGCTGCCATAACTTTCCCTGTATTTACCAGTTAAAGGTCCAGTGTGTCAGATTTAGGGGAATATATTGGCAGAATTCGAATATAATATAATGTAATTCAAGTATGTTTAATGTTTTCTTTAGTGTATAATCACCTGAAAATAAAAATAGTTGTGTTTTTGTTACCTTAGAATGAACCGCTATATCCACATATGGAGCGAGCTCTAGACAGGGCCATTTGCATTTTCACATCAGCTACTGACATTAGCTACCCCTCTGCAATGATCCAAACAGCTTGGAAAAAATACTAAATTTTTAATGCGAAAGTGCTTTACCCAGTGTTTCTACAAGTTTTATTCACCTGATCTATTTGCTTGAAAGAGAAGGAGACCTCTGTGGGTTAATTGGCTCCTGGTAAAAATCTCCTAAATGTCTCGATTTCAAGTTAGCAGAAAAAAAAAGGTAAGCACACATAAGCAGGTGCTGGGCTAGCAGCCGTCTGCAACATGCCGAAATGTGTTGGAGAAACACTGACTTGTAATGTGGAACAGCTTTATTTAGTGTTGTACTCGTTTTAATAACCTGGTCGGTTTGTTTTTGAAAGGAAGTGACTTCTGCAGATAATTCGGCTCCTGGTAAAAAACTCCTGAACAATGAATACTGAAAGAATCCTAACCAGGAGTTGGCAAATGGGAGAAGTTGCAGCTGGTTACAATCTGCAATCCCCACCGCTGCATCTGTCTGGCCTTTTGTCATAAACGTTTGTGAGCATTAAAGAAGCAAATCTCCTGCTGAAGATTATTATTTACATTCATGACAATCTAACTTCATTTCATGCATTTTTTTAAGTACTGCACAAATAATGAAGTGATCTGTGGCTAGTTGAAAATCAGAATTTGCTTTTGACACATCCATAAATACCAACTAATGAAATGACTTAAAACATCTGGTAGTATCACAGGTGGTGTTAAATTTAGTGATCAAGTGTCAAAATATTGTCCTCAACATATAAAGGTAATGTTGTGAGGATATCATTTTAGTTGCCTCTCTAATGCTTAAATTCTATAACTTAATTTAAAGTGCAGTAGGAAACATCACAAAAGTTTAATCCAAATATAAATTGGTGAATTATAAGGTTGTTTATGAACACCACCGAGCCGACAAAAACCAGGTGCTGACATTCCCAGATTTGAAAACTTACCCTGTGGTCCTTGCACTGTTTTAAAACTACCAAACAGTCCACAAAGTCAAACAAAGTCCACAATTTCTACCACAGTCTATCTCAGTGTTTACCCACTAGCTTTCTAGTGCGCAAAAAAAGCTATCCATCACCAGAAACAATTCAGTACTGCAGCATTGCAATTAATTATTGCAATTCTGTATTTTCATCCTTGAGTGATCAGTGCATAAAAGATGCTCACAAAATCATTCTCTGAAAGTGTGGCTGTAGGTGTACAGAGTGTATATAAACTGTTGTTGCTGTTTCTCAAAGAATACTAAATAGGACTTATTTGTGTTGGTGAGAAATTCTGTGTCTTTTGGCAATGGCTGCCGGAGAGGAAAGTGTGACAAACACACACCTCCTCTGGAAGGCAGGCTGCCATGTGTGACTGTGTGCCTCCTGCCCATTTAGCTGGACTTATCACAAACAACACTTACTCACAAACACATACACACACAAGCCAATGTGTAAACACCAACACACACACACACACACTGTATCTCTTTTGCTCAAAAACCAAACAAAACATTCAAAAGGCACATTTTCAAAACCCAATGAAACACAGTTTATACATTCCAGTACTCAGATTATAAGACATCCAGTCTGAAACGAAACAATACATTCTCAACAATGGATTTAAAAAACATAAGACGGTTTTAAAATGAGGTAATGTAGTGTACAAATACAGCTATAGCCGGTCAAAGTCATCTCACATTTACGCTTTCTTACACAGTGTGCCCAGGAAATGGGTTTGTTCACCTCCTGTTTATAGGACACAAGAGTTCTTTACACATCCTTCCTACCCCACTGACCTATGGGATACCTCAGGGCTCAGTTTTTGGGCCTATTGTATATCTATTCAAACGTTCAGTGTGTAGGATTTAGGGAAATCTATTGGCAGAGATATAACTATGTTTTCATTAGTTTATAATCATCTGATAATATAGCTGTTGTTTCTTTGTTACGTCATAATGAGCCTTTCACATCTACAGAGCGGGTCCTCTTCCACAGAGTCCTAAATTGTCACCTGTTGCTTGTACAGCAGTGCTGCAGCAACCATGTTCAGCAAATTACTCATTAAAATTAATGAGTAATTTATAGTAGTAAAATTACTAATTAGCTCTAGTGCTTTTAACATCCTCTACAAATAGAGTTACAGTAGTAGTTTGTCAATGCCAGATTTTTTTGCATCTTGGGAATGAAACTGAGAAAAGAGATGGATATTCATCAGGGATGAATTTAGACGTGATGGTAAATTATGAGCGTGAAAAATAAACATCCAAGTTTATGAATGCCTTGTTTTGACATTAGTGGATTTGATGTTTCAAAGTCGTCATAATTAACTTGAACATGAAAGCAGTTTTTTGATTTTGAAAATAATGGTTGAGGTTTGTGTTATTTTCCATCACAGACACCAGATTTATTCATTTGACAACACACTTTTTCATTCTTAAATGTTTTAAGCTGGGGTATTTAAATGAAAATGTCATTTACTGATGTCTGCTCACATGCCCAGACTCTTTGTTTCTTTTTGAATCATAACTCACCTCTCAATAAATTTCCACCAGTTCACCAACACCCCATTTCTCAATACGATACATTTAGAGTTTGTGTTTAAGTCACTTAACAGATTGAAAGTATTGCTGAAGACTTTTTTCCTCTGTACTTCTCACTTAACACTTGTTCTTTCGGATTTGTGTGAACTTCGCTGACATACTCCTCCACGCTTTCAAAGGTAGATAATATAGCATTGTTGGTGACACCTCTGCCCTGTAACTGTGCTATAATGGAAGCATTTTATTCATTTTACCTGGTATTTTGACGTGTGAGATGTAGAAGACTGACATTCGCATCTAGGTCCATTTAAAGCTCTGCTAGCCAAGGTCTGACTGATGTAGTGTTTTCACATTAACGTCCTTGCTTGTAACCATGTTAACTGTGGTATGACAAATGTTTAAATGCTTTCTAAAAACCTTCAACACTTTGAAACTGCAATGAACATCTCTCCTGAGTACAAAGACCATTTTTTTAACCCATGCTGGAAAAATGCACAAGATTCAGTGTGTAATGGTCTTAAAATGTTGCATGTGCACTTTGTTCAAGAACTTGGCGCTTAGCTCCTGCTCATAAATATGGCTCTCAATTCCTTCCCCTCCAAACTGGTGTCAACATCAATATTGTAGACTGCTGTCTGGAGAAGTGTATAAATGTTGCAGTGGACATTGTCCTAGTTTACAGTAAATACAAAGTGCACATTAAAGAGTTCATCAAAGGTTGTCAATGAGGCGGTGTTCCTGGCAGAGGATGAGCATCTTGTCCGTCACAACATAGTGAGTGCTGATGGCCCGCTTGTTGGTCCTGGGAGCACGAAGGTTTAACTGGTAACGTCCCTCCGCGCCTCACTCCGAAGTCATTGAAATCCATCGCTTCGTTAATGACTTGCAGCGTCAGAGGCCAATGATAAAAGGCATCCTTTAACGTCAGGATAACACAGGCTGGTTGCCATCATAACGACACCCAGCAGGGTCAGGAGGGACACACGGCTGGACAAGCTGGTGCAAACTTGGCGCTCCTCTGTGGAAGCCTCTCGCCCAGACTTTCCAGTGATCGTGGCAGCAGTGATCATCTGTTAAATCAGTCTGTAAATAATATTTTGACATTATTATTATAATCATTATTACTTTAATGGCATCTGAAGATATTGTTGCGTTGAACAGGTGACAGTCTGTGGTCGTTCTCAAAACGCACTTCTGTCACGCACTTCAAAAGCAACTTTCAATAATTTATTTTACAAAACGGGGGAAACAAACGTGAACAAAAACGGTTCCATAATTCATATTAAATTCAAAAGATAACGAAAAAACAGCTACAAGTGAGAGGGAATAGTGATAAAGTGGTCAAACTTGGTCAAATCCACAGCCTCAACCCATCCGACACTGTTAGAGTGACTCACCAGCAGACATCACTACATGAGGGTATACAGTATAGAGTATAGTCTGCCATTGTTCTGCCACGGTGTTCTTGGCGCAAAGCCAGCATTTATACTTTGCCATGTGGCTTATTGCAATCAGGGGCAAATCAAGGTCAAACTGCACTCGGCTGCCAAACTTTGTGGGCGTGTTTGCGCTGGTATATCATTAGCGCAATATCCGTTGTGAATAGGATGTTAAGACGGAGCAAACTGCGGGTGCAAATGAAGTGCAATTCAAGGTGCTATCAGCGGCCGCAGTTCATTCTTTGTGAATTCAGCCCTTAGTGTCCAATAAAATTCTTAACCCAAACCACTTGCATTTGTAGTTGAAGGGAAAAAAACATTAATTTGTGGTGTTGTATCGATGTTGTGCATTTATTTTGAAAGACACTGTATGTAAACATTTAATTTCCTGTGAAAACGGAAGTGTATTTTGAAAGAAGAAAATGAATCTAACAGGCAGAACTTGACACGGTGTCCCAAAACGTCAACAACCAATGCACCCAGGGCACCTTGAACGTCGTATGTGACCATGGAAAGTCCATGACCAAATGTCAATATGTGACGAGGTCAGATTGAGAATGTGTTGTCCCTCCTGGTTCTTTTGGTTAGAGCTCTGATCAGGCCAAGAAAATCAGGCACGACTTTACATGAACCCACACAGTTTATGTCCAAACCCAAGTGCCAGATTAAAAGCCTGAATTTCTCCTGTAAAAATATATTCCATATATTATACAGTATATTTTATATATTATATATTTTTAACACAAACATTCATTACAACGTTAGAGATGACATGTTCTCTCACACCACTTCTCCTTCTTCTCTTTCTTACATCAATAGTCTGTTGTCTCATGCGAGACAGGCTCAGCAGAGCGAGCTGCACCCCTTGGTGCGTCTAGTGCACACGGCTCATGGCCCATAGTCCATGGTGATGTGGCATGAAGATGATGATCACTGCTCTTCGCCACATGATACACAGATCTCTCCCACTGCTGGGGAGGCAGCAGCAAACACTGCCAACCAAGTCGCCTTGCAGCACCACTCTCTCTAAATCTTTTTCTCGCATTTTCCAACCCTCTCTTATGTGCACTCGCTGTCCCCCCATTCTTCACAACATTGTTCCATTGTACTATTACTTTCCCTCTATCAGTTGCAGTCCCCCTCCCACCCCCTTTTCTTTTTCTCTCCCTGTTTATTCAGTCCTTTAAAACCCCACCCATTAGTGCACAAGAACTGCCAGTTTCAGAAAATAATACCAACACTAGTACTACTAACAATAATGAGAAGAAGAAGAAGAAGAAATTACAGAACGCTACTCTAGCTGTGCCTTTATGCTGACCCAGTCTCACTTCCAGCTCATCAAATACTGATGCTTGGTCAGTTAACCATTCTCAGATACCGATGCCCCAAGGCACACTTTAGTGACGGTATGAGCGCACTGGGAGGTGGCAATTTTTGACGCTCTAAGTTTGTCAGTTGGTGCCATGGCTGTGACAAAAGCAAGAGTATAAAGTGGGAAAGCCCACATAGGGTGGGCGAGAGCGGAAGTGGATAGGTCAAACAAAGTCCAGACTGCAGGGTACTGCTGTTCGTGTCCAGTATGAAACCAAAAGAAAATCAAGTTACTTTATTACAGCTTAGTTTGCCTGTTTGTGTAGTATACTGAGCTAATGATGTATGTCATGGATGTGTGAGGTGGGGATACCTAGAGTGTAGTATTTGACAAGTTATGAGTTTAGATTGAGAGTTGGGAGTGTAGGAAATATTGATCGTTACATAATTTATAATTTATTCTGTGGCAGCATTTATTAAATAAATGCTCACCGACATTCTCCACCATTTTGTATGAAAGTTTGATTGATATGATTCATTTAGGGTTTGCATTCTCCACCATTACATATGTAAGATTTGTTTGATTATAAACAGTTTATTCAGGTGCCTACGTTTTTCACCATGAATACTGTAGGGTTTGATTAGCTCAATATTAGGAAAAAGTGACGTTAATAAGAATCATTAAACATAACCACTAATGCTCCCTACCATACTTATTAAACTACGCATCAAACCCCAGCACAGGAAAATCATGTTGTTTCACCTCAGTTGTAGCAGACCAGAAAGAAGATGCTCTGGAGGGGGAAGAGGAAAAAGCAGCATTGCTCCTTGGTGTGAACTGCTCCTGGTGCTGTCCCACGGGGCAGCCTGCTCAGCTGGTCCTTCTCTTCTCCTCGGTCGAACTTCTTGGAGCCCTTGGGCACTTTTGGGCGTTCTTGAGCCCACATGGCAACTTTGGCTTGGGTGAGCTTGGCTCTCCATGTCGGTCATCTTCACACACCCAGTGTGGGCATGCAGGAGTCTGCCTTTCTTCAGTCCTGACCTTGTTGGTCCAGGACACAGGAGTTAGGCAGACCGTGTGGCAAGGTTCTTTCTGTTGGGATTCACCATGTTCAGTTCTGCCCAGGATGCAATCCAATTGCCCGGCGGGTCACACTGGATGGGGCCCAGCATGGCCCGCCGGCTTCTCAAAAGTTCTTCTTCAAGTTCTTCTTTTTCTCTCTTCTTTAACTTCTTTTTACTCTTCTTAACTTAACAAGACAAAAAGTCTCTTCTCATCTTATAGTTGTTCACAGGGGTTGAGACTGGCAGGCAGGCTCCGGCCTCTGTGCTGTGATTGGCCTTGCCAGCTGTCTGTCCAGTAGGAGCAGTTCACTGTCACTGGCGGGACATTTCACTCCTCCCCTCCTGTACCTTTGCTAGTTTAAAGTTTAATTTACTTTAATTGCTTCCTAGATAGTTAATGAAGCTTGGAACATTTCTAATGCTTCCATATTTACCAACGAGGCACTGTCTGCTATTGAATGGTACCAAACACACATTGTCTGCAACAGGATATTACCAACTTATAAATAAGTGGTCAACAGACACTACCAATTCAGATTTAAATGTTATACATGGTGATCATGTTATAACATCATATATATATGTACATGTGTATGTATATGCACTGAAATAGAAAGAAAGGTGAAGCATAAAATTACAATCAACACAGGTTGGTTCCTGGAATCCGCATTTCCGTCTGTCCTCTTAAAAGACAACCGCAGGGAAATGTGGGTGTTATCACATTAGCATACAGTACACACAGACGTCTGCACCATAGGGGACCTCGTGTCAGAGTGGCATCTCAACTTGAATCTTCTTCCTGGATGACCCCAACACCAACATGTTAAATAATAAAGTTACGTTTGAAACACCTTTCAGACCACGTGGCCGAGTCTGTCTCTTTGTTTCGTTTCCAGAGTTTGTGACGTGTCGTAAACTCTCCAGCCACATCTGGTGATGTGGGGGTAGTTGAGAGCTTATCAGTTGAGTGAAGGTGACCCAGTGGTTGGTCACCAATTATCCTCTGATGTCAGGATGCTGAGTAAAAGTCCTTTAGTGTAAATCCAAAATAAACAGGCTTGATCACCCTACAGGAGTTAGAATGTGTTGTATGCACTGCTGCAAGACTGAGAAAAACAATTACACTTGAAGTTAAGTCTTAATATCATCTTTACTCTATGCTATGTTTCCTACATACTGTTGACTGGTACATACCTAGTACACAGCTAGTTGGTCCATGACCTGAGCTGCGGTGAGCTTTTGCGTTGTCTCACTGATAGTCTGACATGGTAGCATATGTAAGAGCAGCAGGATAGATGCCGTATGACTGAATAAATTGTGGATACAGAAAAAGATGCCGATGCTAACCAGGGATCAGCTGACTCTAAGGATTTCTCCTTAGCTAAAGCACTTACACAGTTACACAAATTTCTCTTAAAAGGTTTTTCTTAGTCAAAGAACAATATTTACTCATTTACTGCGTTGAAAAAGATTTTACAGTGGCAAAAGTTTCCTTTACCCGTGGGAGATTATTCGCTGACTCATGCTTGTGACGCCTGTTATCGTCTCACAAAGTTGGCTTATGGTTAGACAGTGAAAAAATGGCAGAAAGAGAGAGGATATGAAAACCACATTGATCAGAGAAAGAAAAGATTATACTTCTGGAGGAATACAATCATAGACAGCACATCCTACAAAGTAAATTTGATACCCAAATACTAGGAAAGAGAAAATGATTGTAGGAAGAAATTGCAATAAAATTGATTTCAGTCAAATCTGTAGTGTAAAATTAAAAGCATATCTATTGGGTTCTCCTGGCCACAGAACACTCTTCCCAGGGTGTGTTAGTTTTTTTCCTTTATCATCATTAACTTGGTCATGTTGCAGTTAAGATAGAGTAAAAGGGACCTTGATTTAAAAAAAAATATATATACAGTACAGGCCAAAAGTTTGGACACACCTTCTCATTCAATGCGTTTTCTTTATTTTCATGACTATTTACATTGTAGATTCTCACTGAAGGCATCAAAACTATGAATGAACACATGTGGAGTTATGTACTTAACAAAAAAGGTGAAATAACTGAAAACATGTTTTATATTCTAGTTTCTTCAAAATAGCCACCCTTTGCTCTGATTACTGCTTTGCACACTCTTGGCATTCTCTCCATGAGCTTCAAGAGGTAGTCACCTGAAATGGTTGCCACTTCACAGGTGTGCCTTATCAGGGTTAATTAGTGGAATTTCTTGCTTTATCAATGGGGTTGGGACCATCAGTTGTGTTGTGCACAAGTCAGGTTAATACACAGCCGACAGCCCTATTGGACAACTGTTAAAATTCATATTATGACAAGAACCAATCAGCTAACTAAAGAAAAACGAGTGGCCATCATTACTTTAAGAAACGAAGGTCAGTCAGTCCGGAAAATTGCAAAAACTTTAAATGTGTCCCCAAGTGGAGTCGCAAAAACCATCAAGCGCTACAACGAAACTGGCACACATGAGGACCGACCCAGGAAAGGAAGACCAAGAGTCACCTCTGCTTCTGAGGATAAGTTCATCTGAGTCACCAGCCTCAGAAATCGCAAGTTAACAGCAGCTCAGATCAGAGACCAGATGAATGCCACACAGAGTTCTAGCAGCAGACCCATCTCTAGAACAACTGTTAAGAGGAGACTGCGCCAATCAGGCCTTCATGGTCAAATAGCTGCTAGGAAACCACTGCTAAGGAGAGGCAACAAGCAGAAGAGATTTGTTTGGGCCAAGAAACACAAGGAATGGACATTAGACCAGTGGAAATCTGTGCTTTGGTCTGATGAGTCCAAATTTGAGATCTTTGGTTCCAACCGCCGTGTCTTTGTGAGACGCAGGAAAGGTGAACGGATGGATTCCACATGCCTGGTTCCCACTGTGAAGCATGGAGGAGGAGGTGTGATGGTGTGGGGGTGTTTTGCTGGTGACACTGTTGGGGATTTATTCAAAATTGAAGGCACACTGAACCAGCATGGCTACCACAGCATCCTGCAGCGACATGCCATCCCATCCGGTTTGCGTTTAGTTGGACGATCATTTATTTTTCAACAGGACAATGACCCCAAACACACCTCCAGGCTGTGTAAGGGCTATTTGACCAAGAAGGAGAGTGATGGAGTGCTGCGGCAGATGACCTGGCCTCCACAGTCACCGGACCTGAACCCAATCGAGATGGTTTGGGGTGAGCTGGACCGCAGAGTGAAGGCAAAGGGGCCAACAAGTGCTAAACACCTCTGGGAACTCCTTCAAGACTGTTGGAAAACCATTTCAGGTGACTACCTCTTGAAGCTCATGGAGAGAATGCCAAGAGTGTACAAAGCAGTAATCAGAGCAAAGGGTGGCTATTTTGAAGAAACTAGAATATAATACATGTTTTCAGTTATTTCACCTTTTTTTGTTAAGTACATAACTCCACATGTGTTCATTCATAGTTTTGATGCCTTCAGTGAGAATCTACAATGTAAATAGTCATGAAAATAAAGAAAACGCATTGAATGAGAAGGTGTGTCCAAACTTTTGGCCTGTACTGTATATATATTTTTCCTTGCTTTGGTTGCTAAGGTATTTTGTCCAATGGTCTAGAGATTCCTCAAGTATAACACCAAGACGAGGAGAAAATCATAAGTACCAAAGTGAACATTTTAACCTTAAGGAGAGGACTTAAAGGTGTTTTATGCAACCGATTTTATTTTGAGGAAACCTTGACCAGGAAAATCTTAACTTAAGGTGTTTTGTGCAACTGGCCCCAGGCCTTTAGTATCCAGCGGCTGAGGAAACACTAATGTTACCATGTGATTCACTGACATTGTGGATGAGGCACGGTCTATTCTCAAACATTCTTGGAACCCATCGGCTGTATTCGGCATCTGACTTCCAGCAGCCTCTGGGGACAGACCCACGATTTTTTGGCATTCCGGTTTGATTTGGGCAGAGGAGGCGAATTTCCATTTCCGACTTCCCTTTATATATAAGTAAATATGCTGAACTATTGCGATGGATTCAGAGTTTGCAGTGATGCCAATTATGTTCCACCTCGTTAGTTCACCGCACAGAGCATTTACCCTGGCAACAACTGCAGCTGGCTCAAACGTGATTGGTCAATATCACACGGACTACAAACAGCCCACAACCAGAAACCAGGGCTCTTCCGCTCTTCTTCCAGAGTCAAGATCTCCGGGGTTTGCCTACAGACTCTACATTCAGTGAATGTAGAGTCTGTATATAGAGACTAATTCTCAATGGACCAATAATGCCTTTACAACACTCTTGATCTAGCTGACCACCAAACTGAGGTGGAAGGATTTATTTAAACTGCATTAGTTTTATCTAGGTGGACCTCATAAACTGGCAACTGAATGTTTTTGTGCATTAATAATCAAAGAGGCACTGTACAATGATAAGTGTATCCCCGCTCATCATTTCTAAATGCAAAAATAGATCTTAAAGAAAGGTACGTGATTAATAAAAATGTGAATAGTTCCAGGGTGATTCTGAAACAGTCAGTCCCTGTAATTACTGCTATCAATAACATCAGAAAGTACACATTGACGCCACTGCTTTATGTGGAACCGACCCCCTCACAGAGACGGCAGAGCAATACACCTAGCAAAAACTAATGCAGTCTAATTCCACAGTCCTGCAATAAATCCTGCCTTCATGAAGGTTATAATGTTCAGTTTTGTTTAAACTGTTTCACAGAGGCGTTGATTCAACTTTATGGTCATTTTGGAGAATGGAGTTTGTGTTGTACAGAGACACCCTTCTGTTCAAGGAAGTATTTTGAACTAAACTAAATATTAGAAACACCTCTCACTATAACAACACAGTTCAACAGCACCACAAACTACATCCTCCATAATGACCATAAAGTTGAATCAACACCTCTCTAAAACAATTTAAACAGAAACTGTACAGTACAACCTTCATGGAGGTAGATTTATGTAAGAACTGCTGTGTTATCAAACTGCAGTAGTTTTTGCTGTGTGTACTTTATAAACCGGCAACTAAATATATTTGTGCAGTCATAATCAAAGAAGCAGTGCAGTGTCAAGTGCTCGTCATTTCTGAATCCAAAAATAGATTTAAAAATAGGGTATGTAATCAAGATAACTACACAACTTACACATCCTTTCCTGGAGAGGGGATCCTTTAATGTCAGGAACAGGGTAACAATTTCTAAAGCATATTTCTCTTTAGTAACTCGCTGAAGAATTCTCCTGCAAAGAAAATAAAAAGGCAAAATTGTTGTTTGCTCACATTCACACAGAAGCACCTGTGCTCTATAGGCCTGGAACGATTACCAGATTTCTCCAGTAATGTGAGTCTACGGCAGGGTTGAGCTCATTACTGTCATTGCTGCTTTTTCTCCAAACTCGATCAAGCACCCACTGATGTCCTTTCACAGTCCGACAGTGTTACTGGTAACAAGCTTCCAGTAATTCAGCCCCAAAGAAAACACATTTGTGAATACCTACCTACATTTTAGCAACTACACAGTTTGTGCAATTATATAAAGAAAAAAAAACAAAAGGAGGTTAAATTGTTAACTGCTTAACTGCAGGGGGAAAATGATCCTAACCATCAAATCTAAGCCCAGGTATTGCAGATTTACCCTTCAGTCTCAATTATGTGTGCTGTAAGAATGGTAACCATCTGCCTTCCTCTATTGTCACACAGTGTCCCACTTTCTTCATATTCTACAACCACTGCTGTCCCTCCTGGTTTTGTCCGCAGGATCTGTTTTATCAGCTAAACAGATTATGACAACATTGAATTAAAGTGTCATTCGTCATAATGTATACGTCTAACAAGGCCGAACAATCTGGCCTGGATCTGGCAGTGTGTCTATCAACAGCCAAATTTAATGAGTTGTTCCTTGGTCAACAAGGCACCTTTCCAGAGTTATAAAAGAATCTGTACAAAACAACTGACCCTGCGACCCAACATGCTGACACTCAAATGATTAAAAACAAAACAAAGAAAAAGAACCACAAAAAAGTATTTCTTTCCCCCCAGACGTGTATTTAGCAAACTAGTTTCAGACATTATCATGATACCAGGATAGTAGGATGAGGATGATGAATGAGGATGGAGGTGGTGATTGAGATGTGCCTGATTCAAAGACCAAAAGATATGATAAACGTTCTTATTTGCAGCATAGTTGTGGATCTACTCATCTAAAATGTGGATGTAGAATCAAGTCAATGTAATGGATTATGCTGAAATGGTCACTGCTGTTAATGTAATGTAATATTTTAAATTAACCGTTGTCTTGACTTAACTTTCCTCGTTAACGTCTTGATAAATCCCTTTCACAGTGGATCGTCTTCTGCAAGCTCACAAGGATGAAGAATTTCTTTCTTACTAATAAGGCTGGATCGCACCGACAAGAATTAATTTTTAACTTAAAATCTGTTGCACCAACTTTAAAACCAGCTGAAAATTAAGAAATAATACATTTATACCTTGTTATAAAAATTACTTTAGTTTTTACTCTAAAGCTAGATAAATTCCAATTCTGTTGCACCAAAACTTTAAATTCCAATTCAAAATGTGATCCAGTATAAAGCGCCCCAGAAATGAGTCCTAAAACCAGAAAATGAGTCAGCAGTTTTGCACTACTAAAATCAATAAGTTTTTTGAATGGGTTTTTGGTCAAATGCCTGAAATAAGGTCTGTGGTTAACACAAGTAAGCTTAAGTTACGTTTACATTTTGTTCTACAACATAAAATACCTAGTAAATTTTGAAGCTTTTACGTGTCTTAAAAAAGAAGGTTGTGATGGTGATGTTAAGTCATGCGATTGTAGTAGTCTAGTTCCTTTACAGCCTAACGTTAGCTTTTTACTTCCGGCAACTGCAATTAATTAAGCTTCAAAAAGTAAAAAAGTGAAGAATATCTGGCTGAACAAAACATGTAAACGTATCATAAATGTTGCTTAATTTCTGCAATAATCGAAAATCCAATGGATAAATCCTGTAGGCGAGGTAACCAGGGCAATGCTAACTTCTGCAGAAAAATGTTGGGAGCACTCTGTTAACTTTAAACATACTCTTTAGGAGGTTTAACTTCGAATGGCTGCCTCTTTGAGATGGATTGCAAAGTGTTCAGTTCCTCAAAAAAAAAAAGAAGTTGTTGAGGGTCAGACTGAACCCAGTTGAGTTTTTAAATGCTGCTAAATTTCCAAAGAAAAGACAAAGGAAGGTGGGCAGTGGCGTTCAAAAAGGTAAAAAATGTTAAAAACTGCAGGTGCTCTTTGGTCCTCGGCGAGGAAGCATAATGAGGAAGAAGAAGAAAAGGCGGTCCAAGGCACTCGACCGACATGTTTCGGCCTTCATCGGCCTTCATCATGGCAAACAGGATAATAGCTGCTAAATTTCAGCCAGGAAACTGTTACCAAGTTGAACAGGAAGACTGGACCAATTGTCAAACATGACAGTGAAAGACAGAAAGATTAATATTGCCAGTTGCTGCCTCTTTTTAACTTCTAGTATTTAGCCATATTGCTCCATTAATTCGACCAACAAGTTTTTTATTTCAGATATTAGAGCTTCTCTGCTGAGCCATCATGAATAACTAACTCACCATCATTTTAGCTAGCTAGCAAACAATGTAACATTTTCTTAAGGAATAAAGAGCAGCTGATTTAACAGTTTACATTTTCAATATCCTGCGACAAACACAGCTTTAAACTATTATTGAAGCAGTTATTTAACTTGACTGAGCGCAGGTGTCTTAAAAATAACATAAGTTGTCCTTTATGGGTGACAGCTTACCTGCAAGCAAATGACAACGCATTAGTAATGCAATGACTTTTCATTGTGTCTCCAAAATTTTAAACAAGTCAACACAAGCACATTTAAAGTCAAAATAGCTGTAATACCGCCAGCATTACTCACAATCTCTCCTTTTCATGCTGGGGGCGAGTAAAAGAAATGGTTGCATGGTTCCAACAAGTGCACCTGCCCAAGATGTAAAACTCATGTTGAATACCGTACATTCTGTAATGTCACGTCAAACAATGTTTTATGTTAAGTTTTCTTTCTAGTCCAGAGTTCGTTGTATCAGAACCAACAACAGACATCTAAACACTACAGACATGAACACTGTCACTATCTCACACTTTATTCAATTGAATATGACAAGCCCTGAAAACCCCATGTAAGACTTTCAGTAGTCCTCAGCATACAGGTGGCAGCAGTGGTTGTCAAGGACAGTGTGCAGCATTGAGCTGGAGTCATGCGAGCCAAGCAGGTTAACAGTGGCACTGAACAATCTCATCAGGAAGCGCATCGGGCTGCCATTGAGAAGAAAATGTGTCCGTCACCATTCATACAGCTTACAGTAAGCTAATTTGGCGACAGTACTTGAGCGACTCTGTACCAGGATTCAAGGTTATAATGTTTTCACCTCGTACATAGGCAGTCAGCGACATAATTAACAAAAGCAAAGAAGGCAGGAGAATGTGAGAGCTATTGTCAGTGTCAGACTCAGAGTGCGATGCTGAGCTACTGTATATGTGTACAGGTGCAGTGTGTATTGAACTCACAGTATAGGGTTATGAGTTGGACCTAAAGCTATACAGTTTTACACAGCACAGTCCCCAGAATGAAACCAAGGCCATGTTACATTTATACATTTCATTTATATGATGTAGTTCAGGTTTCATTATTTTTTTCGATTATGTTTCAAAGCTGAGTTTCTACTCAGGAGGAGGGGATGACATCTATGGGCAAAGTGGCTACTGAGTAGCAGACAGCAGCAGAGTTAGGAACATTGCCAGCCGCAGCCAAACTGAGAATTTTATGTCAGAATATGATGTTTTCCAAACCGTAACCAAGTGGTTTGAATGCTTAAACCTAACCACATGTTAACTACAGCCTTGTCACATTTGAAATATGAAGTTCCAACATATCTTATATGACATGTATAAATCTAACACATCCATGGCCTACAGAAACGTAAAATGCCAAGATTTATTTTGGCAATTCCGTTGGTTTTACAGCCAGGCTTTTATGATATCAAGAGGATGCTTTTACAGCTGAAACAGTTTTGTTAGAAGTAAGAACTGATGAAAGTTTTGTTTAAAACTTTTCCCTTTTTTTGCCTTGTCAGCCTGGTATATGGGAACTCAGAACCTGACAGCCAAGAACAGAAACAAATTGGTGGAAATGTGAAGATAGGCAAAATAAATGAATATAGGCACCATATTTATTGGAAGACCACTGAAACAAATGTCAAATATATATGCAGATCAGGCCAGGCGGCAGGCTCGTCAAACAGCATCTGACACTTCACACCCACTTCACTCTGAATTTGAATGCCTCCTTCAGGCAGGTGCAGGAGAGCTCTGCGGCCCACCAACAACTTGTTTAGAAGGTGCTTTTATATCCATCTCTGTCTTGAACTTCTGATTGATTTTGGACTCTTGACTTATGCTACCTACACGTTTTATTGCCTAACACATGTGGGCGCCTGTGCCTACTTAATTATTCTGTTGTATTTTTGTACATATCTTCAAGCATCTTACACCTCTGCAGGCAATCAATGTCACCATCTTTTTTATTGATCTAGTAAAAACAGTGATATGACCTTAGACCCCTTATTGAACCTTACCCAGTGTCTTTATACAGGCAAAGTGTCTGTAATAAATGCAACCATGCCTCTATATTCTCCTGATTACGACAGCATCTTATTTTCCTCCCTGTCAAAACAGTCTGCAGTGGGTCTTCAGTTCATCAGTAACATGACTAAACCTAATCAGAAATGACATGCAACTCCTGTTTTAGCTTCTCTGCATTGGTTGTCCTTTAAATTCAGGATACATTTTAAGACTCCTTTAATCACCTACAAGTTCTTAATATGACATGGCACTTTCTTATATAACTGACTTGTCAACTCCTTACTCCATGACTGTGCAGCTTAGACCCCCCCTAACCATCCATAATTTCAAACTAAAAGCTCCAATTATCTGTCAGCTCAGCCCAGACTGTTGAGTTATAAAAAGGGTCTTGGAACGTATCTTTTTTCTCTGGCTGTTTCTTGTTAAACATGATGATTATTACTTCTCATTTGATGGTTTGTTTTTCCTCCTGTTATTTCAGTTACTTTTCCTGTCTTCATCATGTCTTATTCTAATTGCCTTCTATATTGCTCTGATTGGTCTGTTTGAATGTTTTGTTTTGTTTTTTAATTTCATTTGTGTCTTTACTTTCTAATCCACTGTCATGTCCACTCTCCCAAACAACAGCTTCTCATTCTCATCTTCCTCAAAAACATTAACACACAGGCAGTCTGTCAGTCATATAGTAAAAAACAACAGGCAGAAGTCTATACACTTGGTATGTATGGTATATATCAAGTTTTGAAAGCCAGATGCAAAGCAATGTTCTTGTTTCAACACTGCTGATGCCTGAATTTCTGATCATTTGCAGCGAACAGAAGTATGAATATTATTTTCTCCCGAAACTTCATTTCGCCAGAACAGCTTCTGAAACAACATTTAGGCAGCCTTGGGACATTGAAACCCCACAAACCCGCAGAAAAATGCATATTAATGATAGTAATGATATGAACAATGTGAGAACATTCATGCATTGTGGAATCACTTCAGTGCTTCCCATACCCAACCAGTGCGGTATTGATGAATTATACAAGACCTCGAAGGCAGTCACTAGACTGGAAATTTCTGCTTGTGCTGAAAAATCCTCCTAAAGTTGCAGCCTGAATAGCACTTTATATTGTTTGGTGTTTGTCAGGTGAAATATCATTTCCAAACCCTGGATGTCAGATCAGTCAGTCAACACATATGTGTAGTTTTATGGCAGAAATCCCAAATCACCATAACAAACTGCTCCTTAGTCAAAGGATTCTTCGAACCTCCAGTTTACTGGTGAATCTTTGCATTACTTTAAGATGAACTAACACATTTAGTTCTGCTGCTTGCACTGTTTACCATATTGGGAAGTGCAAAGTGAACTTTAAAGACGGCCACCCACACAAAACAGATTTCTTTTATGATGTCACCCTGCCACCTGATTCAAATGTTATCACCCTGTTAAATAGGTGTTAGTGGTGGTTATCAGTGTTATAGATATAGGTTAGAAGGCTCCTGCTACACCAACTAACATGTTTAGAATGCTGTTATCAGCTGTTAAACGGCTGTTTTTCTCGTCATGACTTGTGTATGAGCTGAGTCTGTCATCGGGAGGTGGAGGATGGTGGATGGTGGATGGCGTGATATCTAGGTGAGAGGGCTGCCAAGTTGCAGATCACTGTTCAAGACCAACAAACAACACGGGTTGTTAATTAGTAACACATCGCAGCTTTCCAGCAGCGTTTGTGCCCCCAAACATGGGTGTTCTAAGCCAAAATGTTTGTTTTCCAAACCACAGCCAAGTGTTAATCACAGCGTTGTTGAAACATAAAGAAAGCAGAGGTGATAACGGCATTCTGAACATACCAATCAGTGTAGCAGGAGCCTTCTAGCCTGTTTCTGTAACACTGATAACCACCACTAACATTAGAAATGGGTGATCCTGAAAGGGAAGAGCAGCAAGTATTGCTGAATTCTCTGGGGAACAGACAGTGTAAAAGCATATTCATGCTTGGCGGTTTTTTCATGCTACTGTTGTACATTAACATTAGCTAATTAGCGCAGAACACATTATATAAGAACAGCTGAGGCTAATGGTAGGTCATCATTTTTGCATGAATTTGGTCATGAAGTATTCTACAAACTAAAATTCTGAGCTGATGATGATGCATGTGGAAAAGTCAGGGGATCACCCAAGTCAGTATATACATCATGTATAAATCATGACTGTCTGTACCACACGTTGTGTCAATCCAGTCAGTATTTCAGTGGAAAAGTGAAATCTTTGCTGGTGCCACTAGATAAAAAAGTCAGGGGATCACCCAAGTAATTTGGGTTCATCCTGTGGGAAACATGAAAGTCAGTATAACATTTCATGGCAATCCATCCATTTATTGTGGACCAACTGACAGACCGACATTGCCAGCCCTTGAGCCATGTGGCCACGCGGCTAAATAAAATTATTTAAGTCCTAAGAACAAAAGAATGTCAATCTTATGATATTTTATCCAAAAGTTCATATTTCAATTTTTCTTAAAACAACTAAAACTGCATCAAAGTGAGACTTATTTAATCCTGTGTCACTTCTTTCAAGTAAGTTCTTATTTCAAGGCTTAGCTCTAGTTTGCTCCCTCTCTTCGTCTCTCAGGTATTTATTCCCTGTCTCTTCTTTTTCTTCATCACTCCGTCTTTACTTTAATCAGGTCTATACCAGAATTAATTAATTATTTATCCACACAAACAAACAGACCAGTTAATCTGTATTTGGCCAGGATTTGTGCTCCATAGCTCCATTACATGCCCAACAGTCTCTCGAGAGGAGCACTGAGACCTCGCAGAAATATAATAATGGCTGAAGATAATACCAGCCAGGCACTGAGAGAGACGCGCTGTTTGTTCCGCTGTTATTAGCCCCCCAAAATAAGATGAAGGTGGGGTTATTTTTTGTCCCTGTGAAGAGAGGAAGACAGTGATTATGATGGAGAGGGTGTAAAGAGGCCACAGAAGAGAAATTTAATGCTGTTAAAAAAGTGATGGTATAATCTTGGTCTTCTTCATCCTCATCTTCCCACTCACAGCTGCCTCCACTGCAGGAACAGAACATGTTGTGCTGAGATGTGACATTTCGAATTTCATCTTGACTGATGCGACAGCAGCAAAGCGCCGTTAACTTTATGGACATGGAGACAACTCTGGGAATGTCTCGGGCCATATTATTATTACTATCATTAAAAAATCACTGGGTTTGCCTTCCCGCCCACTGTACGTTTACTTCCTCCCTTCCACCTTCGTCCCCACCATTTATTATTCTCTACTCCACCATTCCTTTACATTTCCTGGTCTTCTTCCATCTCTTTGTCCCCATCAATCTACCATGCCCTGGTCTCATGCTATTCCCTCACCTTATCATCTCCTCTTCCTCCATTACGGTACTCCATCCTCCTCTTCTCTATCATCACCTCCACTCCTGCCATGACAGAAATCACTACTCTGCTCTCATTCCTACTTAACCATTCCTTTTTCATTTCGTCCTCCTCGTCTCCTCATCTCCCGTCACCGCCATCGACCCCTGGCTACGTTCCTTGTCTTCATCATCCTCATCATCAACCTCATCATCTCCCCCACACTCCCTGAGGCACAGTATTTGTATGTGTTGGATGTACTGTACTCTATAAAAGCTGTATGCTAATGCAGCGGCGGGCTGCAGAGCATTACGGCGAGTGGACCAATTTCAGGAGTGCTTGGCCACGTTTTATTACAGCTCATAAGCCCAAGGTCAGCTGCGTAAGATGAAGAGGCAAGAGCGTCCCGTGCGGCACTCGAATCATTTATCACCCCGCTCCGGTCTGCTCTGCGTCTCTTTCCTGTTTCCTCTCTCTCATGTTCAAGCACAGTCCACATGCTGTTCTCAACCTATTCTGTAATTTATGTCTCTCTCCTTTTATCATCTCCCTGGCTTGTCTCAACGTCTCTCTTTATCTTCGTATCTTTCTCTCATGTTTCTGTTAGTTATAATTTTCCTCCTCAATCACCTCTATTACCCTGTTTTTCCATCCTTCTTCTGCTTTGTGCAAAAAACACATCTAGTGCAGTTACAAAGTTCGCTTCCTGTCATTTTTTAATTAGCCTGCTTGTTGACTTCCTTGGCATCATTTTGCTTTTATCAGAAAATGGATCTCCAAACCATTATTTAACATGTCAACAAGTGTGTTGAAATGTTGCATTACTACGTTTCAAACAATAATGTTATTGTAAGCCACATCAAAGTATAAAGGCATTCAAAGGGTTAACTCATCACGAGTCACGCAGGCCCCAGGGATGTGTACTGAGCTTTGAAACCAATTTCCATAGTGGCCAAACAGTGTAATTACACCATCAAGTGATGCCCTGTAGCTCCAAAATATTTTTTCCCATTGACTTACATGACAAAAGAGACGCTTGTAAATCAGTGGAGACGAAATGACTCGTACCATCAGGATTTGATCCATTCCGTCTGATAACATTTGGAAAGTTTAGATGAGCTGCACAATTAAATCATTTTATCACCATTCAAGTTAGCGTAGGGCTAAAACGGCTCTGCCAGTGGAAGTCTCTGTGCGCTTGCTCGATTGGTCCAGTGATGCTTAAGCAGCACTGGTCATCCAGGTCTTTTTATATGCAGCGTCATGTTTGGCTTTAGAAGTCCCTGAGTAACTTTCATAGCAATGAATGTGATCCCATCTCCAACCAACACATTCTTATGTTAACTTGTCAACTTCAGCCTGTTACATGCATTGTATATTTTCAAAATACACTTCCATGTTCACAGGAAATGTACAGTTTTTTTTATTCAACAACAAACCCACATAGTTGGGTTTAGGCTACAAAAGCATGGGGTTGAGTTTCGGAAAAAGAATTTGGTTAGGTTTTTTTTGAAAGCTGATGATTGTTGGATCCATCTACCAACCAGCTCCCTTAACCTTCGTTACTGTCCTGCGGCATTTTAACCTGATGCTATCCAGTGCCGTTAAACAATAATAGCGACTGGCCACATATCATGCCAACACGACAAGACAGCTTTTTTTTTTTTTAAGATATTTTTTGGGGCATTTTCAGCTTTTAATGGATAGGACAGACAAGTGTAAAGGGGGTAGAGAGAGAGGGAGTGACATGCCGCAAAGAGCCACGGGCTGGAGTCGAACCTGGGTCGCTGCGGCAACAGCCTTGTACATGGGGCGCCTGCTCTGCCACTAAGCCACCGACGCCCCGAGACAGCTTTTTTTGTCAGTGACAAAACTGACTGACATCAGAAGTCACTGCCCAAGCACCAGTTTTTGACAGCTTCAAAGTGAGACTGGGTTTCTCTAACACTATCCAGTTCTCTGTATACATGGAACATGCCAGCAAAGAGTAGCTTCTTTACACATTGAGCAAACAAAGAGCAACATAGAATTTATTTGGAATCATGTTTCTGTCTGTCCACTTGATGAATGTAAATCCAGTATCTCCACTGATATTGAAGTAAATATCTGGCTCTTTAGCTGCTAAATGCGTCACAATTTTTACTAGTTTATTAGCTAACTGCTAACTTTGTCTGCTGTGCTGGGCAAGTAGGCAAATGTAGTGTGGGTTTATCAGAGTGTTTCTAGACACAGGTTGATGAGAGCTGTGAAATTAAAGTAAAACAATAAAGTTGTGTGTCATTAAACCAAAAGAATGAGCCGAAAGACACTGGAATGCTGCAGAGTTGGATGTTAGTTCTCTGTGGATTTGTCAATGAGAGTAACACCTTTCACCTTCTTATTGATATTAGAATATTGATTGGCGCAGTTTTAATACCTTAAATCTGACACATACAATGCAGGAAGGAAGCGTTGTCTCCAGTGTCAAATTCTTGTGAGCTGTTTAGGTGTTGATATTTTTTGGGGAAGACATGGTTACAATAAATGGCATAGATTCCCATAAATTCTTCAGATAACACAAAGGATGTTCTAGTTAAAGTGTGTTGTCTCTTTCTCCGTTCAGAGTTTAACTTCAGCCACTGCTTCCCTCCTACTCCTTCTCTTTTTCTGTGATAAATCTATGTAGGGCATGCAAACACCTTTCATATTTTTCGCTCAATTTGTTTGTCTCCCCTCCCTAATTTACCCCCATTCTTCTTCTCTCTGCCTCTTCCTCTCTCTCTGTCTCTGCAAGAGGCAGTTAGTTTGATGCAGCTCCTCTGCAGCCGCATCACAAGATGAAGAACACACAGTGTGGCTTTACACCAGGGAGAGGCTTGCGTGTGTGTGTGTGTGTGTGTGTGTGTGTGTGTGTGTGAGAGAGAGAGGGAGAGTGTGTGTGAGGTTTTTTCTTGTTGGTCACAGCAGAGGTTCGGTGTGTCCTCTGAAGTGGGAATGGACAAGAAGATGGTGTCTCTTCACATGTCTATACAAACTGTATAAAGGGATTATGTGTATGCAAGTGTGTTGAACAAGACGTGTGTGTGTGTGTGTGTGTGTGTGTGTGAGAGAGAGTAAGTGACAAAAAGAATCCTTTCTTGTGACTGCTCTAGCGTAAAGAATATGTGGTATGTATGTGTGTGCATGTCATTTCATTGGTCTACCACTTCTCAAAAGTGAAACTGAGAAAGCTTGACACTGAATGTGTGACAGAGATGTAGAAGGCGAGAGAAACAGAAAGAAAGAGAGGGAGAGGGTGATATAAGGAGGGAGAGAGTGCTGACACGTTGTTTGGCCAGGTGCCATTCCTTTTTCTTTTTTTTTCCCAGGAGGTCGTTTGGAAGCTCATCTGCTAAATGGGTGCTTCGATTCTTCAGCTCCAGCCGTCTCGTAATTATTATTATTGTCACGGCTAAAGCTCAGGCATAATAGCTTGTAGCCTCTGCTGCTAAATGACTTAACACAGGGTGAGAACATTTCCTGGTGTGACCCCCTCCTCAAGCCTCTTCACCTCCATTTTGGTCCTCTTCTCAGACTACATCCACACTAAGCAAATCTAGAAATTGCTGTTGTCCAGAAACAACATGTGTCTGCGCTACACCCTATTGTTTTTGGATAGTTTTGCAAAGAACCCAGTCCATGCTGATGCCTAGACATTTGATAAAACATAAATCTCTAATTTGTCCTATTTTGGTTGGCAAACATCAAAATTGTGTATCGCAGTCAATCGGCCCCATGCAAGAAACAATATACGGACAAATGTTCCCTTATTTTTGTACATATCCATGATTTGTTCTTATTTTGTTAGTACCCACTGATTTCAGTGATTCACCAATGTTTTCTTATTTTCTCTTAAGTAAGAGAAAACATTTCATGACTGGTCGAGAGCACTCTTACCAAGATAAGAGAAAAACATTTTGTTTTCACAGTCCACAAATTGTCTGGTGCAAGGAAAAACAAGTTTTATGTTTGAGGAATATTTAAAAAAATGCAATTAAGACTGTGTTTCAAAGTAATTAAAATGATTGACTGAAAGAAATACTACTTTACTTTTTCAGGAATTTGAGGAACTATTACTCTACTTGAATATTTTACTCAAGTGGCTGCTGACTTTGAGGCTGCTGACTGCTGAGGCGTATTAGGGTGACGAATCCATAGAGACTGGGTGGTGATGGAGAGGTGGAGGGTGCGCGCGCGACGGCAGCAAGAAAGGACTACAGCAGAGAAAAAAACATATTTAAAATGAGGAGCAGTAAACAAACATAGGCTGACAGAGAGGGTGTGTCACTGTGCTATTGGTTGATTGTGAATCAGCTGATGACTCAATTGACCTTCCCAGACAATGACACCTAGAGATAGTGAGTGAGCATACATGCAAGGAGTGAATGGCAGGGTGAGAAAGAAAACTTAAGCCTGAGCATGAAAAGTATTGTCTTCCTGACTGAACTTTCGGTAGAGCTTCATTAGTCAGTTAATTAGAAAATTAATTGGCATCTATCTTTTATAATCGTGTAAGTCATTTTTCAAACATTTCATGGTTCCAGATTCTCATATGACTTTATGTACTTGCTGCTTTTCCTTTTAATTATATTAATTATTTTTGATTTATTGAAACTTTTTTGCTTGAGTATATTTTAATGTTAAAACATCAATACATTTCCCTGACTGCACTTACAAAATTCTACTTAAGTAACATGTTTAATACAGGGCTCTTACCAGTAACAAAGTACTTTTACAGTGTGGTATTAGTACTTTTACTTAAGCAAAGGATCTTATTACTTCGTTCACCACTGCTACTGACATGGCAAAAGTTTTGTCATTGATGGGTTTTTGGTTTTCCTGTAACACCAGTGCTGACACTAGAAAATTACATTTACTTAACAGTATGTCAGTTTCACTAAGACTGAGGTTCTTCTTCCTCATATCTTAGGCATTAGCCAAGCAAAGTTCTGGCACACAAAGGCGCACCTATGCTACTAGGTGACTTATGATCAAGTGGGATTCGTCATTCAACACAGCTGAGTAAGAACAAATTTGAATGGTGCATCTGGAGTTAACTTCACTTAAATTTTGTCTTAGAAAATTAAGAAGCCAAGCAAGAACGCTGCTGCAGGAGGCCCAGTATCTGGTAAGTAGTAAGACAGACACTTGAAATGGCGTCCTGAACAAAGAATGAATTCACGCTATGTCTGTGTGTTGTTATCCAGGCTTCTCCGTTCATTGTCGTGGAGGACCGTCTGGCCACACTTGCATGTTAGTGCATGTGTGTCCTATGGGTATCCCACTTGCAAGCTTATCATTGCCGCCTTACACTGCACTCATATGACGGTTACATCTGATATCAGTACCAACACTGTAAGCGCTGTCAGCACTGTTGCCATTGTCAGCACTGTTTGCATTGTTAGCACCATTAGCTGCTCGCCAACTCCATGTTCAGAGCCATGTGCACACAACAGGTTAATCATAGATACACCCTGAATATGGTATGGAGCCCCTTTAGGTGGCTGTTACTGGATTTTGTTCCCCAGTTTTACCCATGAAAAATAGAATGAGACAAATTTGCTTCCAGTTTGAAGAGTTAAATATATTTGATATTGCCATGCAAAATTATGAGCTATTACATGATAAGCATTGTTATTTGCAACTTACGGAATGTTGTTGTACTGTAAGCCTGCTAGCGATGCTAACTAGCAAAGTTTCTGCTTGCAACTCTGCCCACATTATTTCCTGTCCTGCCTGCTTTTTATCTCAGCACATGAGTGTATTTGGCCTGGTAAAAATCCCCTCAGACCAAATTATCACTCACATTTTCTCCTCCTCTACATCAACATCACCATTGTCATTTATTATTTTTCTCCACAATCACACCTTTGTGTTTCCTTGTCCCTTCCCTCCTCTTTGTCATCATTAATGCACCATGTCCTGGTCTAATGATATTCCCTCACCTTAACATCTCCTCTTCTTCCATCACAATTTAGTCATCCTCATTTATATTTATATTATACTTAACAGTGTCATCACCAGATAACTAAACAAACATAAAATAGCATTTGGATCTAAACTCCATTTATTACATTCACACTAAAACTAAATCTAATATTTCAGATTGATCAACTCGGGGGACAATATTTGAAACGTTTTTGGGTGTGAAAAATGTCAACTATAAGTTTGGCTTTCAGACCCAAAACAGCAGTGTTAATTTTAAAAAAAAGGCAAAGGGCTTCACTGGTGGGGGTTGAGTCGATAAAACTGAAGTTCAGGTCCATGACTTTGAAGTCTTATCAGACACCGAACATCTGCACAGAGGTGTATAATTACTTTGCGGAAGGGAGTATGTATGGGTGACACTGTTTTTTTCTTTTGTTGAAACATTTGCCAGGTGAACTGTAGGAATATGGCATTCATGTTACAAAGTAGTTTACCAGAAATGTACATTTAATTTGTCAACTCTGGGCCTTGTGGGACTTTGCATTGCTTTCCTGCAAAAGTTGATGTTGTTTGTCAGACAACTCTGAGTTTTTTGGGGGATTTTTTGGCCAAGGCCCTCTGCATTGGCAGTGACCTCAATAAAATGAATCAGCTCAAACCCCCCACCCCTCGCTGTGAGACTGGAGAGGCTTGCTGTTCTGACCAGCCCTAACACCACAGGACATATACTCACCATCTCCTAGTCCATACCCACTCGCACAATCTCACACACACCGCCACATAGCCATACAAACATCACCTCCCCACAAACACCCACAGATCCACTTCAAACACATACAGCCCCACTAATGTACTTCTCAGATCTAGACTCCCCCTCCCCCATGTCGCCACCCCTGGCAATGCCCAGTCTTGTTATCTCTGCATGTGCCTCACCCTATCTTCTCCCTCCTCCTCCTCCCTCTTTTCCAGCACCCCTCAGAGACTAGAGCTTTCGTTTGATGGCACAGCGTGGGACCAACCGCACCGGAGCACCGGGGCTCATACCGATGAAGCCAGTCTATCTAGGCCACAGTAAGCACACACTCTCATCAAGTGCTCTCTAATTAGAATTCACTGATACTGTAGTTTTCTAGGCGAGGGGAGAGAGGAGCTTGAAGGAAAGCCTTCTATAGATAGAACGAGAAGAATGTCTAATTAAGGTCTCATTCTTCTCCGAGTCTGATTGCATTGCATCCTCCTCTCCCCCTCATTCTCTCCAATTATGAAACCAGCGTTGGCCTTTCTTCAGTCCACGTGGGCAGGGGGGTTTTATCTTGCCAGCACCGGGGTGTGAGGAGACTGACAACAACACTGGTGGAAGATCTACAGGGCCAAATGCGTGGGCAGGTGAGAGGAGCGTGTGTATGCGTGTGTGTGTTTGCGTGAGAGAGTCAGAGAGATAGGATAAATGAGTGGGGCTGTATGTGTTGTGGCTGTCCTTAAAAAGAGTTTGACTTATGATAACTCATATTTAGAAGTATCTGTATTCAAAATCAATTACTGCAACTATAGCAACACCTACTCGCACAACTAGCGACCAGCCAACATCAGCATGGCAACAACCACAGTTAAGATGATCTTGTATGGGCGAACATTATCAAGACATCACCCTCTAATAACTGTGAACTAGTTGACAAAAACAAAACAGGCACTACAATTGGAAACCTTTTAACACGCTCACACACCACAGACAACCAGCCTAAAACCTTTGCAGCTGCCAAACAACGAGTCACCACTTTGCAAAAATAATTATTGAACTCAGCAACACCTACAACATCACGTCAAAACAATTAATGCTACCACCATCAAGTCAGCATATGTGCTGGAATTCCAGTTAAAGTTGTTGTTGTTGTATTCTGAACTCCTTCTCCTTGCCAGGAAGCTCTGTAGGGGAAGCCTTTTTTTTCTTTTCTTTTTTCCTAGGATGGCAAAGGTAAGACCCACCCTACTTTTCTCCGGATTTGCTGGTACTGGTTACTTTTGTTGGTTGGGGTGGTTAGGTTTAGGCATCAGCCTTGACACTGGTTTGGATTAGGGTGAGAATAGTCTCTCTCAGTGTTGGGTTAGGGTTATTTTAAAAGTAATCAAAGTACGTTACTGCGTTACTTTTTAAAAAAAAAGTAACCAGTTACTTTACTGCGTTACTCCCTGAGTAAAGTAACTCAATTACTTTAAAAGTACTTCCAACGTTACTCCCTGAGAAAAGTAACTCAAGCACTTTTAAAGTACTTTTGAGTACTAAAACTGTATGACAACAACACCCCAGCGTTTTTAATATTTCCTCTAGGGATGTTACCACACAGAGTAAAAGGGGGAAATGATGGTGTGAAACAGCAGAGGCACTTTGTCAACCCGCTGAGTTAACGTTACTGTCATTAGCATCAAGCTAGCAAACAATGGTACATCCTCACGGTCGGACATAAAGTAATAACATTAACAAATAGTGGCGGAGCTTTTACTCACCACAACTGCAGAGGCTCCCAGCTTCATTTGAAACAAACTACATTATAGACGGTCCGTTATTTATTAATCCCTCTGTGAGTTTATATATTTACTTTTTATCAGCTCCGTTGTCTTTGTAAAGGTAACATATTGCACCGTCATTTCAAACTCAATACTTGTTTCAAATTAAAAGCCCCTTATAACCTCGGCTAGAGAATCCCTCCATTTTCTAAATAGGCTTTTATTCTGAAACATTTGTCAGAACTTCCTGTGGAAGATACAGTAGCTTGACAGTTTACATATGGCGCTTCAAATGTAGCTCCTGCCATCTGCTGACGCTTTTAGGTGACTACAACAACATGTCGGCTGGCACATGAACACACACAGTGACTCAGATAATAGTCAAAGTAATAAAAACAGGACAAGAATAACCCGATGACATCACACATGCCGTGAAAGACGATTGGGGATAATTGGTGAGTACCAGCGTGTAGCGTGTACCAGGCATAATGCAAGTCCTGAGTCTGAAATATGTCTGTCAGCAAGTCCTACTCCACCTATTGAGACTCCACCGTAGACAACGGCAGCATTTCTCCGACCACGTAGCGAGCCACAAGCTCCGTGGCTTCTTTCAGACTGATAGGTTTAACGTTATCTCCATTATTAGAACCAAACGACAGCCATTGCTGTTTCGGAGCTGAAGGACCAGCGTTCTAAAAGTAACGGAAGTAACTGATGTCTTGTTTGAAAATGTACTTAAGTATTTGATTACTCAAACAGCAAACTAACGCGTTAGGTTACTCGTTACTGCAAAAAGTAATCAAAGTACTCTAACGCGTTACTTTGTAACATGTTATATCCAACTCTGGTCTCTATATACAGACCCTACATTCAGTGAATGTAGAGTCTGTAGGCAAACCCCGGAGATGTTGCCTCAGGAAGAAGAGCGGAAGAGCCCTGGTTTCCGGTTGTAGGCTGTTTGTAGTCCGCGTGATATTGACCGATCACGTTTGAGCCAGCTGCAGTTGTTGCCAGGTTTGCCCCTGTGGTGAACTACAGAGGGGGAACATAATTGGCGTCACTGCAAACTCTGAATCCATCGCAATGGTGCAGCATATTTACTTATATATAAATGGAAGTCGGAAACGGAAATTCGCCTCCTCCGCCCAAATCAAACCGGAATGCCAAAAAATCGGGGGTCTGCCCCCAGAGGCTGTATCGCCGTCTGCCGGAAGTCAGACGCTAAATACAGCCAATGGGTTCCGAGAATGGGGTAAGAACATCAGGGTAAGCCAGTCAGAGGCAGGGTAGGGCAGAATAGGGCTAAAAAGGTTAAAAAGAGGAGACATCATGGCGTCATATCATATCATCGGATGATTGATTCATTTTAGTTAGACGTCTGCAGTTGGCTGTGGGTTGGAATATATTTTATATAAAAAATAAAGATATGGGTGAGAATTAATTCTGCACTTATCAAAAAGGTCTTTAATAAAAGACATTAAAGAAATACTTTCTATATGAATTCCTTCTATTGTTTATTGGCTGCCATCCATGTGAGAGTATCCAGAAAGTTATTCAGGCCGAGCATGGCCAAGGAGAAAAACAGGAGCGCACCCAAAGAGCACCTGAGCAGACATCATCCCTGTATTTCCAGCTGCATCTCCTGTAACCCCCCAACATCGCAGCTCCAGTTACATTGTGCATCTGTCATACCCCTTAGACCAGCATTTATCTAATAGCCTTGCGCCATCACAAGAAGAACCTTCATGTAGAGGAGAGCTGCCGTTTTTCTTTCCTTTCTCTTTTATTCCATATAATGTGTAGTACTGTGTTTTTTCCTCTGCCAAGGGCTGGTTGTTTTGTTATTTTGGGGTGGGCTCTCCCTGGGATTTAACTTAAGCTTCAACATTTGGCAAAAGAAAATGTCACAAAAAGTCAAACTGAATCCCCATATTCTCCATCTGGTTTCATACCACTCCCCTTTCCTGTAGACCAGCTTGGGGTTGTAACAGGATCTTGAACAAGCCCTCACGCAATTGTGTTGAGTGGGGGCCAATTCACCAGCCAATAACATGGGAGAATAGGACCATTAACCTGAAAGCCTCCAGAGCCTGAGAGGCAACACACACATATTTACACTTTTTGACAATTATGCATTCACTTAAGAGAGACGTAAGTGCCTCTCTAAAACCAGCTCATTTCATTTCTAAATCAGCTAAATCAACACCATAGATACATGAATCAAATTCTGCACATGCAGTGCAGCAATATAATGGAGACACTTCATGTTTTCAACCACTTTGACATTTAGTCATTCAATGTGTCATCGGCCTGCACTCTATAAAAGTGGCTCCCACTTTTATCAAGTCAAGAGCACTCTCTTTGTTAGTGTTCTGTAATATTATTGCAATCGAATTGCTCCACCCACTGATGAACATCCAAATTGTCATCAATTGATAGAGAAGATGTGATCACAAGTGAGGCAAGCCAGGCTGCAGGCAGTCAATAAGCGGGGCAATCCGATATGTGTCACTTAAACATTAACAAGGTTCCCACCTTGGAACATAGAAAACCTGGAAAAGTCATGGAATTTCAAAATCACATTTCTGGGCCTGGAAAAGTCTTTGAATTCATCATTGAAAGTCTTGGAAAAATCATGAAATTTTATGGTGTACAATGAAATTGTTACAATAACCTTCTGTGGATAACCCTCCATTAAATGTAACAACATGGCAGATTCATTTCCTGCAGCCATTTCGACTAGCTTTATTATGCCTCTGTGTGACAACATTTTGTTTACCATCACGTACATTTCGTTATTTTCCTCCTAGGTTCGTCTCTTCCCTCCTGTATGCCTGCTACCTGAAATTATATTTGAATAGAGTTTTAATCTGATATGTACAGAAAACACAAAAAGACAGCAAGTGGGGAAAGAAAAAAAAAATCTTTATTATGGGTCCTTGAAAAGTCATGGAAATCTTTGTCCATAAGAATGTGTAGGAACCCTGCATTAATTAATATAATTTAACATAATAATCATAATATAATGATCCTAAACTATTTCAGTAAAAACAATTTAATTCCTTAATTTTTACACATGTTCAGTAGACTTATTCATAATTGAAATGAAGGTTGTTGAGTTCAGTCAGGAAGGCTACACTCAGTTCTTGCTCCTCCACTTCTTTATCCATTACTCCCTGGAGCCATGCTTCCCTCTTTTATTTTAAAGTTCAAGTGGCAGCTCTCTCCCGGTTCACAGCTTCCAGTCAAGTAAGCCTAAAATGACTTCTCTATGTCTTACTCAGAATCCAATCACTAACGAGCATGCTCATTATAAGCCCAGTTATCTGCACCTGTGGCGTGTTGTGTCCACCTCCTCACACACTGATGCCAGCATCCAGACTCTGTACAGAGTTAATGTGGGTTTTTGTTCCATAAATGAAGATGTACAGTAAATATGAACATTATGTTTTATCATCAGTTTATACCACAGCTAGAGCCAATGTCCTGCGGTAAGATGTATGCACTCCCACTGTGAGATAGCAGTTGAAAACAGTGAGTCACCATACTACCCAGCAGCATAATTCATTCAATTTCCTATACCTACTTATTCCTACTTAATATGATGGTTGAGCTATGCATTTTGTCAGAATCAAGTAAAGGCCTTGAAAAAATCTGACAGTTCATTACATTCAGAGTATGGTTCAATCATCAAAATTGAGTTCCTTGAAGCCAGAATTTAATCCTTTTTACTGAGACTGTTGGAACCTGGGATTTTTAGACATGATAGTGGTGTAGCTTTAACAATGTCTGTCAACCACTTTGGTCTAGACTGAAATATCCAAAAAAATAAATAAATTGGATGCCAAGAAATAAAATGACTTACTCCACAGGACAAAGCCTAATGACTGTGGTGATCCACTGACTTTTTGCCAGTGTCAACTCAACATCACCATAAGGTTCACATTTGTAGTTTTGACTGAATTGTCATGAAAACTGTAGGCATTTTCAGACTGGAGGAACTTTTTCATAGTTGTAAGAAACCCCTTTTTTGTTGTGTTTGCACCACAAGAACTAGGAATGGTCATAGTTTTTAGAATGCTATATTGAAGGACATTTTTAGCTCTTATGTCAGAGTTACTCTCCCAGCACAAGAGGAACCATGAGTGACATAGGTGTACAGTGATTCATCCAGATGGAAGTGTACATTCAGTGGTTGAACACAGCCATACAGCAAAGCAAACTGCCATTCTTGAAAACTTTAACGATGTAAACAACAGACACCCCCCCCCACCCCCCACCCCCACCCCCCCAGATGGCAGCTTGTAACTAGAAAAATAGAAAAAAGCATGGAGTGATAGACCAACAGTTAAAGGGCCAGTGTGTAAAATGGGTTGAAAACAGTGACATCAGTGGTCAAATTCTAGATTGCAGGGCTCACTCGCTCACCCCTCCCATCGGGTAAATGACGGTGGCCTCATGGGGACAAAAAGCCTTGCGCACGAGTTTTTCAGGAGTAGGTCTATCTAGCGACAACGTGAATGTTTATTTAGAAATCTAAACCATGTTACAATATTGTAATGAATCCCTCATGAGCAGGAGACCAGAGGAGCGTTCGGGAAAAAGGCCAGTTTATTTGAGCACTCCAAAAACTCCGGTAACACTCCAGGGGGTAAAAGACTCCGTCCCAAACTCTGACTCTTCTAGCGTAACAGACACACTTCATACACACATACTCGTTTACCATACCGAGTGGGGACCCCCTCCCCTCTCTGCTCCACCAATCTCCAGCCCGCACACTGACTGACAGCATAGCCTGTAAACAGAGCTCAGCTGTTTTTTTATCCTAGCAACATCTCCGGACTATAGTAGATGCAATGGATGACTTTGAACGCGATTTTGAAGAGTTTCTTGTAGCGGACACAGACCCAGAGCCATACCTGTTTGAGCCGGAGCATACAGATGAGGAACTCCATGTGTTTGATGCTGAGCGGGCAAGAAGAGAGGCTGAATGCACACAATGGGATTCGGTGCTACTGCTGCCATCGTTGGGGAGATATATCATCAGGAGGAAAAGCGCCGCAGAGAGTGCATCACAAGGACTGAAGTTGCGTCTTCTTTTCCTCGCAGATGACGGTTCGGGTTCATTCTCTCCTGTTGCGTGGTAAGTGTGGTCCATTCGCAAACTTTATAACTAAAAAAACTTTTCACTACTCCCTATCGACGAACTACTAACACTCTCTGCTGTTTCCTCCTCCTTCTTCCTTTCTTCCGCTGTCTTCGTTGGTTCATTTATACACACGAAACGCGTTCTCTGGCTGGCTGGATTGTCCGCTTGGTCTGCCGTACATACATGGCGGCGCAAGATGGCGACCTCTCTAAAGCAAGGCCCTTGCTATATATATATAAAAGCATAATTATAAGGCTACTAAAACCAAACGAATTTTATTTTATAGCGATTATACACTTATATAAACATATTAATGGGTAGAATATTCAGATTCAGATTCAGATTTGACAATAAACCATGCCAAATATTACACACTGGCCCTTTAAAGGGAAAGTTCAGGTTTCTAAAGTGGGGCTGTACAGATAGTTACCTACAGTTAATGTATTACATACAGTAGATGGCGGTCAGTGTGCTTCTTGTTTAGAGAATCAGATGGGACTAGCACCCCAGAGGCTCAGCTATGCATTGCTGTGATTAGGGTTAACAGCAAAACTTATTTTAGCCCCTTAAAAAAACTACCTAAAAAAACATAATTATCAGTCTAAGTGGTCGCTGTATTGAGGATATTTTCACTGCTTTGCCTTGTCATCAGGCAGCCCTTTCCTCTGGCAATACATTTTCTCAACAGTATACTGTACCTTCCCTGTTCCTACACAAAAGCCCAACTGTGCAGTGAACTATATTACGCTGCAGGTCAGAAAGTGCTGTTGTGTGATCCGACTGAAAAAAAAAACGTAACTTTTCTGAGATGGTGCATGTTTGTGTTTTTCTGGGCAGTTAAAACAAAGAAATGAAAACAGCTGTGGCTGGATACACTGAATATAGACATCAACCCCCCCCCTGTAAAAATGAGGCAACTCAGAGTTTGCAGCAAACATTTCTCTCAAGAGGATTACTTAAACCCACCGCCAGAAAGTGATAGAGACACTTGCTGAAGAGCACTGCTGGACCCAACCATCAGGTTAACTTACACTAAATACCTACAAATAAATGAAACAAGCGCTGGTATCTACTGATTCAGAAAGATCCTGAGGTTGTTTTGTAACCTAGTCCAGGCAGCAGTAGCTCTCAGGGTCCAGAACATGCATTTACAGTTCACAGTTGGCTTCTTTTTCTGTGCCTCTAGTTTCCAGCAGGTTTCCCTCTCTCTCCGTCTTTTTTGACCTTATTACGTCTACCTCAACAGAGGTTCTTTTCTATACTTTAATTCATTGAGGTTTTCTCTTGTCTCCATGTTGAGCAACATATCTGTTGTCACTGTCTTAGGGGCTGTACACATGCCACATTTTTTTCTCCCTCATATTCATTGTTTTCAATGCAGAGCCACCTACAGCATAAGGGGCCATACACATGCTGCATCTTAAACCGCCTGGAAAACACCAGGTCGGATACTAGGTGCTACTTTTGTGCCTTTTCTTTGCCTGCTTTCATGAAAGCGGCGGTAGGTTGCATCTGAGGTTGCTCAGCAACCTTAACAGTCACCATATCATAGCCTATTAACCTGAAATCCTGAGTGCAGAGCTGATCTTCTTCCAGGCGCTGTTTAGAAGTGTGTAGGCCAATTGTCCATGAGACAGATGAAATGCTCTGGCAGCTCTGCACCAAAATGATCAACTCTTTCATATTTACCACAGACTGATATTTACGGAACAAGTGAAAGACATCTGTCTGCTGTGATTGGTCGTTCCTCATCACATGACATGCAGTGCGAATTGCTGCGTTCCAAAAGTTGTATCTTGGGGCGCAGCCGTTGGGCCCTGCATGCACGCCGCAGTGATGTTGCTCTGGGCTGTCTGGTGGCAAGATTAAAAATATTCTAAATATAGCATCTGCTTAGACTGATATTGTTTTTTTTTTTGTTTTTTTTAGGTAAGTTGTTAAAATACATTTTGCTGTTAACCCTTATCCACAGCAATTACTTGCTGAGCTTCTGGGGTGCTACTCCCATCTATTTCTGCAAACAGGGAATGCACTGACTGCCATTTACTGTATGTAATACACTGATGATGATGATGGTAAATATGTAACACGAATTGACTTGTCAAACCACTGGCCAGTTTACAGTACGTCCATCCACCATCCTCCATCCTCCTATTGTTGGGATAAATGCAAACAGAAAAAACTTTGACTACTACTTTGACATTCCCATCAGCCTCAGCTGCATCTGTGTCCTGAGGACTCTTGTATGTGCTGAAAAAAGCAAGCATTTTCTAGAAATTGTATTAATGTTACTATAACCTATACAAGTAAATGGAACAACCAGATGCAGCTATCACTATTTTATTGAGGACAAAAGAAATCAAAACACATTTATTTCATCCTCACAAACATCCACTGCTTTTAGAATTGATTTTCACATCCGGGTGTAAAAAGCTCTAAATGCCCTGGCGCCACAGCGTAAAGCAGAAATGCTCTCAATTTACAAACCCAGCAGATCTCTCAGTTCTCAAGGCACCTACTGTAGTCTACCTTTCATTTTCCTGGAGCTTATTCCAAATCTGGTGAGACTGTATTCAGTATGTATGCATCTTAAAGAATGAGGCAGCTGACCTGCTGATTTTAGACATATAGCCTACCTACATGCTCTTAATTTAAAAGCACCCTCAAGACCTTTTTATCCATTTTAGCATCCTCATTAACTATTTATTTCTGTCTTAATTACCATTCCTATGTATCCATTTTCATACTCTGCTATTTTCTAGTGCTTTTGTTCTCCTTTCCTTTTCTTCCTGTTTTTTGTTCAGTTTCTTGTATGCTTTGCTATTTTCTTTGAATGTTTTATGACCCCGTTAAGCACTTTGAACTGCAATTGTATAAATTGGTGCTCCCAAAATAAATTTTACTTGAACTTGAACTAAGTGTGCCTATGAAATGCATTTATTACAGAAGTAAAACTGGATCAACTTTTGGATCAACATCCTGCGGCTGTTTCTTCCAGTAGCTTTTCATGCTTACATTGTGGTGTACTGTTCACTGCTGAGGCTAAATTGGGTCAGAGTGAATGGCAACAAAGTAAAGTGCAACATCGGTAAACAGCACTTTAAAGTAAAGAGGTGATTTAAGAAGTTGCTTTTTGGATCTAAATCTAAATGGTTACAGGTCAGCTCCCAAAGAATTTTTGATTAAACGGGCAGAACATTCCTGGTCATTTGGATTGTATTTGGCTAAATGAAGACTTTGAATGGGAACAGTGCTTGTGACTGAAAATTGCAGTCAGTCCATTAGTTTGTCCACCAGTTTTGTTGTTCTAACTCCGCTCTCCTCTGTTAAATGGTATTTCACAGGCGCACTACGTCATCAAACCATGTGATGTTTGGTATCACCGGATTCAGAAAACTCTCGGCTTCCTGAATCCGGCATAGTTTTTCTTTTATTCCTTATGGTTTTCGCACCAGAGCAGCCTAAACACACAAAGTCCAAAATCGCGATGAGTGCTGACAAGTCATGTTGTGCCGTCTTTCGACGGGTAAAGTTAAAGGATTACTCACGATCTCATGCGGAGTGACGAGTGGGGACTTAGATCTTTTATAAAAGGTAAGAGTCTCACTCCTACCACTATTTTCGGGTGAGATATATACTGCCTAGAAAGTGGGATCATAACTTTCATGTTTCATATGGCTTTATTTGGTGATATTTTATGGTGTTTCTGTGTCAAAAACAACATCAGCTATCATAATCACACCTGATTTCAATAAGGTACAATGTCTGAAGCTGGCTGAGTGTTGTTTGATCATTGACAGTACTGTTTTGAAGCGGAGTGAGCGCTCTTGTCATGTGGAGCTCCGCCTGGATCTTTTCATGGAAAAAACACTGTAGAGTGGTCATACTTTGAGCAATCTTCTTCAAACTTGAAACACATGTTCATTGATAGTGTGCCTACAGCTCCACAGTGTCATTTACCTCAGGGTTCCTACGCAAGTATGGAAAGTATGAAAAAGTATGGAAATAAATTTGATCAGAATAATTAAATATGATGTGAAATATGATACACTGATATATTTACTCAGATGTCGCATATTCTCTGAAAAAAAAAAAAAAACGCAGAGAAGTCTGGAAATTAGGGTATGGAAAAGTATGGAATTTTGAAATTCCAAATGTGTAGGAACCCTGTTACCTGCTCAGATGACGCCACAGACAGTTATTCATCCTGAAAATCATTTTTTATTTTATTTTAGGCAAAATCTTCAATTTTTAACTGATTTCAGAGGCCCATTACTCTGTCTCTGTATCACCTAGAGTGTTTCTGACATGCATGCATGTAGTCAGAACGGTTCAGACGCTACAGTCATTTTAATTTGGGTATGTCATTTTAGGCGTTTTCACTACAAAATGGGGGTTTAACTACTGGATCGATTGCCATGAAACTTATTCAGACATTCATGATCCCCAGCTGATGAACCCCACTGTCATTGGTGATCATCAGGTCAAACTTTTAACTTGTCTAATACGTTTTGACCAAATCCTGACAAAACTTTCCCATCCCTCTTAGCTGTACTTTTTTTAGTGCTAATTAGCGCATGTTAGCTTGCTGTCACACTAAACTAAGTACCTAGCGCCAGGGCCACACCGGACGCAGAAGCGCTGCAAATAGCCTCGAAGTGCTGAGAAGCGAAGCCAGTTTCCTTTTGGCACCCATGTTAACTGATTATGTCATCCACACCGGCCGTGCTGCGCAGCTCCACGGCCGGCCCTGCAGCAATTGTTTCGGCGTCTGGTCTATTTTCTGGGTGGGGGTTGGGGCACACACACGCAAACAGAGAAAGATACCCATGATGGAAAAACAGCCCCAAATGTGACGGAGACAACAGCTGGGAGCAGAAGCGCTTGTCGACGGCATGGAGAAATGTGCGTCTGACGCGAGAATTTCAGTGCGCTGCGCTTTGCAGCACTTCGTTGGCAGTGTGGCCCTGGCGTAAGTCACAGAACTGCTAGCATGGCTGTAGACGCCTGGTGTTGTTTCAACAATTCCTCCAATTCATATGACCACATGAGTTGTTCATTCCTACCCTCTAATTTGACCCACAGGGATGTCTTTTAAATTAGCGCCCCTAATGGTGGAAGAAGATCAAAATGTCCTCATACCTAAATGACCAGCTGCTTTGTCAGTGATTTTGGCGTCAGATATCGATGCACAAGGGCACCTTTTGTTGTGATTTAATTCACCACTGGGCGGCATCAGTTTGTAACACTGCTGGGCAGCGGCAGCTTGTAACACCAGTGGCAACTACATAATAAAAAGAGCTGGAAAATTTGCTTCTCTTGTGATTTTCAAGCCAAACCATGATGCTTTTTTCTAAATCTAACCACATGTTTTTGTTGCACAAGGTAATGAATGTAAATACTAGGTGTTTTATCTATGTTGTAAGTGTACTTTGAAGAAGACTATGCATCTAACAAGAAGAAACTTAACATATCCTTTGAAAACCGAAGTGTATTTTGAAAAGACATGATGTATGTAATAAGTGTAAATTGAAAGGTCACCCTGTAACGTCAACATCAGATGCAGGAGGTTACCTGGTGCGTCATATTTAGACATGAGAGTCCACTGACAAAGCAGCGATATTTGACGAGTTGGGGTGAGAACGGGATGAATTGACATAATAGGTCAGGTATCACCATTAACGGTCGCAGTTTTAAACACATGGTTAACATCACATAGTTAAACTAAATGAAAGCTGATTTTTTGGTTTTGAACAGGACATGAACAGCAGTCTCCTGGGTAAAAGTCCTATGTTTGTATGACCCTTCCATCACCCCAACCATAAAGACTTAGGCACTCTTTATACCAAGTTGTCTTACTTCCTCCTTTCCTTCAATTATAATTACTTGTAATAAGCTGCTTGTACAAACAACCTATGTGATCCCATTTTGGAGGACAGTCTCTGTTGCTTGGTTAGAATTTGAGAGTTTTTCTGAGTATGAATGATTCTGTAGTGACACAAAGCTTTAACTTGCGATCTGATAAAGAGACAAATCCTGCTATTGCTTAATGCCACCAAATGTGAATTCAGATTTGTGGATTAGTAGTCCCTTGCCTCTACACCCAAATGAGCTTCATGTCATTGTTGTGATAATAGTTATGATTATCAAGAAAACATGTGTCTATGATTAGAAATGGTGCCAATCTGCATCTAAAAAGTCAGCCTGAAATCCACATTATTATGACTGTGATCTGACTCCCTTTTTTGTAGCTTTGGGAAAGGCCCGTTCATGTTCACAAATTTAGAGCTGAACTAAGATCATAGGAATTCACTTATATGAATTCTTTTTAAGGGTGGCTTTGTGTTATAAATTCAGCAGCTCTTATCTGCGTAAGGAGCTTTATTTCTTTAGTAATCATTCTATTAATACGTGATTACACTGTATCCCCTGGAGTTTTCATTGTAAAAAGGCTGATAGTCTTTTAATTAGACCTAAAGGGGATTGGAGCAGTGCTTTTACATATTCCACTACTGCAATGAATTATACAGCACTGCCGTATGGACTCGCATTATGTAACCACGTGCCAATTATTCTGGTCTTTATCTGAGCTGTGAACTCACAGCCTTGGCTTTCTCACACAATATCAGGGGCAAAAAAACAAGAGTGTACATCTGGCCACAGTGAGAATACAAAAGCGCTCTCCACTTGACAGGCTCATCACACACTGTAGTCGATAGTACCAGGCCTGGGTCACTGTAAACCAGCAGGTCATCGCTGTAGAAGGCTTTCTGTCATGAATTCTGGACCTATGTTTATTTCATTTTCATCTATAGGTACATTCCTTCTTTTGCTATCACTGCTGCTGCCCTAACTGGCTTTGGCATAAGGGATGCTGGAGCAATGCTGTTGTCCTGGTAACAAAGCCTAATGACAAGATTTGATATGATCCTCCGATTTAGAACAAAGCCGCAGTCTGCTGCTAGGCACTGTGTGAGACAGTAGGTAGACAAGGGACGTTTTTCTGTGTGTGTGTGTGTGTGTGTGTGTGTGTGTGTGTGTAAACACTGTACAGTACCATGTGATACTAAACCTCTTTATGAAGACCAAATGCACTCACAAGAATGCAGATGTGTCTGTGAAGAGAGAATATACTTTTCTCCTGGTTATTATTACTATTTTTAAACTTTATTAGTACAGACCATCACACATAAAAGATGTAATTTAGTGATTGAAATGGGGGAAAAATGAAGAGAAAAATATACAATATAAAGGTTAAATAAAAGTTAAAAATGGCCACAATGCAGTGTCACAAAATATATTACACCCTCATCATAAATGACTGGAGGTAATGACAGGAAATGTGAGAGAGCGAGACACAACAAAAGCCTCCAGTCAGACTAGAACCGGAGATGTTGCAGTTCATGGTCGGCGTCTTAACCCCAAAGGGGCACTCCACATCCAGAGTGTATTATCCAACTTGCAAAACTTGACTCGGGTGATAAATGGCTGCCAAAAATTAATCAGCAGATCCCCTCAGAGTAAGTCTAACTTTCTATAACTGTAAAAAATATATTAGATCTCTCATTCAGTGGGTATAGGTGGGTGATGTTTCATCCTTATATTTCAAAAGAATTAGTCTTCTGGCGATCATTGGTGCAATAGTGTTTAATTTATGGTGTGGAAGATTAGTTTCCTCTACAATGATTCTAAATATTGTTGTAAGCGGAAATGGGTGCAGTGGAGTCCAAACTTTTAGAGAGTGTCTAAGGACGTTTTCATATTAGGTACAATTGATTCATACAGTGCCCAAGTATGATTGCCCCCCCCCCCCCCCCCCCCCACCCCCCAAGGCCCTGCTGCTCAGCTTTCACATTAGTAATCTTGTTCTGTACCCAAGTACACTTGCGTCATCATCTATGTGACATTTTTTTGTGCAATGTAGAAAAGGGCGCAGCAGATGGACATTGCTGCCCCGGGGACCGCCATCAAAGGGTACCAGCAGAACAGGGAGGCGAAGCTCTGCTCCTGGCCGGAAGACGAGTCGCTGCTGTTGGGTGTGGAGCTCTCTGCCTCCTGCCAGAACTCCGACTGCAGGTCAAAGTCGGCAGTGAAGCTGGATCTGGATCTGCCTGCGGAGGGCTGCGCTGCTGTCTAAAATATATAAAATTGAGGCTGTTTCTCAACCAGTTAAAAAACTCTTGACCCTTTGGTACAGTTGGTGTTCACACCTGATGCATACTGTACTGGAGTATCTATGAACCATACTTGAGACCACCTTTACAAATGGACTTGAGCATGGTTTGTCTCACCATGCGTGAGTAAGGTACACAGTGCTCACACTAATCAAACAAACTAGACTTCAGGGTTAAGTGTACTCAGATCTGGTCCCTGATGTAAAAGCCCCTTAATATGTCTGTCGAGTACTCTCAGAGTAGAGGGCATGACCAAAAAGTGTGGATAAGGGACCCTGCACCAAGCACACAGGGGAATCACATCAGAATATATCTTGACTAACTTTTCTTTGGAATAACTTAAAGCTTTAGAAGTCCATGAAGCAAAAAGAGTGAGGAGTGGATCCTGTTTAAAATCAAATTCCATGTATCCTCATCCATTTCACTGACATTTAATAGCAGTCAGAGCAATCAAGAAATTACATATTCTTTCATATCTTAGTGACCACACCATTTCCATATGGGTAATACTAAGAATGTTGTCCAATTAATTGTTTCATGGATCATGGAACTCGACTAAATTTGTTTTACCAATGTTTCTGATCTGGCTGTTAGCAAGATTGTGTTTCTGTTCACTTCCAAACCAGATCATTAAATTTCAACCTTTGATCTTCAGTGTGGTAAAACTTAGTTGTACTTTCAGCAATGTTAAAGTTCTTCTGAAGTGCAGTGAAAAGGAAAAGAATGTTCACACTTTCTAAAGGAAGCAAACATCTCAGTGAAGTCATCCATCCAATCCAAATCAGGGTCACTTGCTGCATCACTTACAGGGTCAGTAGAGTCATCATCATCATGTGACAGGAAGCCGCGGTGAAGTCATTACCGGCAGTGATGGAACAATGAGGGCACAGTTGGCCTGAAAGCACCGTGTCTGAAATAGCACACATCCTGTCAGCCCCCCTCCCAAGATCTCCCTAAGCTTTCCACCCCTTTCCTTGCCTCAGCCATTACTTTGCACCACGATCAGGACCACAACCACAGCTTTTTTTTATTTATTTATTCGCTCCTTCAGACTATCTGAACTAGTGGCTGCAGAAAATAACAGGTTGCAAGGTGGCAAGCAAATGGAGACAATCTCAGTCTCGGAGTGTTTGTCTCTGCAAAGCGGCAGGACGAGTCGAAAGGTGAAAGAGAAGGGTCAGCGCTGCAATCACTGAAGCTGCCTTTGACATCAGGGGGGCTGTCAAACAGCACACTTCCCTCGTCCCCTTACACAACCTTTGCCTCCTTCACTCTGTCTGGTATAAAATATAATGAGGCACACAGAAAACAACACATTTAAATGCACGCAAAAAATGAACGATTGACACAAGTCTGCATTTCTCCAATACCTCCTTTTGGCTGGCTCTGCCTATTTATGAATGTAGCCTGCTAACACAGGCTGTAAACAAAGTCTGGAAGAACTGCCAGGGAGTGGAGACAGTCAGCAGGCCTTAATGAAGACCCAAAGAGCAGAAGGTGTGGCCCTGGTCTCGACAGAGGTTTCTTCTCCGCCAACAAGGCCCCAGGAGTTAATACAATCCGGCAGAGGCAGACGGTGCTCATTCCCCGTCTTCGCTCCCTCCAGCGACTTAATTTATGCAGCATCTTGCAGTGCCGCTGAGCTTGAATAGCAGCCGCGACAAGAATTTGAATTTGGGAGTTGGGGGTTAGTTTTCAGAGTTGGAAATCATGGTGTTCTTGGATGTGCGTTAGTGTGCGCAGGGCTCCGTGTGTGTGCAGAGGGCTCTGCTCCAGTAAATACAGACTGAGGACTTCAATTTGTGGCGCTGTGACATGTGCCTATTCCCTGATCTCGTCACTGAGATGGGACTTAATTTCTGCGGATGGTTGGGAGGGGAAGAGATGCTGACGTCTCTCACCTCAGCTCTCAGAGGCTTTAACCGACACCCCAGAGAAATAAGGGCAACTGCCTGTGTTATACATTTCAACTTTTGCTCTTTGTTCATTCCTCTCCATCTTGTGGAGAGAACTGCTCAGTATGGCCCAGTTTCATCCTCCCCCTCTCTTTCTGCCTTCTTATCTTATTTCTCCCTCTCCTCAGGAAGCAATTTGAAGCAAAAGATGCTTGGTTAAGGGCTACGATGGCTCAGTCTGCTTTGATATGCTGCTTTGCCTTATGAGCTGTCAAGACATGCGGACAGGGATGGGATGGAATGGGATGGGAGGAGGAGTGACGAAGAGGGGGGGGGGTGAGGTAGGGAAAGAGGGAAGGAGCTCAGCCATGATTTGGGAAAGGGATATGGGTAGAGAGAGAAAAAGCTGAGCTAAGTGGCATACTTCCAAGCGAGTCCATGTTGAGATACACTAATTAACGAAGCCATAATTAGAGTTAGGCCTGACACACACAGAAAAAGGCTTGCAATCCCTCTTTTTCCTCCACCCCTCCATCCCCCACATCCACTTAGGGTAAATTTGCGCTCATCCGTATCTACCCGCTATGCTGGTACATCCATAGACTTTTTTATATTTTCAGCAGAAATCCCCTGCACTAGTTTTATTTGACTTGAGGTATAAACTGATGGAAGGAAGAAAATCACACCTTAACTAGGCCAGAGAATATTCTTCCTAGCCAACTATTCCCCAGTTTCCCATTACTCATCTACGTTCTCTGAGTTTAGATTGTTTTTATGTAAAGAATCACCACAATTTCGTACTTGACTAATGATAGCGAAGATAACTCTACGAGCTGCGGTGCCTGAGGAGGACAAAGCTAAGGTGAATAATGTTATTCCACTGTCACTTCTACTTGGATGTAATCATCAATCACATTGCCTCATAAACATTGTGTGTTCACACAAAAGATGTGATGCGTTTGTCCTAAATTAGATTGTGCCTCTCTTGTCATTTATCAAGTCTTTCTCATATACAAAGGCCACTGTACATAGCGACACACAACAGAAGGGGCTCGGAGCTCGGCGCAGTCAAAATGTCCTGCAGCTATGTCCTTCCTTGAATTACATTTCTGGAGACGTGGGGAAGGGGAAAAAAATGGCATTGAGTTTCAAAGGACCAGCGTTTGTTTAAATGAATTACCAGCTCCTCTCATGTTGAAGAGAGGGCAAGCATCAAAGCGTGGTGGCATTGACAGTGAGATAATGTTGGTGTGCATTTCTAGTGAGTGTGCTTTCATGTGTGCTATTGTATAGATGCACGTGGCTGTATGGCTGTGGCAGACCTGAGCTGAACAGTGCTTGAAATGAGCAGGGTCAAGTCCAGGGGGGTTTCACCCCCCAACCCCCAACCAGAGTCAGAAGGTGTTGGTAGTTTACTTTTTCATATCATGGATGGATTGCTGAATGAGCCTATTGGGTACAGGCCCAGAAGTCCCTGGATCAGAACCTCTCTATGCAGTGATTTTTTTGGTGGAAAGATGGCAAAAGACAAGCAAAAAGGCAACAAAGAGAAGTAAAACAACCACAAAGAGACACAAAACAACCACAAACAAAAGCCAAATTAATCACTAAGGGACATAAATGACTACAAAGAGATACAAAATGACAATAAAGAGAAGCAAAACAACTATAGTTGTAACAACAATGGGCAGCAAAACAACCACAAAGAGACACAGAATGACAACAAGATGCAAAACAACCAGGCAGACAGCAAAATGACAACAAAGAGATGAAAATGACAACAAAGAGGCACAAAATAACCACAAAGGGATGAAAAACAACCATACAGAAAAATGAAATTAACCTCAGAGACACAAAATGACCACAAAGAGATGAAATTAACCACAAAGAGACCTAAAATGACCAAAGAGAACAATTGACTATAAATGATCCAGCTGTTTCTTTATTCCTGTGGAGGAGGAGTTGGAACAGTTTACATGTCTGTGTCCAGGGGCCCATTGTCTTCTTATCTGTCTGTGGCTGTAGGCTATTTGGAGTTACAAATAGCAGCTATTTATTGATATTAGTAGTTCATATAGAATATTTAATGTTGTTTATTTGATATTAATTTATGATACTAAATAAATAATGTACCAGTGTGATTTCTTTTCTGCTTTTTACAAATGTGCCCCTTCTTTAAAACCATGCCCCAGTCTGACTCCCCCATTCAAAAGTTTACACCGCCCCTGGAAACGAGAGGAGCGGCAAACTCTCACAGACTAGGAAATTGATCAAATGAAAAGGGGGCACGTTGTTATTTCGCATTACAAATTCAGCAGCGTACTGTGAATAAAGATGCATAATCTGGGGTATGATTTAAATGCAAAGTATAAACATCCCTCCCTCCATCCCTGCCTCCCTCTCACATACAACAAACAGAGCACCATGGACAACAAGAATCATTGGTGTGCATTTGCTGCAGCAATAAGACAGAGGGTAGCTTTGTTGTCGGCCAGCCCAGTTGCTCCACCTCCTCCTTGTATCAGCACATCTAACTGCTTGAGGCATGGGGCAGGAAGAAGGAGAGAGCTGAGTGTGTGTCACTGTGTCTGTTTCCTTTGTGCCTCATATCCCAGACCTTGTGTGGAAGCCACAAGAGTGTGTGTGCTCAGGCCTTGGGAGTCATATGAATGGTTGTACGTCACAGTCCTAGACACTTACTTTGCTTAGCTGGTCAAATATGAACCTTCAAGCTCAGGACATGGAGAGGTGAAGGAAATATCAACGCAGCCTCCTACTGAATTGAGTTTAAACAGAGAATAATGACAGCTGGCACAGGCAGAGCTGTTTGTTAATGTGAATATGTGTGTGAGTATTTGGAGGGGAGGGGGTTTGGAGCAGAACAAGAGATGACTATCATCGAGGCAGTTTAGGTAGCTGCTTCCTGAGTGCTGATGTGGCCCCTGTGATTCAATTGGCCGGGCTGCTGAGTGACTGCAGGGCTACCGGCTCTCTGGTTGGTCAGCCAGGCTCTGCTGCAGCACAGCCACGCCATCCTGTGGAGAGCAAGTGAAGTGCAGCAGGAAGATGAAAGGACGCTGACCCTGCAGCAGCTCCAGATGCAGCCGGGGGAACAGAGCAGCAGGGGCACAAAAGACACAGGGATTATAAGTGCTGCTGGTTTTATTTTAACATTTATTTGCCTTAGACGTGCTTTCTCAAGGACCACCCTGCTCCACATTCACTCAACAGGTTGTGTCTTGGGAAATTTCCAGGACAGCCCAAGCCTTTTAATGTAGATTCTCCAATATGAGAGTGAAGTGTATCTCAGTGTCAAGATAGGAAAATATCATATTTTTTCAATCTGTTCAGCAGGCTGAACATGAAAAATGATAGTGACATCAGTAGTTCTTATCATTTTAACATAAAATCTGTATAGGCACTGTCAAAAATTGTTTGGTAACACTATACTGCACAAATTAATCTCAGAGTTCACTTATCTCGTAAATATTTGTATGACACTTAAGATGTAGTCTAAAATAAGAAAAGCGGAAAGAGTTCACCGTCCTTCAGGATGTCAGAAATTCAGTATGTACCGCTTCCTCAGTGCTCCTGACATTAGTATTCTTGGTGGGGTGTGCTCACTGAGAGCCAATTCCCAAAACCCATGGCCCCCCGCTGATACGCTGTTACCAGCACTTACAGTAGATGGCGACAGACGTCTGAGGCAGGGGCGATAAGCAGCTCTCAGCAGGGTGGGCTCTTTGACAAATGCAGTCAGAACCTGTCATGCCTTCTGCTCTCCAAGAAGGAAAGGAGGTCTTCTTTTGATCCCACATTCACAGATGTAAAATATTCCCTGTGAATCCTAATGCTGTCAGAGCCATGACAAGCCTATAAAACCTGATCATCTCTATAGGAGACATACAAGGAATAAACAGGGAATTCCTCAAAGACACTTGACAGACACCTGGTAGTGGATGGACACATTGACTGTTAAAGATGACACATGTGACTGTCTAATAATAGCAGTGGGAAGGATGCAGTTGGATTTTTTTCCTGACCCTGTGGGACCTGACAGAAATGTTACAGGTTTGACATATTTTTATTCTAATGCGGGTGGGAGTGGGTGGGTTTGCTGGAAGAGTGTGGGATAGAATGCTATTAAAAGTATTTAATCCCAGCCTTTTGTCCAAGTGTGCCATCAATTGAATTTATTACTAAATGCCATGGAGTCATTAGAAAGAGTTGGGAACAACAGTGGTCCTTTACCAATTACTTTGTTTGTTTTGTTTTGTTTTTGGTAGTGCAACAAGGGAGAGAAATTAGTAAAATGGAAATAATTTAACTTTTTCAATTCTCACGTACCTTTAAAGTTGCTATAACAAATCTTTTATAGAATGGATAAAATGATTATGTATAATGTGCAAGGGGTCACTCATAGTGATGAACCTACATAGAATTATCACCCAACTCTGTATTATCTCTCAGCTCTACGCAAATGTTGGCATCTTTCAACTCGTTGTTTTAGTTGTTCAACCAGCAATTTTGCTGTTTTGGTTCACTTTTATGACTGTCATTTTCGGCCACAGCAGGCAGCTATTTTTGCATGATCCACCCAGAGCTGCATATTGGACTTGCTAGGTGACCAGAAACTTGAACTTGCATGTTCACAGGAAAAAACATGTCATGCCATGTGCCACCATCGCCAAGTGCTTACTAATGGGGAACTGCTGGGTCTCTGTAAATGACAGAGTTTGGTCTAGACCTGCTCTGTATGAAATGTGTCCTAAGTTAACTTATGTTAGTGCTAAATGAATAAAACTTTTGGGACATGACTGGGTAAAAGACCTGTGTTTGTTTGACCCATCCATCACTCCCTCCCACCTTACTTGACTTTCTCGCTCTTTATACAATGTACTGTAACTCATTGGAATTAGCTGAAAGCCCAATGCATCTCATACAGAACGCTGGAAAGGTGCCTTTGCGTCATTATCACACACCAAAGGCTATCGACCAACTGCCATATTTGACACAGTGGGAATGAGAATAGACTTTTTCTTGCCAAGGTTTGCTTGCTCAGCACTTGGTACAGCCAAATATTTGGCCAATATTACCATCTGCAGCCAGACCACCGCTCAACCTGGATCAGTCTTGGTTAAGGTGCTGGAAACAAAAAAGTCCAAAAGCAAAGAGAGGATTTCCGCACACTTACATCTGTGCAATACTTCACTTTAATGTGAGCTTTCGGTTTAGAAGACCTTCATCAGAGCATACATGATTCAACAATGAATAGGCAGGTTAAAAGCAGGTCAGTCCTACTCTAATCATTGGCAGTATGCAGTACACCTGTGTACAATCATCTGGTAGAGGCAAAGCATTCTGGGAATTGTAGTTTTGTAGTTCTTAAGGTTCTGGCTGTGAGGCCAATATTACCATTGACATCATTCTTTTACTACAGAGACCCAGAGAGGTTCCTCGTGCAAGAGATTCACATGCAGAGGTTCCTATCTGAGAGGGCATTTAGAGTTTCTAAAAGCATCTTGGAAGAAAAGTTGTTGTGGAAGATAACAACATTCTTTTCCTGCATGGGAAATTAGCTAAGACAACCTGGATACACTTTTATGTGGTATTAATTATTCAGGAATGCTTTTGTTTGGACCACTGGGCCTTCACACCTGCTAGAAATGTCTTCAGTTATAAATTTTTAATGTTTTGTTTCAAATGAACCCTCTGATCTACACACTCTGGGGACTGATTAGTAAAACCTTTACATATCACTTTTGAGCATAATGATTTTGAAAGGCTTTCACTCCTGAAAATAACAACTTAATAAGTGAATTCATTTGCACAGTCTCATATTTTCTGATGTCCATGGTGTTTTGTGTAAAGTGTCAGGAGATATGCAGTTGCAGGTGGAGGCAGGATTCACTAAATATTTCCACGCAAGTTACAATGAAACTTCAGCACTCCATGGAGACCTCCCTGTGTCACCGCCCTGCTGATTGTGGTGCTGACACACAAGCTGACACAGAGTTCAATATTACTTTGTTTATATGACAATTACTCTGGCTGCTCATTGCTCATTGTTCCTCCCACAGTGTCATTTGTCTCCCATAACACTGTATTATGCTAATTCTTCCCTGCATGGATACAGCAGTGCCAGACATCAGTGCTGTCATTCTTCGGATTGACAGCTCCAGAACATGTGCTCTATGGGTTGTCATCTCCTGCAGAAACACTGGTTCTTTTCAGACATGCTGCTCTGTTTATGCGTCACTCTGAGATTTAAACATGACAAAGCTGGCATTTGATGCCCACCCACACTCACACACATGCCCACACGCAACCCCCACAGAAACTGAGAAAGATTAAGATTACGTATAAGGAGTTGAAGAACAGATGGAAACTCTTAGTTCCTCCCTCAGATTGCAAACACTTCTTATAGTTTCTTTTAGACTTTTATGGTGTGAGACAACACACAATTATACAAAATACTGAATCAGTATTTAAAAAAACAAAACAGCTAATGTTGTCCATCTTAGCAAGAGAACCCAACAATAACTATTATGAAGAATAAAGAAAGCAACTTTTCCCTTAAGATTACGGAAAGAGAGATCAGAAAGCGACTGAAACCTTACATCTCAAGTAGTTTCAGTGACTAACGTATTAGTATTTAGCCTTTTCTTTAGAGTACTGTGTGTAATTTCAACACCATCTCACTTCCAACTTGTCAAATATGGCAGTTTGGTCAGTGGCCATAGGCTTCTAACTATGATACCCTAGGTACCCCACTAGCATCAGTTTTGGATGCTCAGGGGCGTCATGTCAATTTCTGTTCATCACATGCTATGGTGTACTTTCAGAATAAACTCGTATTTACAGGAAAAAGAGTTGACAGGGCCCAAAAAAATCAGACCTGACCCTACATGAACCTGCATAGTGTCTGTCCAAGCCCAAACCACAGCAACAGTTTTGGCCCGATAAAACACACAAACAAACAAAAATTCTACAAAAAAACAAAAAAACAAGCTAAGTCAAATAAAGTCTTTTTAGTGCAGCAACAGACATTTGTGACACAGCGTGCATTTCTTGCACTCAGAGCACTGATGGAATATAGGCTACTGGTTGTACCACAACAGAGGCTCTGGCATGGAGCAGCAGAGTGCCAGGTGCAGTGAAAGTAAAACTTCAGCATCATATTGGAAGAGAGAAGTTAGCGCAAACCCAACCCGATTCAAGTCCAGGGAAATGTTGACAACACAAATCTGGCAAGTTGGCTCACGCTAAAAGGTCTGGGCAGAGAATGAAAGCTCTAACACAGCAGCCACTTTAGGTTAAGGCAACAAAATAACATGGTTAGTTTCGGAAAAAAATGGCATGGTTTAGGTTAAAATAAATACATTTGTTACTTAATTTGACTTGTGTAAGTGAGTTATCGAGTGACATATGTGATGTATGCCACTCGAGACATCAACGCAGTCTCACTTCATAGTCATCAAAATCCAGCATTTGGGCAGTGACTTCCTGCGTCAGACACTGACGAAAAAGCCGTTCTTTAAAGTTGGCATGATAAGCGGCCATTTGCCGATATAGTTAAATGGCGTCAGAGGCACAAGAGCGAAACTTAGGGCAGCAACAGTCTGAATATTGTGGGTGGGAGTGGTGGTGGATGGGTCCAACAAACACTGACTTTCACCTAGGAGAGCAGTGTTCGCATCACATAAGATTATAAAGCCAAACCCTGTTCTTTTTATCATAAACCCAACCATGTGCGTTAGTTGTTGAAGGAAAAAAAAGTCAAATTGCGATGTTGTACTGATGTAATGCATTTATTTTAAAAGAGACTGCATGTAAACGGTAAATTTCCTGGGAAAACGGAAGTGTGTTTAGAAAGAAGACAATGCATGTAACTAGCAACCTTGCACGTTGTCTCTGGATGTAGAAAGCCCACAACCAAACATTATGTGACGAGATCGGAGAGAGAATGTGTTGGAGATTTATGTCACATTAACCACGGTACGTAATTTAAAAACAAAAAAAACTCAGCGTTGACTTTTCACATTGCACATGAACATCGACCTTCTGAGTGAAATTCCTGTGTTTGTTTGACCCATCCACCACTGCTCCCTTCCACATGACACAGACTTTCTCGCTCTATGTTTTACATCATGGGGTATATATTGCATCATGGGTTTACACTGGAGTTATTTTAAAGCCTGGTGTGTCTCAGACAGACGCTAAAAGTTGCCTTGTTCGTCGGTATCAGACACTGAGGGCCACTGACCAAGTTGGTGTATTTGACGCCCTGGGCATGAGAACAGGTTGGTAACTTTCAGTGTATGTTTAATTTGACCAAATTTAATATGCAATGTAGTCACAAGGCTAAAACAAAACAAAACAAAAAAAAATCAATATCAGGTGTCAAAATTAACACTTAGCGCCACCAGTGGTCAAACACCCCACATTGCACTTTTAAGTCTTGTTCACTTTCTAACTACTTCACTGAGGCCAACTTCCCATAGGTCACATGAGTTAATACAATTTTCATCTCCGCTTGAATATTTTTCTGATCTACATAATTTTCAAGCAGACCTCAGAGCAGTGAAAGGTAATTTTGCAGCAGCACTTTGACAGCCTTTCACCAGACCTTCTCCAGCTGCCCATGGGCTCAATCTCTGACTCATAGCGTAGTCACAGTATCAAGATCTAACCTCTCTCACACCCAGGATGAGTGGGTTCATCAAGGTGCAGTCATTTTCACTGTCTGACCTCAATTTCTGCAGGTTAATGATGAATACACATCAGGTGGGACTAGCCATCAAACGAACAGTTAGGGTTCATGCTTGAACTCATTTAAATAGGAAAAAAATATCCTGACTAGTACATAATGTTTTTTCTTAATTTCTTAACCTTGACAAAAAGGCTGAGAATGAGAATCTAAGTGTTGTATTTACAACTTGGAAGCTGGAATGGATGTCACTTTCCAAACTCAAATCTGCCACATTTCCCATTTGAAGCGAAAGTACAAGTTCTTGGTGTGATCATTGCCTAGCCTTGAGCTCGTATCAGCCTCTTGATGGGTTCCAGCCAATACTCCCAATTCCCCCCTACCCAAAAATCTGTCACCACCAGCTGGAGTCATTACCCCAAGTCCTCCCAGGGTAGGAGAGCGCCACTCCTCCCTCATATCCTCGTCAGCCAACAGGGACAGATGTTCATTACAGGCCCATTTCCTCCCTCCAGTATTATATCTATTAGCAATAGGCCAGAGTTAGTGGAGTACATAGCTGCCTATTGTCTTTTATGACATTGGCATTGCTTAAGTGAATGGGATGAATGTATTTAGTGGGCACCTGCTGGCAGATCCTGGGTCAGAGCAATATGCTAAAAGTAACTGTGAGATGATGGCTGACTGTGAAATGATGAGGCTCATTAGCAGCTGATGGCCATGGGTGCTAAGTCCAGTAAATTGATGATCAGGAGCTTTTTGGGGGTCGTATCTAGTTTAATACTTACAGAGCCAGGAGGCTGCATGCAAATCATTCAAATGGCTCATCTAGTAAGAATCTCTGTGTAAATTAAGGAAACTTACCAAGAAAAAAGGAAACACTTTATTAAAAAGGAAGTTTGTTGAACATGTTGGTCCTGTATTCACACTAATAGAATCAGCTCTGCTGTAGGGCTGGTTGATACAGTTTTTTATCATTACTTAATATTAATATACACACATTCCCTCAAGCTGAAAATGGTAGATAGCAGTAGATTCAAAACCTGAAAATGGCTTAAGCTTTATATGGGCTGCAAAATAAAGTATATGAAAATAAACAAAAATCTAGTGTGCAGTGTAAAATGCTTTATCCAGGGAGCTTGTATTTTGGGACATAAATAAAACTGGCATTAAAGAAACAAACCATGGGAAAGCCCATAGTAATGATACTGTACAGTTTGTTGCTGGGTGTTTCCCTGAGAGCCTCTCAACTTGTTCCAGAGGACGGGTCTAATTGCTGGTGCTTGAGACTGTTTGTACTTGTACTCTGCATTCTTAACAAATTAAATATGGAGACATGGTCAAGATGAAGCAATTGGCGAACGTAATCACTTCCTTCAAACTGGGTTGAAAGCGTGTAGCTATAAATATGATCTCAGTATGCTTTTTCTTGCTTTTTTACAGAATGTATATACATAGCAGGGCAGGGCCTCATGTTGGAATGAAAGACCGGAGGAACAGGAAGTCACTGAGGTTTGATACTTTGTAAGGTGACACAAGTGTTCAGGCAGTCCTGCTCTGACCATATCACTCAGCAGGAAGATCCAGTGCACCAAAGAAGGGGATCTGGGGGCTTGGATGAGGCCGATGCTCCTCTCCGCCCCAGAGAGAAGGCCCTTGTTCCAGGACGGCTGATGAGAGCTGGCCTGCTGACAGAGGGCCATCCTTTGGAGGAGGATGCTATTGTTTGTGGGAGTTCTACACCACAGAGGAGTCACTTCCTCTGACTAATGTTTCATTCAGAGCTCCCTGTGCTGCCTGGCACTGCTTCGTCTATACACAACAAATCAGATAATGCAGCAGAGCTCATCACATGTATGCGTTGCAGGATGAATGCTTTGTGCTTCTATGCACCCATGTGGTACTAACTCACATTTTTTTTCTGTCTTCATGGGAATATGAGTGCGTCTTACCATGTATGTCTCCAGTTTGTTTTCCACACTGCCCTCTGTGTGATTTTTATCTCCATGAGTGGGTGTTATCGCTCCACAGGGGACATTCGCTCTATGAGCAGTGATTCCACTTGTCTGCACAGATAAACGCTATGAGACTCTCCTCAAAGCGGGGATATTAAAACTGTCAATAGTGTTGCGCAAAGGAATGTTTTGTGTCTGCATGTATATGAGCCTGAGCTCCCAAAAGGCAATATGAAGTGGGTAGGCAGTTACCAAAGAAGGAGGCACTGCAGTAGATTATTCTCACACACTGAACAACATGTCCACAGTATGTAATCTTATATTGAGTCAAATTCAATGATGAAATAATTTGATGGCATTAATTGTACTCATTTCCAAACCTTACTCATCTTTAATATTTACCAACCACTGCCTACCCATGAGCTCATCATCAAAATTTATGTTAAAATAAACATGTAATGTATGTATTGATAAATTACCTTAAAGAAATTCTTCAAAGGCACTTTCTTTCACTTTCTTGCTGAGAATTAGACAAGAAGGTCAGTTACACTCTGTAACTTTACAGCAAACACTGTATGAAGCTATGAGTAGCAGCTGGTTAGCTTAGTATAAGTTGTTCAATACTTAACTACACAGGTGCTGGTAGGTGCTTTTTGTTACCACTGGAAAGAGCCAGAGTGGCTGTTTCCCCATGTTTCCAGTCTTTGTGCTAAACTAAGCTAACCAGCTGCAGACTCTACCTTCATATTTACCTGACAGAAGTCCCATTCCAATGCATACACATTTTTTCAAAATGTCAAATTATTATGTTAAGAATGTGGTGCCTCCCAAGCTAGATAGTTAGATAGTTAGATAGTTAGTTAAAAAGGTTAACACAACAATGATGCAAGATATCTGAAAACTCAGTGTGCCTTAAAGATTGGTTCAAAGAAAACAGAAATGGTCTGGCATCGATTGCCAGAGGTGGGGCCAAGTCATTGTTTTAAAAGTCACAAGTAAGTCACAACTCGAGACAAGCAAGTCCCAAGTCAAGTCCCATGTCCTAAACTTTGAGTGGGGAGTACTAAACAATTCATAATATACTCTTTGCCAAATGTAATGCCATTTTAACAACACAGTAATAATATGTTAAATTTACAAAAATCATGAATGCTTTTTAAATTGTGTGCTTATTTGTTAAACAAGTTTTAACAAAATTACTTACCCATTAAGCTAATCTTAGCTAAGCAATAGCTTGATAGCTATGTTAATGTTAGTCTTGACTTACCATTCTTGCAGCTCCAAATGTTGAATGAAGTTAGAAGTCTTTGCTTCTCTGTCTATAATTTCAAACCCACACATTCTGCATACTGCAATTCATTTTTGTTGATGACCACTTAGTTTTTGTGTGCAAACAAAATTATCTACTTTACTTTTGCATCATTTTTTCCACTTGGCACTCAGTAATGCAGTGTTAGTTCTTCATGGTTCTCTCCTACAACTTGGATGCTGTTGGACTGGTTCAAGCACAGTGGATTATCTAGGCGATGAGGTGTCGACTTGCTGGGAATGAATAGTCTTAACATCAGTTGATTTAGGAAATGAAGGGAAATGAATTGATTTGTGGCACCCTTTATAAATAACATACTTTTTAATCTTTGGGCTTAGGATGGGAGACTGCAACCTTTTCAATTAAAAGAGAGGAGGTAGGAAGGTAACATGGCCTAATAAGTCTATATTAGCCCATCAACATAACTTATAGGTCTAAATAAGCACACATAAGAAACTGATATAAAGTGTCCAGTGTCCATTAAAATGTTTACCACAAGGTGGCTACTCTGCAGTGGGCTGTTAATGATTATTCGGTACTCTTAACTTTGTAGTATTAGCAGTCAAGGCAAGCAAATTAGTCTATGCACTATTAAATATATAGAGAACTATTCAGTTCTCTATTTTCCTTCAAGCCTTGTCATTTTTTGGATTTGGAATATATAACTAGCCCAGCTAGGGAGACTGCTGTTGAGGTTCAGCAAAACCTTTCGAGGAAACAGCACCAGGCCATAGATGTATGATGCACATTTTAGTTGAAGAAATGTTGAAACCTTTCTTTTCTTAGGTGTAGCTATAACTACACATTTTTACAATAGGAGAATGCAAGACTCACTTTAGGCCTAAAACAATGTTAAATGAAAATTAATATGTTCAAAAAATGACTGTATCCATACCATTTTCATATCAATATTGTTAAAGCCACAGGGAGACACTGGAGAGGGGCTGAAGAGCCACATGTAGCTCCGGGGCTGCAGATTGCCTGCCCCTGGCTAGTCATCAAATTTGTGACTCGAGTCCAAGTCATGTGCCTCAAGTCCACACCTCTGTCAATTGCCCTGACACTGTTGGTTGTTGGTGGAATTAAACAGTCCAAACCTCATGTTTTGGTTCTGTTCATATTTATATGTTTTCATATGAAACCCATTCAGGATACACCGAATAATATCATAGTATACTCAACGAGTTGCAACCAATACTATCAGGGGCGATTCTAGGATCAGAGGTTTAGGAGTGCTGAGCACCCAGAGAGCTGCCCGGCCAGGCAAGATAAATTTCACTGTTTTGTACATTTTAACGCAATTTCATTCCCACATTTGTGAAAGAAAAGCACAACACTTTTTGGAAAAGTCTGTGACTAAACCATCAAATTTGATAAAGGTTATTTAAATGCTGAGCCACAGCAAAAGAGCAATGGATTGGAATCATAAAAGAAACATATCGTATCCCTAATTTCTGGGGGAGGATAACTCATTGTGATACAGCAGCTCCTCAACATACACATAAACAGTATGCATGTTTCTGGAGTAAACCAGCCCCCTATAGTGAGTACCAAAAATAACAAAAATGGACCTTGGACTTATTTTATTTGAAATGCAATGCACAACATGTAACATTAACACATTAACAGTAATTGACTTTTTCAATGTTTGTCTCTGCCTTTTTCATTGTCACATAATAGGAGTTATAATGTTAATGGGCATCCAGTCAGTTAGCTGGGATTCAATTTAGGGGTGCTTCAGCACCCCCAAAAATGGGCTAGAAACACCTATGAATACTATCTTGGTTCATGGAAAGTCGCCATTTTGTTAATGCAAGGTTTTTACCCAATAATTACCCATCAATAGTTTCTTGCTCCAGTCTTTAAAACACTTAAATCTGTATGATGGATTTTATTTTTCCATTGGGAAGGTAAAAAAAAAAAAATCTCAGAAGCAAGTCCAGAGATGGCTTGTTAAGATGATAATTTTTTCAGTACATGTTCAAAACTGGCAATCCTATACTGAGTGAACAGCTGACAATGGTTTATTGGTGGTAATTGCTGCTTTTCTGGCATTTTATCAGCCCATCTGTTGCTGACGATTGGAGCATGTGGTCTAGTATTATCCAAACACACACACACACACACACACACACACACACAGAATTAAATGCATGCAAGCAGTACCCACAAACACGAGTGCACGCACTTACATTCAGCTTGCGTTCACTCAAATGCACAAACCCAGACAGGTGGACAAACACAAACATGTGCACACATCTGTCATCTGTGCAAACACGTGCCAACACACACACCACAGATAACAGCCTGCACCTGATCCCCTTACTACACATTTTATATTAATCTGCATATAATTTAACACACACCCATAAACACACTGCACCAGCAAACACAGCGCACACATGCACACTTTGTACATTCTGCTACATGGGTGCACACACTAACAATATTCAGTTGCACATCACACATACACACGCACACACACAAACACACACAAATCAGCCTCAATCTGATCTATACACTGTACTGAAAGATCATAAACAAAACACAGACTTTGCACATATACACAATGCAAATATATGAATGCAGATAGCCTACATTCATGCAGACACTAACACAAACACACACACAAACACAGGCACACTGGTGCAATAAAGGCTTGTTTTATGATTCTGATGAATGGATTGTGGATATTTTATCCTTTTAGGGGGGCACAGAAATAAGGTACTGTCGGGCGCTGGAACATACACACAGATGCACACACACTGCTCACATATAAACTGACAAGTAGGCTTTATATCAACAATGTATCGTACATGTACTATAGTTGCATGCATGCATGCAGAAAAGTATAAATACACACGAATGGATCCTGTCTCTCTGTCTGGGGAAGCCCAGTCTTTGCTATGATTAATAGGGGTTGTGTGGCTCCTACTCTTTACCTCATACTATCTCTGCACTGAAGCTGGAAAAATAAGCAAGCAGTCAGCTTACATGACACTGACAAGAAAAACTCCTTGGTCAAACAGCCAGCAACCAGTCTGCATATAGTATGAGCATGATAACGCTTAGCATGCAATGTTCTGGCTTCAGCAAACCTTGGAGCCAGGAATAAGGGCTAATTTGCAACAAGGCTTTACACTTTGCTTGTACAGCATTGGCCCAGATTAGTAATGTTGCAACTACTTTGTAATGCAATATTGATGATATTTTTTCAGAAAGTCCAACCCACTATTTTATACCTCTTTAAAGGTATAATAATGCCCTCCAGCTATATCACACGATAATGAAAAAGGCTAACTTCTCATTTTCTTTAGCTGAATGCACAAAGTTGAAAACACTAAGGCCACCTTTCACTCATTGCTGTGGGCCTGTCAGTGCTAGGAAGTGAGCAAGTATCTTGCTCATTAGCTAATAAAGTATAAATAAGTAACCTTTGATGCTCTTGTTGTCAAGTACTGCTTTGTCAAGGTCCAGGGCGTGTGAGATCAACACCAAAGGCAGCCTTTAGTGTCTTCATGAGACACTCTGGGCTTTTAACTAACTTCAATGTAAACCCATCCGTTGCCATACTTGATGCTGACAACAACTGATGTAGTATAATGAGTGAGCCATATGTGGCAAGAGGGGAGGAGAGGTGGACTGGGTCAAACAACTTTCATCCAGACCAGCCCACACTTTGTTTCCCATGTAAAACCCCATATGGATTCATCCCCAGTCGTCACTTTTCAGTGGCCTTTTATATCTACATATTACATGCTAGGTATCCTCCCGCATGTGCTGTTGACATTCCGGGACACCGCAACCAAGGCCAGGACACCAACAAATGTACATACTTAAGTTTAGTCAAAAAAAAGCACATGGTTAGGTTTAGTCAAACCATCATGGTTTGACTCTAGATTCATATGGGAAGCAAACATAAGGCTCCCAGGTGAAAGTCTAGGGTTTGTTGGATCCATTCACCAACCCATTGCCGTTACTAGCAGCGTTTCAACCTGACAGTGTGCAGTAGCATATCAAACTGCCGAGATAGTTGCTGTCTGGCAGCATTATGAACAGAAGCTCCCCGTCCATGTATCATACTGCCATGACAGATGCCATCTGTCTGACCAGCAGTGTATCATAACACTGTAAAAGGTTTGGTCTGGCCACGTCACAAATTAATGTTGCCTGGCAGCCTATCATGGTGGCTTTGACAAAGCAACTGTATTTGATGACTTCAGAATGAGAATGGGCTGGTAAAACTAATAGTCAGTGTTGTTTTAACATAATGTTACAACACTTACGTACCTATGTTCCATGTGAAACCAAAGGTTTACACATTTACGCAGTTACTTCAAGCCAAAACTGGATCTTTTTTCGAAACCTAACCAAATTGCTGAACTGTTTCACTACACTGACCATGTTACAATGTGTTTCAGCTGTGCATCACACTAAAGAGTGTCCTGTGCATTGCTATGAGATGCCAAGGGGAGTGACAAAGCATAGTTATTTGACAACTCCACTGTTTTTTGCATCGCTGGCCAGTACTAAGTTGTCTAGAATAGGGGCAAATAGGTGATCACACCACAGTCAGTGGATCCTCATGGTAAAAGTGTTTTGCCAAACCAGTAGCTCTGTGAGGCTGTAATATGGTACAGTGGTGGGCGCTTTTTTTTTTTTTGCTAATATTACATTTACAATTGTCACCATCTGAGTTTGGCATACGCTAACATAACATTTTGCAATTAGCAGCTGACACAAATGACAGCTGAGGCCTATTGGAACATTTAGATTTTTCCAAGTTCAAGGATCAGCAAGTAACATTACACTCCTTCCTGAGGGAGACATGAATGTGTGTGCAAATATTTCAGTCTGGACCAAGGAGGTGAACCAACAGACAGTGCCTTTCCTAAGGCAACACCGCTTGCATGGCTAAATAGGGATACGAAAGGGTTCATTTTACACATAATATCTATCTTCCATATTATGTTAAATGGATTTATAAAGAATGACCAGTGTAGCACCAAGCACATTTATAGATTGAAACGCAAAGCATGACAGGCCTCATATGAGTGGTTCTGTTCTGCCTCATTATTAAATGTGACATAGAATAAACACACCAGAAAGACAGACCAGAGACGAATAAAAGAAATTGGTTTAAATGTAATAATGAGACTGATTTAAATCCATGTTGCCACAGCTGCTTAGGCTGTTAGTGCTAACAATCTGACTTCATTGCAGAGACATGAAACTGACAGTGAGTTCAGGGGTTCAGCAGAAAAAGAGAATAAGACAGCATTTATTTTTTTGATTGATTCCCAAGCCTAACACATCGGGAGAGCTCTGTGGAGAATAAGCAGTGGAGCAACTCTCTAGCAGCATCCAATCACTGACTCACAGCCAGATCTAAGCAGAAAGCATGGCTGCACTCGTGTTTTTCTCTGAGATTTCCAAACTGTCAAAGGAACCTAGTGAACCTCCCACTGACCAGGAGGTGAGATCATAAACTTGTAGTCAAAAGTGTAAGCATTTCCAATCGCTGTGACATAAACTTTACTGTCACAGTTGCTTATAAGGGCCTGGAGAATATTTTCTTATTGGTACTTCTTGGTTGTCTGCCCCAGTTTTGTGATTCCATGGCTCAATTTTGGTATTTTTATTGGATATGCAGAGGACATATTTTCTCTTAGGTCCAGGTGTTTGGCAGCTTAGCCTTGGCTGTCAGTCCAGGCTTTCGCAAGAACATGACAGGCCCCTGAACTGTTTACTTAACTTCACCCCATTATCTGGCACCAATTGACAGGCTGTGGAGTTTCTGGGAGGAGAAGGTGAGGTCAGGAGAGGTAAGTTGGGTGAGTAAATGTCTACAGTCTTTTCCATTGCCACACTGTGTATTTTACTTCTGTGAAAGTCTTTGTAGTGCAGAAGCAGTGAATGGCTGTACTTGCAACTATTTTTTTGATGCCGTTATCTCAAGATCAGAAGTTAATTATTTTGTTATCTTGTGAAAACAAGCTCTATTATATCAACGTAACAGGATAATCACAAAAAGGCTGTTTCTTCTTAATAGGCTACTACTATACTGGGGGCCTTTCCTTTGCAATGGTGACTCTCTTTACAGCCATTTAAAGGCAGCAGGTGTCTGGTCTATCTGCAGTCTCTAGATGAAGTGATGCTGTGCACTGTCAAGCAATGACGCTTGAATATGGGGCGCAACAAGACATTTTGTCCCCCAACTTTCAGATGTTATGGCATAAAAGTGGTAACCGCAAAGTGGTAGCTACAATTCCTCATGGTAGATCAGGTTACATTTTGATCAGCCAGCATCAGACTGTTGTGAAATAACTGGAGATCATTGCGTGCTTATGTACACATCAATTGACCTATGGCTAAGCCACGCCCCCTCCACTCACTCGAACAAACTATCAACTCAGCAAACGGGGTGACATGATGGACAACGCAGAGGAGCTAACGTTAGGCTAACTTTAGCTAAGGTTAGCTAGAGATCTTAAAGATAACTTTATATTTCTTTCCAGCAAAGTGACAATATGTTGCCTCAAACATGATGTTGACTTACCTTAGAACAGATGTAGACATCATTGTTAATCTTAATCACGTTGAGTTGATGTTGTGGTCTAACGTTACCGCGCAACTTTATCCAAAGGAGACACTTTTCTCGGTTGAGATGTGGTTTAAAGTGTGAAAAAATACACCTCATCGCCCAGCCTCTCAGGATACCTTGTGTCAGAGTTGCATGTACCCCATGCACACCGTTTGACCATTTTTAAACTTCAAATCTCTGAAAAAGCTCCTAAAACTGAACAAACCTGACTTTCTGTAATGCATTTCAATGGACACCCAGGCAGAGAATGTCCGAGTGTATGGGAATGGCTATACGCACTGTGATTGGCTCATCGCGTTTGATGGCGGGACTTAGATATAGGGCAATTGTGTAATTTTGATTAGGCTAATTATTCTACACAGTTTCTTCTGCACATCAACACGGCTCACACAGCTCCACAAAAGAATTCAGAATCCCTTAAAACTTTTTACTCCACTTATAACACCCTCAGGACCATCTGTTCCTGCCAGCTTTTAACCAGTGTCTCTATCCTAAACACTGGGTTACTGGGTAATGGCTGTGCACATCATCTTTCTCTTCGACTCACAAGTCAGTCTTTAGATGCTTTGCTTAACTAAAGGCTGATGTCTCCTGATTTTGTGTTTAGATGGGTGGATACAATTTCAATGTTTAAAAAAACTCCCAACGTTGCAGAACCAATAGTAAATCCGCAGGGCGGTCCTTCGGTGGCTCGCTTAACTCTTGTGCTCATAAACATAGTTCGACTAGAAACACATGTAGCGGTACAAAATGGCTCAAGTCGCTGTAAGTCCTTCATTTCCACAATCCTGTGGACTAACCACACGTTTGATAAAACGGAGTTAAATCTCTCGGCATCCATTTTCAGGCTCTCTGTGTGTTTGTTTACTTGTGGACAAGGAAAGGGGGAGCGCACATCTGCAAGAGGTGTTGCTTTGTTGCCGGCCGTTTTCGCCGGTGTGTTAAACACACTTTAGAAAGGAGTGTCCCCAGACTATCTTTCTCTAAACCAGGCTGGCCAAAATGTTCACATTTTCAATGTGGCTTTGATGAACAACTTGATGTTGTAGAGAATGTTTGGGTTCCAAGCTTAACTTTAAAAATAATTTCCATCCCAAGTTTCCTCTGAGGAAAACTCTCCATGGGATTCCCAAACTGTTGAAGTGTCATAATGGGGATAGCCTTGTGCTTAAAGGGGGAAAAGTAGCAAATGTGATTAGCCCTGATTGTCACAGCCTCCAGCGCACCCACCTGTAATAATGCATTCTTTATGAGCTAACCTAGTGCTCAAGTGCGTCACTAGTGTGCCAAGGGAGCATGGCCACGAAATTACCAAAAGTGTATTTGGCACGTTCCGGACACACTTGGCAGGGCGCACCTAATGGCAATCTGGCCGCGCCGCTTGGCTCAGTTGTTAAAGTTTTGAGGATGCAATCTATGCATCCTGGCATGGCACTCCTGCTCTCTGATAAAAATTATAAGTAGCCCAGTAAGAGTAAACAGCTTTTTTGTAGTTATCTTGTTGTCTTGAGATAATAAAGCTTGTTTTCTTGTGTTTACAAAATTAAACAATCTGCTGCTGAAATTCTTTTGTGTCAAATTTAACCATTTAGCTGATGTACTGTTGACCAATTACGAATCTTCTTGACAGCACTGACCTTACAAAACTGTTATTATGACCCTACTTTATCAGAATATAAACTGAAATGGTTTAAAGAGACTTAGGCAGTAGCGATGGTACAAAATACTTGTTCTGAAAAAAATGTGTGACCTTATTGTTCTAGCTGAGCTAAGCTAATAATCTAACAAGCTTGCTGACATTAGCCCTGAAAGTCCGACAGCAAAAGGAATATGAGCAGTCAGATTATATTATGAAGAACTTTAATTAACTCAAACTTTTAGCGTACACTCACTTTTAGTTTTTCCTCCAAATAAAGTGGATTAGATCTGGCTAAACTGGTGGATTGTTTACAGTTGGTCTGAATCTGACTGATAAAGTGTTTAAAACTTTTGGATGTTGCTATACTTCCAGATGTCACTTATTTTGGTGAGTACAATATTAATTACCAATACAAGTGATGGCCAAAACCAGAACAATGAGATTCAAGCTTTAATTAATTGGAAGTGTCCTTTGATGTCCTCAAATTGGACGACTTTCATGTCAAGATACCTCAATCACTTTGTGAAACTATCTTTATTTGTGAAACTCACTACATTATATTCATGTTAGAGCAGGAGTCGCCAACTATGTGCTGTAAAAAGCGAACTGCAGGTTTTAATTCCAACCAAAGGCTCCATCCACTGATTGGTAATCCTACAAGTAGAGAGGAAGAACTCATCAGTGAACTTGTCTGCTGAGGTGATCGATTGGAGGGAGAACTCTTGACTGACACTGTGGCACATATCTGACCATTCCTGAGTTAGGGGGACATTGGTGAGTCATTTGGTTTTAAAGACAAGGTCAGTATTCTGATATCTGCATACTGATATAGTGGTTCAGTTGTTATTATAGATCAATGGTATTTTGTTGTATTTCTGTACATGTGAAACTGAAGGAGAAGAAGGGAGTTTTCAGGGGTTTAAGAGGAGAAATACCTGGGTTAACAGATGTTAAAAAGATCAGTACAACCCTACTGCCCTAAAGAGACAGATCACCTGGTTGATTGGCCTGTCGGTGAGATTTGACCAGGGGGGGAAATTGTGTGTGTTAAGTGTGAGAGGTGCGGTGAAATGGCCAAAGAAGCGCATGCTGCACCCTGACATGAGTCTTTGTCCTTCCAACTGATGGATGGGTTCATGGCCTGAGTTTTAGAGTGGACACACATGCATACACACTCACACACACACAGAGCTCTTGATCTTATCTTGCAGTCCCTCATACAAGTGCCACTGACCGCTAGTTATGAAGGCCCGAAACCTGATCCACCATGGGCAGCTCAGAAGTCCTGCTCTGTGATCAGGGAGACAGACAGAGAGGTATTTCTTTTATTTAGCTACCCGAGAAAGTCAGTGTGTCAGTCCAGTGACACTGCACAATGTCACAATAAATACATTTGGAGCTGGGAGTTGACCAACCAGCAGCCTCAGGGACTGAAAAATGAAGCCAAATGCAGAAGTGCCAAAAACTGCAGTTCTTCAATCAGCCACTTGAGGATGGCTCCAAAAGCGAATCAATCCCCATAGACCCCCATGTTAGCATGGCCAACTTTACAGCAAAAATAAATGTTTACAACCTGGTACAAAAATGATTTTGGTCTCTATAGCTAATTTACACATTCATGACAACTGTGCAGAGGGTGAATTTTTCTGTAACTCACCTGTTTAAATGTTTGTAAGGTGTAAAGTTATGCATAGTTAATGGCATGGCCGCTTTAAGTGACAGGTGGGTGTTGTTTGTTGACAAGTTGCTACCTCAGTGACAATGCTGGTTAGATAAGATAACCATGGTGTATTCAGTATAAGCATAGCTGTAGCTAGCTATTTCAGTGTGTTTTCAGTTCATGAAAGTTAACTGTAACGTTTTGTTTGCTGAAAAAGTCTTGTTCAGCTTTTGATTGTACGAAAAGAGCCTCTAAGGAGTCTGATATTCAGTTTTTCATTTTATTTTAATGGTTTTATAGCTGCTTTTTGCTAGCAAAAAATAGCTTTAATATTAGTGCCATCACAGTTAACCATAGCTTTATATGCACTATGCTAAGCTAGCAGCTAGCGTTAGCGTTATCTCCACTCTCTCATCCAAATATTGTCACTTCTTGGTCCAAAAACCAAGATGGTGATAGCCAAAATGCCAAACCTGAGGCTTAAAATTCAAGGTACACAAACCCATGGGTAATGTCAGAGTGCTAGTATACAGTCTATAAAGGTGATCATTAAAGCCATCAGCACTGCAGATGGAGGTAAAGTCACTTGCTTCAGGGCACTTAGCCAGTAGTTGCTGAAGGAGTGGAGAGTGCTATCCGTTCACTTTGCCCGTCAACATCCGCCCAGACAACATGGAGATTAAACCCATTGACCTTCCTCTCGTTCTTTATTCCAATTTATCACCTCTAGGCAGCAGCCGCAGCCTTTTGCACCCCTGTTTGATAAAACTTCACCAGCCAGCAGAGATGCATGCTTACACAAATCCAGACTCCCGCAGTGACCTCCAAAATGTTCAGCCAGCGGCAGTAGTGGCATAGAACTCAAGTCAGCTCGGTCTCTCCCTCCAGTCGCTGTCAGTCCTCTGTCAGCTGTCATCCATCACGGTCCAGCTATTTGGGTTCACCTGCAGCCGACTGGGCCAAGACAAGAGGGCTTGTCAGTCTGTCAGTCACTGAGTAATGACACCAGGCCTGGGTGACCTCCAACACTTACTAACAAAGCAAAAGCTGCCTGCAGTAGAGTGAAGTAAAGTAAAATAGGCTGGACTAGATTAGAAGAGAAAGGCATGAACATGAGGTGCTTCCGTCAAATCAAGGCCCATCATGTGTAGCAGAGGAAGAGATGTGCTCGAGACTGTAGAGAAGTGTCAGACAGTAAGAAGGCGAAAGTTTGGAGATTTCTATTTTTGAGTGCAATACTGTGGAGGAGCTGACCAGGCATGCTGAATGAAAAATGCATGACAGGCCCAGGTAATTATTATAATCCCACTTGAGACAGAGATAGGGAGGCAGCAAATGGAAATTAAAAAATTCATCATTAGGCTTTACTCTGATCAATAAACTGCTTATAATTAAAAAGTGACTCCAGCTGAAATAAGAGCGTACACACCCCCACCCCATCCTTTGTGCCTGGCATTAAGCCTGAGAACGGAACCCACCCTATCTCCTCCCCTGGTGGGTCTGTCGCCGGCATCCACAGACAGGCTCATCCTGCATGGAAAAATGATCAGCCACGGAGCTGAACATAACCGTCCTCGTAAATAAGACAGAAGCAACGGTTGAGAGGGTGTTCTGACACGAGGTATCTAACTGTCCAGTTCCCCCGACCCAACCACTGGGTGTAAATCACATGTGTGCTGGTCTGGGGACAGCGGGCCTGAAGGGTAAAAGAAGGAGAACAGTGGTCCAGGGAGGTCCTCCTCTGTTCTTTAGCTTCCATTTCCCCAGGGAAGGATTTACTGAACGTGCATGCTCTTTGTCTGCCACCCAACATGAGATTAGTACAGGTATGCTCATTTACACCACAGGACTGCTGGGTAAAACCACGGTCCTCTGCTGTTGGCAATTGAGCAGCACCACAGGCAAAGCTGGCGGTGAAGGAGAGGGCAGCCAGCGCTTATCTGCAGGGAACAGAAACTGACAAACACTAACTGCCAGGGGCTAGCCAGAGGAATTCTGGTTCCCTGCTCAGCACACACATGCAGATAAAGTACAAAATCTTATAGTTTCTGAAGACTTCCTGCCCTCTCTGCCTTGCTTCACTACCATCTTTCCCGTGATTTATCTCTCCCCTAGCTATCATCAATAACCACCCACTAAGAGTTTATATTGTTCCACTTCAGGTGCAATGAATTTAATCCAAATGACAAGTCAACTATAAGTTACACAACAGTATTTGACAGTTTGAAGGCCAGTACAGATATCTTTGGATTGAAGTTGACACTGTGAGCCACTTTATTGCCAAGAAATAGTTTATTAATTCAGTGTTTTCCCCAGACCTTTGTACACTGAAGTGTGGAAAAAAGAAAAGTTAGCTGAAACTATTCACTGAAACCTTTAATTCCACAATGACTTCTACAGTCAGTTATAACATAAATTAAAACTGCAATCACCACTCTCTGTTTTTCCATTTTAGGGCAGCAGAAACAGCTGTAAACACAACACTATTATTACCTCCTAAGCCGATTTGATGAACATGTTAGCAAAGGCCTACTTTAACATCCAGCAGGCATGAAGCTACATTAGCATTCATGTGGAGGGGGTCTCTGGCCACCTGATGAATATAAAATCAATATTCTCTCTGATTAGCTCTGTTTTTGGTCTCCACTAACTTCTGAGGGAAATAGTTGGCTCTTTAGCTGCTAAATGCTCAACTATGTTTAGGAGCTAGTTTCTACTGTGCCTATCTGCTGTGTGGTGCTGCTGGGCAGATAGTTTACAGTGGGTTTTTATGGTGTTATCGAAGAACAGCTGTCTGCTGAGGCCAAAAATCATGCTAATGAAAACAGTAGGAGTGAACCAAACAATAAAGTTGTCCTGTAAAACCAAAACAATCAGGTGAAAGATGCTAAAATGCCACGTGGAGTTGAGGGGAACTGTGTAATTGGGTGATAATAGTATGTGGGTTCCTAATTACAAGAGACTGTTGTTACATACAAGGAGCCATGTGATCCATTGTTAATACAATTATTATCTCCACCTGACATAAACCTTGAGGGGATCATGTGTTTGTTTGGGTGTGTGCATGCATGTGTTTATCTGTCTTTCTGGAGCTAATCTCACAGACTACTGTGCCAATCAGCCTAATATTTTCTGAACACATTCATGAATGTATGCTTAAGGTCCTCTCGTGGTAGCAGTGTCTCACAAATATTGGAAATCCTTCACTGCCTACTGACTCCTCACTCCTCTTATCCAGCTGAAATGGGCCACAAGTGATCATGTAGTAAAAGTATAGAGCAAAAGCATTCCTAGAAATCAGCTCGGCTAAAAACAAGCCTTACCTGGCCTGTTACAGGCCACATTTTGCCCTCAGTTGTGTCTCAAAACTGAAACCCATAGAAAAATTTGGTTTCGTTTTGAGCCGGAGCATCTGCAGATTAATTCCATGCCTGATATGTTATGATCCACTAAAGGCTTCCCTCCCCAGTCCAACAACATGCAGGTTAGGCTAATTGGTGACTATATTGCCTGTAGGTGTGAATGTGAGTGTGAATGGTTGTTTGTCTTTATGTGTCAGCCCTGTAATAGTCTGGCAACCTGTCCAGGGTCCAAAAAGAATCATTATTAATAAATTATTTAATAGAAAAGCTGACATTAACTGAAAGTTCACAGACCCATACTAACCACAATGTCCATAAGCAGATTTCCTCTAGTGAAGAATGTCAGCTAAAAAAAATTAAACGAAAACTGAACTCTGTGCAACAGCTGCATTGTAATACATCTTATTTTACTGCTGAGCTTTTAGTCTTAGGCCATTAGCAAAGCATCTGGTATGGCGTGTCCTGATGATAGTCCAAACCTGAAAGCTCAGCAAGCATTAAATCAAGATATATTACAATGCAGCTTCTACAGACTTTTACACATTGCATTTTAGGTATTTAGCTGATGCTGGTATATTTGGAATAACTTTATTGAATCAACAATGTTACAAGCAAACTATAGTGAGGAGTAACAGAGTCGAAACCTTAGCACCACATTCTGTTCAGTCCCTTGAATGTTTACTTTATATGAAGGTGCTTTTTCACTTATAGCCTCTACAAGTTTCTCCTTTTGCACCTGCACTGTAGACAAATTAGCTCTGCAGACATTGCTGTTTTCTGGAGCCTTCCTCCTAAAATAAATCATGCATCATTCAGCAGCACAGGACGGTTCATTGTGAATTTAAAGTTGACAGATTAAGAAGAGAGGAACTTGAGAATATTTGGCCAGCGCTATACTGCAGGCCAAGGCTGAGCTGACCCAGAGGAAGCAAAAGCAACATGATTCCAAAATTTATTGGCTCAGGGTTAACAAGGTCTAGTTGTTAGGTAAACAGTCTGTCCCTGGGATGTAGTAAATAACAGTAAGCGCTATGTTGTGGGTCTGTGTATGTACATATTGTTTGCATCTAGCCAGCAAGTATTTTTATGCATCTGGGTGAGTGTGCATGTGTGGGCCTTTGGGTAAGAGTGCCTTAGCCAGCCTAAGATTGATATGGAGGATGAGCAAAAGTGAAGGATGAGCTTATTTTCCTTTCTGTATATCACTTTAAGAGTCTTCAGTTCTGCCTCCAGGCCGACCTACTGCCTGTTTTTGTGAATGTTTACATCATATCTTTTCATCTCAGTGCCATTTTTATGCTTTATTATATAGTATGCAATTTGCTCAAAAATATCAACTGCTCCAGTCCAAACATATTGATATCACCATTGTAAAACTCATCTTGATCGAAACATAATTCTAATCCACAATGCTGCACGCCCTCTGAGCCACATGAGCGCTGTTTGTTTGCTGTTTCGATGATGGCTACTGTGAAAGTTTAGGATTTCATTTATCGCTCCACTCCTCTTGTCCTTATGTTGGTGAAGCAATCAGAAAGCCACTCGGAGAGAGGAGTGGCATTGTTGAGCAAGAGAGAGAGAAATAGAGATGCAGAAAGACAGACTCTCACTCTAAGTATCCAGCTTATTATCTGATAGGAATCTGCGTGGCCAGATTTGATTGCAGCGCCCTCGCAATGTCTCCGACTTAATCACAGTGTCCGCCCCCCTTCCTCACACAGATTATCCCCTCCTATCGCGGAATCAATTTGCCTGTCACTGAAACATGGCCCATGCCTTGGCTGGGTGGAGGGAAAGCTCTTTGATGCAGGTAACTGGAATTCAATTAGTGGAGAAATTACATCTGGTGCATAAAAGAGAGATAAAGAAAGACAGAGACACCGGTGTCAATGTGCATGCCAGCCTTTTGATTTAAGTTTTTAGTTTTTAACTACAGTATGGCTTTAGGGATAGCAATGTCAGTCTGCTGGTCTGTCAGTCTGTCAGTCCATCATTTTGATCCAAACTGAAATATCTCACTTGGGTGCTTTTGAGCAAACACTAAAAACTATTGGACAGATTGCCATGAAATGTCTCTTTTGATCTTTCATCTAACTCCATCATCAGGTCATAGTTTTATAAGAACACTACACCCACAAATTGGTCATTTGTGTATCAGTTACTCAGCCTGTATTGCATTGAAACTACTAAGAAAACTTTGTTTTTCTCACACGCCTCCACGGTGAACAAAGAATCCAAAAACTGAGACAATTATTCATGAATTGGAGTAAAAGGGGTCTAACATCAGCAAAACTACATTAACACATCCTTTTAGAAACTCTCATACACTTTGTGCAGTATAATCCAAGTCCCTTTTATCCAGTTGTGTGCTCAGTGCCCCCAAACACATGTATTTTTGCTACAACCTCACTGTTTAAAACAATTTTGCATAAACAGTGTTATGCACAGATGAGTAGCATGCCTGGGCAAGTGGTGCATTGGGACTCCGCTCAGTGGAATGCATGAGTTCAAACACATGGCCTCATTTTCCTCATTTTTTCTCAGTTTTTGTTTTTTCTGATTTTTTTTTTTTCAAAAACAGAGAGAGTTTGTTTGTCATTAAACCTGCAAGACTAATGACATTCCCATTAGCATTAACTGTACTCTGCCAATGAGCAAATTGTCAGCATGCTAACATGCTAAACTAAGATGGTTAACATGGTAAACATACTTGCTAAACATCAGTATTTAATGTTGTCATTGTGAGAATATTAGCAAGATGCATTTATCTAAAAACATTGCTGTTCCTAAGTACAGCCTTACAGAGTTGCTAACATGGCTTACGACTCCTGTAGGGTCTTGTTAATCCTTAGAATAGAGAACGTCTAAAACTTCTTAAAACTCATTGGAATCCATATCTCTCCCTATTTGTTTTACAGTCGGTCTAATACTGAATCACTCTGACAATCCCTGTGCTTCTTTATTCTCATTATTGTAGTCTATCAGTGTCTTGTTAGATGAAGGATAAGGTCATATATCTTTTTATTTTATCGTCAATGTCCTGCACTGAGACACAAAGTTCTCTAAATAGTGACCTGCTGTCCATCCCAGTGACTTCTAGTTGACCTATTACTGACCACTACCAGGCAATTAACATTTTCATGAGTCACTCGTGTCACTGACCCCCCGACACCCCACCACCGCCATCACCCTGGCCCGTAACCTGGCCCACTCATGCATGGGACAGTTTGGGTCAACTGCCGGTCCAATAAATCTGACCAGAAAAAGGAGACCTGCTCACCCCTGTTTACTTTAAAGAGCCCTCTCTGACTTCGGTCTCTCTCTCTCCCTCTCCAATGGATTCATAGCCCCAGGCGTGAAGGTTGATAGCAGCCTGACTGAACAATGAGCACCTGTGTGTGTGTGTGTGTGTGTGTGTGTGTGTGTGTGCGTGCGTGCGTGCGCATGCATGTGCCTAACCAAGCAGGACGTATGACCTTGCCACCCCTGATGCCTCGAGTGACTGTTAGAGAATTCACTGACAGTCGCTCTGCTGCTGGAGCATCCATATGGGTTTAGTTTTGAGAGACCGTATTAGCATGTATCCTGAGCGTGTGCAGACTGCAAAAACATGTTTACGTCCTCTTATGATTTACTGAAGTTCCAAACATCTCCTAAGTTTAACAGAAATGCTGTGTAGATACTATTAGTGTAATAATCACATGTATGCTGTGTATACCTTGAAAAGTTGATTTGATTTGACTTTTAGACTTGTAGACAACAGAAAATAAATCTGTGTTTATTATCATATTTAAAGGATGTGATCGTTTTGAGTGTAAAGACATGCATGATATTTGCCTTTCATGGATGAAAGAAAATCCATGTACTATGTCTATAAATAAAGAAACATAGCAGTGAAAGAGCAAGATCAGTGTAACAAAAGGCCAAGACTAAAACCAGGATGTCAGGAACATTATCCTTTCAAATGGAATCCCAGTCAGATTTAAATTTTCAAGCTAAAATGCATTTTAAGGTCAAATCTAAAAAAAGCCAGGGGGTACAGAGACAGCAGAAAGCTACTCACTGCCAAGGCAGATCAAACAAAAAAAAAATCAAATGCTTTATGAATAGATGTTTTGGGGGGACGTTTCTGTTGCACCAAATCCTCATTTATTCACTTACTCACTGGTAGTTCAATATAAGACGAAGTAAGATGAGGTAATTCCTTGTATTTGACAGATAATTCAGTCTGTGGCTCATTTCTGCTGTAAAGACATTTGGAGGCAGTTTAGACTTGTTTTCACAAGGAATCTATTTTCTCTGTGGCAGCAAAACACGTTTTACATACTGTAGGCATCTCTCATAGGTTAATCTTGGCTTTCAGAAAATCTTGTAAGGCAGACCACTTTTAAAAGACATGCTGAAAATGGACAGGAAGACACTCGCTAGCCTAGTAACAAAAAAAAGTATTTAACCTCTGGAAAAGGGTCTTTTTTTATAAAACTGGGTTTCCTATGCAGTAGAGAGACATAAATACTTTTAAAATTTGTGACGCATGACCATAGAAAACCAATGACTGTATATGAAGATGGACAGTGTGTCTCCATTTCCTCCCACAGCACAAAAATGAAGCCAAAATATCCCACTTTCACCCGCTGCCCTCTTGCACTGGTGATGTCCCATTCCCATCCATAGACCCATCTGACCAAACGTGAGTTGCACCACTGAGTGCATAGAATCACATTACTAATCAAAACCAAACATGTAAGAGAAATGAACACTTGAACATGTATAGGTGCGTTAGGAAGCACCTAAAATGACAAAAACTATCTCTGAGGAAAATTTATTTGACGGGTACTTTGATCTTGTAGTTTGACCCATGTCCCGTCTGCTAACATGGATGCCGTGGGTTTTATGACTTATACTGCAGCCAGCCACCAGGGAGCAATTGAGATGTTTTGGTTTCATTTTTGGGAAGCTGTCATGTCCTCCATCTTCATTACACAGTCTATGGATACAACAGAGAAAAATGGCTGTGGCATACACATTTGTTCAAGAGACAAGAAAACCTACAACTACCAGAATGCACTGCGCAGAACCAGACAAATAAGCGCTACCACTGGTGGGAGACATAATGCAAACTCTTCTGGTTTGACACAGCAAACAATATGGTGGCCAGCTCGTAACAAATGTTCTTGTGTTACAGCTAAATAGTGCACTCATTTTTTTAAAAATTATTTCAAGCAAGAAATAGGCAATGCAGTAACAGAATCTTGATTGATATTTGATCAACACTGCATAGTTTTACTGTTTGACCTGAGTTTGAGAGAGAGAAAGAGAGAAGGGCGGCACTCTCTCTCTCGATCTACTTTTGTACTTTTTGTGTCCACAGTAGCTGGCATACGAATATGCAAAAGAGTATTTCAAGCAACAGCCCCGGAGGCAAAGAAATTCCGGTTGGGAGATGAAGAGGGATATTTGGGCATTGGTTAGTCTTAGAAAAGTTTAACATAGTTTACATATACACAATGTTATGATACTAAGCTGGCTGCAAATCAGCAAAGTATCCCTTTAAGGCTGCAATTAACCCAAACTGTGACACTCTCTGCAGGACCTTGGATTACATTGATACTAATTTTATTCAAAAAGAATACTTGATGCTGTTAATATGTCAGTGGGTAGTGCTGAAATATAACACCCTGCTATTTCACAAATAATATCCAGGAAAAACATATTCCAGCCAATACAGTGTTTTAGCTACCAATGAGCATCGTTTGACAAAAAATGACAATGTTAAGGCACCAGATCAACAGTGTTGAATTACAAGGTAACAACATATACAGTGGTTTACACTGCACATTTCAGGATCTTAAAACACAAACTAGCTGATGCACATTCAGATAAAACCATTCATCATGATGATCAAGTTAAATCAGATCTATGTTCATCTTTTTATGTAAACAAGTGTAACAGCAGGACTATTTTATATAAGTTTCCGATATTTATTCTTATCCCCCCGTCTCACTCTCCAATCTTGTTTTACCTGAAGTGCAGCTGACCCTCCTAACTGTTACTGTCATCACCCTCTCTAATGTCAGGCCATTCGCTGTCTTAAACGAGGCCACATTTCACCACCATATCAGGGGCCCCACACCATGGGCTCAGAAGCCTGATGCTTTCAACTCCGACACACCTGTGTGTCCCACAACATCACAGGCCATTTCCCCTGTCCTCTGACAAACAAGGACAACCACCCCTCCACACACACACCTTCCTGAGACAAATGATGTCTTTTTTTGTTGTTGTTGGGAGGAGATGTTGTTGCCGATGAAGGACGGAGCTTGTCTCATCCGCGGGGTTAAAAGGATACATTGCTTGGCTTTTTCATTAGTCTGGTTTCGAGCAGTCTAAACATTGTTTCAGATGTTGTTACTGATAAAATTCTCAGGAAATCAATCAACTGCATCGATGCAATTTTTAGGAAGATAATAGCATAGCACAAAATATAGGCTATTATCACCTGTGGTCAGTTAGTATCAGTGTCAGCCCTTAAATACCATTGGTTATAAATTTAAACAACAATTCAGGTTGCACATGCACACCTTTATTTCACATCATGATAAATGAATACAATAAAATTACTTCTTTTAGAGGTCAATACTGTTACTTTATGCACAACCAGTGATTCCCAACTTGGAAGTCTGGTCCACTGATGAATCTAAGAGGCCACCAGAGAGTTAATGGCATAGTAAAAGAAAAAACAACAGAATATTGTCGATTTTTTCAAACTTTTCAGTCTTTATTTCCTTGTAAAATGCTGGATTATTTTACTTCCTCATAAAATCCTTCAAATAATCATTTTGAGAAGGAAACACACATCACTGGCTGAGCTGCTCATGCCCACAATAAAGTCATAACCTGCAATGATGGGCCACATGTATCACTTCATCATCACAACATGATGCATTCAGTGCTCATTGTCTAAATCCTGTGATGTTACAAGTGCAGAGTCTGCACCAGCTCACTACAGACACACTCCCTCTGTGTGTCTCATGCATATTTTAACAGCTTTAATTTAGCCCAGTGAATTAAAGAACTCTAGATTTATACATGAAAGAAGGTCAACCAGAATTATGGGCATTTTGGCATTTATGGGTAAAAAAGCTTAATTTCCTTCACACACACGCAGACACACACACTCAGTATCCTAGCTGGCAGTCTTTGAGGCTTTTTGCTAGGGTTAAATGTAACTTCAGAAAGGCCAGGGTGCACAGGCCTCCCAGTCTCCAGTTCAGCCCACATCATTCTCCATGCATCATTACCACTGCAGAAACCTTGAGCCAATAAACAGCTCAGTAGCACTGCTCTTATTTAAAGGCAAGAGGGGAAATGGGAAAATACACATGCACACACACATATGCAGACTGCCAGTGCAGTTGACACACACTTGCAATTTTTTTTAAAAAAAAAGAGCAAAGTTCCTCACATTAACACACACACATTCACACTCTTCATTTAATTTCAGTGGGACCGAATTTAGTTCTGAGAGTTGTAATTAATAGTTGGAATACACACTCAACGCTATTTAAGTCACCCCTCAGGACTTTTCACCATAAAGGAACTTTCAAATAATTAAAACCTGTAATCAGAAACGTGCACAAGTGGCCGGTGTTTGTCTAAAGATAGATGTGTGCTTCTTGTTTCCCTCATCCCAAGACAATATTCGACCTGCAGAGGAAGGGAAATGAAGAATAAATAAAAGAAGACGTTGGCAGCGCCGGAATAATTATACGCCACTCTATCCAATCTACATAAATAAACGCTCACTAGGCGAGAGAGAGAGAGAGAGAGAGAGAGCGAGAGAGAGAGAGAGAGAGAACGCTTACAGTTATGGTTAAAATCATTTTTCAGGCCACGGCCCACCGCGTTTTGAAGCGTGTTTATGGCTGAGAGCATGTTTTACATTGTAGATGAAATATTTGGTTTAGTTTGGCTGGACTGCACTGTGACTCACAGTGCAGGATTGATGCAGAGTGTGTATCCTATTGTGACATTAACCATTCATCTCTGACCTACAGCACGGCAACACCAGGAACCCACCAAGCTCTCCATTACTAAGCATTAGTGGATGATCTATGTTATGTGCCTCAAGGAACTGTTCTGACCTGCCACGTGATAATAAAAGATGTGACTGGCCCTGAGGGTTTAATACAAGTGATGTTGACCTTGCATCACTTAGGATTGAACATATGATCAAGTACAAACATATTGTACTTCACACAGCATCATTCACAGTGCAAAATCGTAATGTTTCAGTGTAGCATTGCCATAGCGGCACCATCAGCAGTTAAGTTATGGGAGTCTAAAAATTCTCAATTTATAGAAGAAAAATTGAGCATCAAGTGGCTCAGTGGTTCTGTCTTTAAGCTTGATTAATAGTTTTGTGTTGAGGGGATACAGTGTTGCTGTATGGAGCCCCTAAAAGAAATCTTTATCTCATTTGTAATGCTGCAATAAATGATAGCCTTTACGAAATAATTAAAATCTAATTGAACCAATGTCCCATCATCAGTACTTTAAAAACTGAGCTATGCCATAGGCACTATGGCAACCATGGAAATACCATGTTACAACTGCAAGAACTGTGATTGGCTGCTTGTGTGTTTCCCATGCAGATAGAAATTGTTGAGTGAAGACAACATTAATAAAGCTGAGATCATTAGTTATCTCCTCCTCTTTCCTATTCATCAGCGTGATGAAGCAAAATGGAAGTTACCTGAATGTAATGGCAGTTAGATAAGTTCATGTGTTGAATACCATCACTTATAAAGTAAAATAAAAAATACTGCAGGAAATGCATCTTCAAGTAGCAATCCTGAAGATTTCAGTGCTGGTAATTACTTGTGGTGACAGCAATTAAGATTTAATACCACAGGTCACAGAGTAGCAAAACAATTAAAGATGTCAGGCAGTGATTGGCCTTTTTATAGCATTCTGTGAGCATACGTGATCTAATTTTATGCTGTACTTGGCATGAGTCTGCAGACAGCAGGGCGCAGTGAAAGGAGTTGGTTACCTCGCCCCTGCAGCTCCTCATCCAACCTCTAACCCATCGGCTATTGTCTGACAATGATAAAACCTCTGAGGGCGAGGGCCAATATTTCAGGCTGATCTGGTGTACCCAGTAGATATCCAGGGCAAGACTTCATCTTCTGTGTGCCAGTCATCTTGGCTAATCTCTATAAACATGTATCCGCATATGAATGAAGATAATAAAATAAAACAAAATATAAAGCTTAGTCATCATCTGAAGATAGCCGATGGGCTCAGAGATTGCGTTTCGGCCAACGTGTTCTACCTCTCCACAAGGACTGTTTACCTGCTGTTCAAATGTGATTGATCAATACTACTCGGACTACATATGAAAAAAAGAACACTTCTGATACCAAAATCTTGTCCTATCGCTCACAGATTATTGAGATTACTCTTCATTTAACACTTCACTGTGGCTCTTGCTCCATTAATCCCTGCAATATTTCAAACTGATCTGCTTTCAACAAATGCCAAAAATGATCATTTCATCATTTTGCAGATGCTTTTTTAATGGACAATAGTGCTAATACTAAGCCCACTGAAAAACACTACTTTATAACAAAATTAAATTCTTGATTTGCAGGCCACCAATTAGCTCACCTAGTAGAGCAGTTCCCTGATATTCAAAGGCTGTGTCTTTGCCACAGCGGCCACGGGTTCAATTTTAATGCATGACCCTTTGCTGCATGTCATCCCCATTCTCTCTCCTCATTTTTGCTAAATCCGTCAAATAAAGGCAAAAAGCCCCCAAAAATATGTTAAACAACCTCTTGTATTGACACCTAAATGCTTTTATTGTGAAGCCTTAGCAATAGAAAAGGTATGGTTTGCATTTGCAGCAACTTAAAACTGTTTTTGTCCCCCAGAAATGTCACTCTGGACATCCGGTTTATAATACTGCAAATTTATAAATATCATAATATTTCCATCAGCGGGCCATAAGCTCAATCACCATTGTGTTATCTTATTCAGCAGTAGAAAGTGACTTAACAGACATTTATTTAAATGAAAATATTCAAGATTACTACTTGTGCAATGCTGTTATCTTGGAGAAATCCAGTGCTTAAATATATATCAAGAACTACAATCAACATTGCATTGCATTGCAGAATCAACCTGAAACTAATTCCTGCCCCTGGAGTGTGGTTCTTCTCCCTGTCTGTGCACATATTTCTTCCACCATCCCAAAACATGCAGGCCGATAGAAGTCTAAATTCCCCATGGTAGAACCTCTAGAAAGGATGGTTCCCACAAGGGATGATCAAAGAGTTGGTCCCTACAAAGCATATAAACCAGCAAGTGTGTGTGTGTGTCTGTCTGTCTGTCTGTCTTTCTCTCAGCTCTGTTATAGAGTGGCATATACAGCTCTGAAAAGTATGCTAAGTATGTTAAGGATAAAACAGTGTAGCAATGCACAAACACCAACTTCAAAGAGACAATCTTCATGTTCTCTTTTTTTCTGCATGCATTTTTAAAGACTTTACTGAGCCCTGTGCATGGAAAATGAGCTCTTCACAACTTTTTAAACAAAAGATAATTTAAAAATGAACATATGCATAACTAAAATAGGTTTAACTGAGGTTAAGGTCTTTCCACAGGCAAACTGTGTAAAATTAATTAATTTCAAATTCACACTAAATGTGCCTCAAACTAATCACTTAATATCCATTACATCAGATTATGGAAACACTAACAACACTAATTTCTGTCTAAGCCCAGCTGCTCTGCTAAATAAACCATAGACATCCAGAAAGTTGGAGCTTCATCTTGCATTACCCTCCCTGCTAGCACCACATGTCCAGTTTATCTGATAGGAAGCTATGAGTCAGAGTACTTGTTCACAGCTGCTATCTGTTTGCCTGATCGAAACACTTGTTGCCCTTAGCTGTTTACACTTATTCTGCAAAGGCCGCTGCTCCAGCTCCAAGGCTGTGCGGGGATGCAAGGTTCCCCTGGGCTTAACGGGGCTTTGATCAGATAGCTCACCAGCACATCTGAATATACACACACATATACACAAGCAGGCCAGCGGCCACACAAATAGAGAGATATGCAAAGAGATGTTTGCGCATGTGCAGGCTCAAATACAAATTTACATATATCTAGACAACAGCACAAATACACATTTGAGCAAAATATGCACTCACACATTGATGCATGTGCATAAATTCAAATACATGTGCACAGACTGTGTTTAAACACAAATCTATGCACACAGAATCAGACACAAGCTAGCAGGGGTCCAGATCAGCACCAGCATGCATGGGTGGATTTGTAAAGCGGGGCTAGTTTGGCTCGATGGTTCATTGGCTACCGTGCTCCATCAGCCCCTCCATCAGTCTGTCCATCTGTCTGCTCGTCCGTCTGTCAGTACTGAGATGAAATGCTCTGGCCTCCCGTTCCTGGGCTCAGCTGACAGACTGAACAGGCTACACTTCACTGCAGAACAACAATATTGTAACACTGCTTCATGTAATACAGCTGTTCCACAACATAATTCAGGGTCACACTTAATGTCGAATCATTTTTAATGTGTTTGCGTTAGAGATTGTGCATGCAGAGTTCTGTACAGCAAAAGTCTGATTCAAACTTATGGAGATGAAGTTGATTAGATCTTTCATTTATAAATGCAGCATGAATACAAACTGGAATACTGATTTACTTCAGTTTTTATCACAACAATTTGCCCCAGTTTGACTGAGCCATGGGGATAGTGAAATTGGGACAAAACACCATCGGTTTTGGTTTACAGCCACTGTGTCATTGTCATACATCAAATAGAATAAATCCAAAATTCACTGCTATTTGTATATTTTGTTTTATCTCAACAATATAATGCAGCAGCGACAGATTGCGTCCGTTAAAACAAATGAATTTGAATTTGTAATCAGGCACTTCCCATGCACTGTTCTTATACCTATGCACTAGAATTTGTATATAACCCACGTAGTTGTGAGCCATGTGACTAATGCACTGAGAAGGAAGTAGTTTAAAGAGTTAAAGTTTGCATAAGGAGGCAGCTTGGGTGGTGGATGGGTCAGACGAGCACAGGACTTTCATGCAGGAAACTGGTGTTTGTGTCCCCTGTGAAACTGAGTCAAGTCCGAGCTTTTTCAAGATCCGTCATCATGTCGTGATGTTACATTAAGTATGAAAGTAAACTGACAATGCCTAACCATGACCTTTTTCTTAACCTAACCCAACCCAAGTAAGGGTGCTAATTTGGCTAATGCTGCATGCACAATTAAATCATGACAGGAAAAAGGTGAGGACCTTTTTCTCTCAATGGAAAATCTTGTCTCCTTGAAGTTTATGACAAACTACCAAAACTCAGCCGACGAGATGCAGCAACTTAATACTTCTTAGGCTATCTTTTATCATCTACTTATACAACGAGTAACAGTCATGGCTGCTGAAACAAATTAAGGGGATTGATTGATTCATGTAATGGCCCTCATTATTTTATTCATGAAATAAATATACAAATGTCAGTTAGATGGTAATTTGTATGAGAAATAAGAAAAAGGAAAAAATAAATCTGTTATAATTATCATATGTCTATAGTGAACAATTTGACCCAGACAGACGTTATCACTATGAGGTTTTCATTGTATATTCAAGTGGCAGTAGGCTTCCATACTGACAGGGAAGCAAAGAAGAAAGCATGTCTCCTGCTCAAAATTATGTTTATTCAGACTTTACTGCCTACTGTATGCTTTTTTTTGTTGTAAATCAGTGGATAATTTAATGTTTGCAGGTCTCTGAAAAGTATTTACATGAAATATCCATTTGAAAATTACTATTTGAACCTTACTGGTTGACAAACCAGAGATGAGGGGTCACACAGGAGACTTCACTTTGTTTTAATGGCTCACAAGCCAAAAAAGTTGGGAACCCAACCATTGCTTTAGATGATCCCAGTGTGGTGACACAATCAGTGTGATGCAATGTAATGTAGCACAATCCGAGTTACACCATATAGTCACACATGTTAACAGGTCACTTACTTGCGTACTAAAGGCACCTGATTCCAAACTGCTCTGCAGGGTGTGCGTGGCCTGAAATTAAAAAGCCTGAAAAGCGAAAAGGAAATAACCCACATGTATGATCTTTCATCAGAGCTGATTTTTGTTCAGACAGCTTTAACTGAGTAACAGTGATGTTTAATTGTTACAAAAATCTTGATGTTACCATCCCCAGCCAGAAGGTGGTGTAAGAGCCCCATATGTCTCTCTCTGACCTCTCATTCATCTGTGAAGGCTTATCACTCCACTACATCCATAGTCTATGTGGGACACCCTCAGCCATGACTATATAAGTATGTATATTAGTGGTGATGGAAGCAGGTAGACTGGAGATGCCCTGCTGGTGAACCTCGACTTTTGATTGACACCAGCAGCCTGTCCCGCTAGTTTGGATTGCAGGCGGCTGTTCACTCCACTTTAAAATGCAGCCTTACTCATTACTGCAGCAAACAGACAGATATTTGTTAATGAATCCACTTGCTCCAGTAACTCTAGCTTCCTCAGAGGCACTGGGAGAGCACCCACTTCTTCTCAGTGGTGTCTTCATGGACCAAGGAGGGTTTGTGATGGAGGGGGTCAGGTCAAAGGTCAAGGGCGGGGTCACGGGGTTTTAAGATGCTAGGGTCCACCAGGCAGAGGTTATCTGGGCCTAATGGAGTGGTTAAAAGCTAAGAAATGCAACAATGGTGAGTGTCACTGTAGCACTCAGTTTGTCTCAGTTACACAACAAAGAGGAGGGATAGCAAACTTTTTTGCAGTGTGTGTGCATATACAAACCATATATGTGACTAATTAGATTAACAAAACCATTTCATTAACCGGTCTACTTTGTTTCTTTGGGTATTTGGTTGCTCTGGGTTTTTAAATCACTTTTAAAGATGCCACTTCGGCAGCAGATGTTCCCTGTCATTCAAATAAAGCTGATTCAAAACGAACTGAAAGACAGCTCAAGACAAGTAGAGCTGTTGCCATTCACACTAAGTTCTTGTTTATTGCTGCTGTACTACATCTGTTATGGGTTTCATGATGAGATGTTTGTATGGTCTGAAGTAGAGAAGAAGGATTAATTTTTGGCACTGCATCATGGTAGAAGATTAAGCAAAGTGCTGATGGTATCTCAAAGTATTCACTGCACTGTGCATCACAAACAAACAAACTGCATTTGTAGCACTGGCTTATGTAAAGTGATCCTCAAAGAGAAGTGCCTTTGATTCCAGCCTTTGAACTGAAACGAGAATGTTGTCTAATAATAAGTCGTGCTGTTATGTGATTACACCCACTTCAATCAGCAGGTGGCAGGTGAGTATTTGTGGTGGCTGAATGTAATGGAATTACATTACGGGGCTGAAAGTCATCACACTGATTTGATCAATGTGATTACAGAGAATGTGATAAAGTTTAAGCCATGGTAGGGCCATGGCTTAGAGATTGTAGGCTTAATATCGGTTGTTTCACAATTGGGTGGATCTTCATGATTCATCGTCCCCAGAGGATGAATCCTACTGACTTTGAAATCCCCTTACTTAACTTTTAGCACCCTCATGAGGTTAATAATTTTGTTTTTTTTTAATGAACTGCCATACGATTTGGTGTATCTTTGTTCATTTAGTGTTTAGCTCTTATTAGCAAATGTTAGCATGCTAACGAGAATGATTAAACTAAGATGGTAAACATGGTAAGCATTACACTTGATAAACAACAGCATGCTATCACTGTCATTAGCATGTAGCTCAAAGTACTGCTGTACTTAAGTACATCCCCACAAAGCTGTTAATGCAGTTATAGAACCTTGAAGGGAAACTTAAGTGTTTTTGAACCTGGGCCATATTTTCCCATATATTTGTATCTAGGTGACTAATGGAGACATCAGTGTTTGATATTGGTTCAGTATGAAGATGTTTTAGCAACTGACAGGCTCAAATTGTTATCATAAGTGTCTGACAAGTTTATGAAAAGGATCTGGCAGAAAAATGAAATGTTCTGCAGTCTGAAATATCGCAGATGCGACATACCATTAGTCCGACGGTCCGCGGTGCTGAACGGCTCCCGACGGGCGTATTTCTGCCTTGATGGTGCGCCGCGACTGGCTCTGGGTCAGCTGGGAAAGGCAAAGTAGGCTCATTTTAACCCACACCAAGATCTTTTCCTAACCCTAAGTGGTTTTTGTGCCTAAACCTAACCAGACCTTAACCACAGGGCATCATGATGATTTCGGAACGGACTTCGGAACAATGGGTTTAATATAGTTGGAACAATGACGATGTTGGACCAATGGGCTGTCGGACCAATGGACTGTTCCCGCTTCCACATTGTCGAAATTAGCCATGACATTGGAAATCCTTTAGATAATACTGAGCTACACTGTCTGCTCTCCAGCACAACAAACTCTTCCCGGCAGTCCTCTCTCCAACTCTGACTAATGTTTCCACCATTGTTTTTCCAGCAACAAGTCGCCTCTCACGAGATTTCAGAATGGGACTTCTCTTTGAGGGAGATTTGATCACAATAACAAACAGACCAGGAAAGACATTTCATTTCTCTGTAGAGTCATTTTCATGTTGTTGTCAGGCACGTCTAATAACAATCTGAGCCTGTTAGTGGCAAAACAAGCACTTTTATTGGACGTTCATTGATGCTGCACAGTTGCCCGTAGGGATTACATTGCAGCCTGTTTCGCCACTGCAGCAGCAATGATCACTCTCAATACTGAACCCGTCTCAAAAATTGTTGCCTACATCAGACACTTAGACAAAAAAAACATGAGAAAATGGGGTCCAGGCTGAAAAATACCAACATTTCCCTTTAAGGGCAGCACACACCAGGAACAGTTACTATAATGATGTGAGCATACACACCGATGAACGATAACGTTTTATGAACAGTGGCACCAAGCACATGATGTACGCTCCAGCTGTGTTGGCAGCTTAGGAAAATAGATAGTGTTCATTTTAAAAATGATATAGTTATGGTTAGCTATTGTTATAGTTATCATTCTTGGCATGGACAGTGTGTGCTTATACAGAGAGCCTTGTGTCATTCATGCAAATTTGAGTGCTGGATCACTTGTGTTTATTTCCCCCAAACAACCAATCTGTCAGCTGAAAATGAGCTGTTTTCAACTTGGGTCAGTTCACATCTAATCACATCTTGCCATTACGTTAGTATGCAATCTCTAAAATATGCTTTGTGTTTTGTCAAACATGCAGTTAGACTTTTAAACAGGCTCCAACCCTGACTAAAACAAATAGAGATAATGTAGATGGAGCACAAACAATTTTGTCTAGTCAAAGTAAAAAAAATCCCAACATTCTTAAATTAAATAAAAGCACATTTTGGTGTTAAATGTTGATTCATTGCTGTGATACAACTATATAATAAGAGCCCCAGAACAACTAAAACACACCAGAGCTGGTTTTGAATCACCACTGCAATAAAATCTTTTTCAATTTTCTTTTTCATTTATCTTTAAAGCAATAAAGAACACATGTCTCCACAAACAGAAACCCAATAGCAGCATTCTTTATCCTGTCTTCTTTGAACTCCAGTATTCAATGTTAAACAGTGTCAACAAAGCATCTGTGTTGGGAGCTGCACAAGGGGATAGTTTATTTCAGATCCCATGTACTGCATAATGAAAGTAACCTTTCCAACTCTGGCTGGCACACAACTCGGGAGAAGTGTGCAGGAAAGGGCTTTGGTCGAGGATAAGACTGGTCATAAAAGGCTACTGTGTTGGTGCTGAGAGACATATCAAACCCTTCTGCCACAAGCAGGCCAACTATCAAACAATGTTTTTTTGGTCAAAATGTCCCGCAGTTTCCTTAAGCTTTTCCTGGCCGTAAATCATGCTCACACTGACACTGTGTCCCAAACACACACTAGGCTTGGCGCTTTTAATCTTTTGATCACTGGACCAAATAAATTCATGTTCACTGCTAGACCGCAGAGTGAAAAATAATAGGAAACGGCCCAGAGGCACAGTGGGCCACAGCTTAATGCATACAGATACAGTGTGCCTATTTGCTGCGCATGCATTCGTGTGTGTTTGTATATTTGTGTTACTGTGTATTTGTATTTGGATGTGTGTTTCTTTGTGTTCCTCTATTTGTGCGATCCAGTAAAAGATATCTCACGGTGCTCAGAGGCAGATTCATTTCGGAACACTTCCTAAATTACCCCAGCGTTTGCATAAAGCCCAACAAATACACTCAGCAATGAAAAATGATTATAGGCCGGCAGCAAAATACACTTCAGTGCCATCGTTGCGTAACGGCTCATAAACAACAGTGATCACCAACACCAGCAAAACTGTACTTTGAGGCTGATGAGAGTAGATTTATGCTTCTTCAGGCATCATACATAAGTAGGTTCAGAGGCTCCATTGAAAAGGAAATCCATTAAAGACCAGACAGAAAGAAAACAATACAATAGGGATATAGTGGTATGCCATGATAGAATATGACAGGACAATAGACATGGAAATGATGCTTGTGCAATAAAACACCTTCGGCTGCAGCCAGATTATCAGCAGTTCTTATAGCTCAAAATGTAGTCAGTGTATTGCCATTTACCATTATACCTGCTTTACGACGTCTCAGTAGAATACCACAGCAATTATATTTCAAGTTTAAAAATGAGTAAATGCATTTTATAGCCACATTAGTGACGTGAGGATGGTAATGTCTGTGGCTTAGTCAGTCAAACAACTACTGTCAACTACAACACAAACAATCAGCAGAAAAAATGCTGGTATTGCACATTTCTGTAAACCACAGATACATTACATTTTCATGGTATTATGTAACGGATATGTTGACACTTTACATTTCAACAACGCAGGAGTTCAAGTGTGGATAGATTTAGGCACATGATGACTTGGTTATGGTTAGGGAAAGATCATGTTTTGCCTTAAAATACCTCTTTTTGGGGCACCATCATTGCTGGAAAAGCAGCAATGCCACAGTAAAAAGACAAGTTTTGTTCATTGTCCCAGCAGGAAAGGAGCAACAATTTGCTTAATCACCTGGTCTTGAATGGTCGTCTGCAGCTTGGCACACCATCCACCATCCCCTACACCTCCCAATGACAGTCAGCTCATATTTCACTAAAGAAAATTGATATGATAAGTATGAAACATTAAAATGTAACATATTAGTGTTTTGCAAAAAAAATACAATACCAACACTTTCTTCTGGCAACTGACCTGTCCAACAACAATCATCCACCAATTATTAAATGGATTGCCATTAAACCAACATACCAGCAGTACTAACATTCATGGCCCTCAGAAGATGAATCCGACTCTGGTTACCCCCTAACTTTTCATCTACAGCCACTCACAGGTTGAAGTTTTACTTATCCAATGAAATATCTCTTCATCTGCAAGATGGGTTGACTTATATTTTGGTATGATGTTAAATTGTAGCCTTTTTTTTATTTTTTACAAATATTAGAATGCAGTCAGTATTTAGCCAAAAGCAACACTTCACATAGTTTCACAGAACTGCTAGTGTGGCTATGGGATCATAGTTTTGTGTCATCTATTTCAGCATTGTTTCATTTGAAAAATGTAGTTTCTCCTTTTTAATGTGGTCACCGTATATGCTTCACTAGTCAGTGTTTTGCCATCTGTAATTAGTTCTGTTATATGTATGTTTTGAATGTTTTGTATGTATGGATGTATTTAGTGTGCAGCCCATGATATTTATTCAGTCTTTACAAAGACTGTTATTTCTCTCAGGGTAGAAATTAATCTACAACCATCAAACACTCAACAACCCTGTTGTTCATAATAAAATAAAATTATAAGTAATAATAATTAAATAAATCTTATATCATTTGTTAGACATATTCATTCATTAGGGATATGATCAAAATGCAGTGCAATGCACTGTAATTAATTCAGATTAAGACTCTCTGATTGAAAATGAACCTACTATTCATCAATTATAAAATGAATACATATTCAAACAAAGTTCTGCAGCGGTCTAATCAGAGATGGATTATGTTGATTAGAAATTTATATGTAAATTTGAGTGAAAAGTCTGATTAGTAGATGGGTCTAAATGTGCTTGTACTCTCCAGCCTTGGCTCTCTGAGTCTCACTCTCTTGGCAGAGCTGATCTGTCTTGTACGTTAGCAAAGGTTACTGTGGTCTCCATTAAAGAAGTTGGCCAGTTTGTCTTTGGTGCAGAGGGAAGGTGAGCCCAGTGCTCTGAGGAGCGAGGCTCATCCATCCAGGTGGCTGCTGACAGGGCCAGATAAGCATCTCACCCTGGGCAAAAATAACACAGCGTCCCATTGAGACCTGATAATTACACGGGCCCACTGCTACACCAGGCCTGATGTATGGCCCCAGATAGCCATCTCACACTCGCTAAGCTGCTGCACACCCACACACACACACACACACACACACACACACACACAACACTTGCACTTAACACAAGGGTTGGACCACGCACACACATACACAGTGAGACGGCATATCACTTCTATTATAGATCTGGAAAATGCATTTGCAGCCAACTTTAGTTGTAACAGAACAGAGAGGTATGAGGTTTCACTTTACCAGAAACATTAGCATAAGTGGTGAAAAATAAAGTTTTGAAGTGTTAAATTGTGCTGCCGCAGGTGTACAAGACTCTTTCAACACGGACTTTCACAAGATAAGAAATATCACTGACACTTAGAGTGACGGGAAGATGTTGGCATACTATCTTTTCTTGTCACTAAACATGCCACTCGCTGACGCTATACACTCAACAACCTGTTCAAAGCCTTGTCCCAATAAATACCCTCAAGTCAAATATGAGCAGTAGCAAGAATTAGTTAGCATGGCGGTGAAGCATTTATCAAACCCTGTCACTACTGCCTTAAGTTAGAAAAATTAAGACAGATATTATTTGAAATTTGAATTTTGTTTTCTTAAGCCACTAAATAAGAAGTCTAGAATTTTATCTTGACTCTCTGAGCTCTGAGATATGACTCATCTGGAAGGACAGGCAGCAGCGAAATATATGTGGTTGGCTTTCAGTACGAGTACTGAATTGGCAGACATGGTGCAAGATAATCAACACGTTCTTACAACTGTTCTGTCAAATATGGCAGCTTGGTTAATGGCCCTCTATTTAAATTATGACGCTAGGTACCCCTTTAACATCAGTTTTGGACATGTCATTGTCCATGACCATTTCTGTTTGTTACATGTTAAAGTGTCTTTCAAAATAAACTTCCGTCTTCACAGGAAACGTAGGTCTCGCTACCAAAAATTACTTTAGGCGTGGGCAACAAAAACACTGGGATTAGATTTAGAAGTTGTGTGTGTGTTTGACCCACACAGTTCACTTTATTCTTAAATCAAAAAAGATGTTTGTGCCAAATTTGAAGAAATTCCCTCAAGACAAGAATGTCACAGTGTTCCTGACCTTTCACCTCTGAATGAAAATTTTGAATCAATTCATCCTTTACTCAAAGTGGACGTTTGTGCCAAATCTAAAAAAAAAACAAAAAACAAATCCCTCAAGGTGTTTATGGGATATCACCTTTACGAGAATGAGACTGATGCAAGATCACATTGACCTTTGACCTATGCCCACCAAAATCTATTCAGGTCATTGCTGAGTCCGAGTGGACGTTTGTGCCGAATTTAAAGAAATTCTCTCAAGGCATTCTTGAGATATCACATTCAGGAGAACAGGACGGACAGATGGATGGACACACAACCTGTAAATATAAAGTTTGGAATCACACTGAAGTCCTGCTTTAGTTTCACATATTGTTCTTAGGTTCAGGGATCTAGGCAGTGGTGTACACCATAATACATTTCCAGCTGACTGCCTTCCAAGAAGCAATTAAATGCTGGTGCAGTTGGCTGCCACTGGAAAGCCAGTGTCAGGTGGACTTGTGAAGGAAGTGATTGGCAGCCTTCACAGAATTACATAAATACCAGCATGAGGGTATTAAGAGTTCTGTCCCCAGAGTGTGAAGAACAAGGTCGCACTATTGTGCAAACTTGCAGGTGATCCGTTCTTTTCTTAAGTTGCCATCCTTCATCTGGTGAGCTAACGTGCTGACAGTGACAGCTAATATGGACCATTGTGTGTCCCATGGGACCAGCGACACCTGATATGGCCACCTGGGGCTAAGTTCACAGAGAGGGGGAGAGTTCACGGCTTGTCTGGCATTGTGTGGTCGTCCCCTGGGCACAGGCACCTATGATTTATGGCAGGTTGTACTGCTGTCACGAAACTGGTCACTTCCTGATGTTAGATACACGGTACAGTGAACCAGAGACTGATATGATAAATACACAAAGTCTGAAGTGGAGAGGTTAAATCAATACGTTACACACAAATTTACCGTAACAAAAACTTAACTTTGACATCTTTAGATAGCTCACTCTGAGGCATATCTCTCTGTCAATGTACCGCAGATCTTTGCTGTTTAAGCATCAACTATCAACACAAGCAACATTTTCCTCTTTATTTTCTTTCTTAATCTTGTTACTCAAATCCTCTAAAGATTCAATGCTTTTTGGATAAAGAACAGGATAGTTAGTAGGAGAAGCAACCATGGCAAAGCAGATAAAGAAAGGAGTATTAACAGTGGCTGCAGAGACTCAAACTTTATCTCCAGAAAATCCAAAGAGAAAGACATGAGAGTACTGAGTACAATGTAGCACTGAAACACACAGTAAAGCTGGGCATACACCGTACAATTTGAGCCTGTTTTAGAAATGCTGTTGCTTAATTTCAATCACCACTGTACAAGTCAGTCATCTGCAATGTAAAGCCAAAGCTCATGACTGTCAAGCCACAACCTGGGTGCTCAAACGCTATGTGTAATATAGACAATAAACAATCTGTCAGCCCTTTCAAAATGGTCTGGCTATTATCAATTGTTACTATTGTTACTAAAGATTCATCTGAAAGCTTTGCAGCAGGTACAAGTTTTTTTGGTAGCGGAGGTACGGTTCATACTACGGTACATACATTTAAAGACAGATATCCCCAAAAGAGCTTAAAAGTCCATTTCTGCAAAAACTGGTCAGTTCAAATTCTGTGTCCTCTCTGTATGGGTCTCTCTTGCTCTCTCTCTCTCTCACACACACACACACACACACACACACACAAGTTAGCAAGTTAGCAGCACCAACAAACTAGCTGGGTATAGGCTACACTGTACAATTGACAGAGTGAAAGAAAAGTCCCAGGCCCTGGGGAACAGACTTGTGGTTCTGATTCAGCTATGCGTGAGCCTGATGACAGTCATCCAAAATGGTAGTGTCAGGCCACAATTTGTCTACACCTGCAACAACGAAGCTGAAATTAAGTCCAGCTCTAAAATGGGTCGTGTTGCTCAAAAATTGGGTCAGATCATATTTATGTTTATTGTAAGCCAGCACCCTTTAGTGGCCACAATTATTATTACAAGAGCAGAGGAGGAAGTGAAGAGACATGGCATTAAAAGCTATCAGTTCCATGCAATGTTGTACAAATTTGGGAGAAGCTTGTATATGGTAGGCGGATCAAAAGACCACAGGACTTTCCCCCATGGGACTAGTGTTTGTGACCTGAAGTCAACATTGTCTTATTTTAATAACAACATAGTCTTGTGTGCTAGTAGCATACTATACTTGTGATACATGTCGTATGTGAACTCTGTCACGTAACATACTTCACGTTATGTTGGTAACAAAAGTACTTATTTATTGCCAAGCCTAATCACATAGTTTTGTTGCCTAAACCAAACCAGGTAGTTTTAGAGCAGAAAAGGAAGCGCTGTGGGGCCGGTCATCTAAATCGTTTTGGAAGTCCTTGGAAATTGACTTATTCTGTCATTTAGGTATGACAGAACATTGGCCCAGCTTGAGTACAACTAAATGGTTTAATAAGTAGTTGTAAAGTAGTGTAGTAAATTATAATAATGTCATCAATCATTACATTACACTCATACATGTTTTACTATTATCTCATTGCATCAAACTCACAGCTTCTGCTAAAGTCATACAGGACATAAACTCTTACAGCCTCCTTGTGAGCTGAGTTATGGCCAGGCAGTGTGTGGGACAGCCTCATGTAGCCCGGGGTCAACAGCATCAGGCTGAGGGAACATATGCAGCAGTGAAGGCGAGCCATCAAAGCCTTGCAGCCACAGAAACAGGCTTCATTAATCTCAGCCACCCTGACAGCACCATTGTGGCCTCATAAATAGTCTGGGCCCATATCTGATACTCCACAGTGACAGGTGGGGAGATGGAACAGAGATGTACAATACCGAGGTTGTAGGTAGGTGATATCAATCTATACAACTATGTACAGTAAGCACACACACACACAGAGTAATATTCCCAGCTTTCTTACACAACAAACCTCTTGCCACTTGCAATCCAGTGCAGATCACAAAAGAGGAGAGGATGACATTACTGTGGCTGAACCTGAACCTGCAGATTTGGTTTCCAGGCACATGTTCTTAAGAATGAAACATTCTTTAAGGAGAGAGGAAACAATCGTTGTACCTGTCAATAGCATGTTCAGAAAAAGACACATTAGCCATGGACTAATACACTGACAACCTGCCTCATCGCTAGAGGCGAGTTAGTATGAGTGGAATTTCAATTAATCAGATTTTGATAATGAGTCAGGTTTTGGTTTCCTGAGGCAAGGAGAACTGGCTGAATATTCCCTACCATAAGATGTGATTCATCTTTATTAGATGTAAAAGTTGAAGCAGCATGTAGCTCTATAGAATTAGGTAGCTGGCATCTGTAATATCACCACAGGTGTTAGAGACGCAGACGGTGAAGGCAGCCTGTCAATATGTTCACAATGTAGGCATTTTACATCCCATATGTTCACTGTGGGATTTAAATAGGTCTTGTCTGCTACAGCTTCAGCTTTCCTTTTTTTCTCTCACTACTTTCACTCCATAGACATGATCCACTTTATTCTATGCCCCAAAAACAGATGTTGACTAAGAGTCTACAGCCATACTGCTATTTTGATGTAGAAAAAAATGTGACAAACAGTCAGAAAAGGCCAGATTTTCTTTTCTTATTGAAGAATTCATTGACTTCATACACCTGGAATGATTGTATCATTTTTTAATCTTTGCCTCAGTGCTTAAATGTTTCCTAAATGCAGAGTTGGAAAATCCTTAGCTCCCTTTTTCCTGAAGACAGCCACTATTGCTTCTGTTGCTTTATGTCCCGCTGTTATCATCTTGCAGTTTAACTGATTGTAACAGCCTTTTCCCCACTAAAAGTCCCCCTCCTGAGGTGTCCTCCCCATCCTCTCAGCATCCCCGTTCCTGGCCGATACACCTCAGCACATGGCTGCCAGCAGGGGAGGACATCCACACCACTGACCCGTGAACCTGTCAAACCAACCAAACCCCCCTGCCAAAGAACCTGCAGCCCCCTGCCCCTGCCTTAGTGGCAAACGGGAGCGAGATGTACAATGTAGCATTTTGCTGTCAGGATGTCTAGTATGTAGGTCAGCACTGGTGTCAGCCCAGAGCAAAAGGTAAAACCACTTCTAACTTTTAGCTTAACCTTTAAAAACTGTTGAATTTCCCTTTGGGGATGAAAAAAGTTATTTCTATCTATCTATCAATCTCTTATTCTTAACTAACCAGCTCTTTAACCCAATCACCAGAATAAATGTTGCCGTTGTGCATTTCTGCAAAACATGGATACGTTACAGTTGCATATGATGTAGCATGATATGTTAAAACTTAACATTTGGACATGGCTGTGGTTAACATTTGGTAAGGTTAAAGCACAAAAGCTACTTGTTATGGCTAGGATAAGATGGTGTTTTGTCTTAAAATAACAACACTGGCACTATCCCTGCTGGAAACAGAGCAATGTCCCGGCCAAAAACAATTGCTTTTTGTACCTAAAAAGCTGCTGGAAAAACAGCAACGCTTTGTGACTCGCTTAATCATAACTGGTTTTGTTGTTTGTTGGTTTTAAACAGTTGTCTGCAGTGATCTGCAGCTTGGCATGCATCTCACCTTGGTATCATGCCATACAACATATTATTATGTTTTTATAGGCTAGCTTTAAATGTAAGGCTGCAACGTATCCTCTTAAAGTGGTCTGTATGATATTTTACAAAGTTATACACATGCTTTGTTTTCCTGTTGAATTAGCACCCCCAGTGGTTAGGTAAGGTTTAGGAAAAGAATCTTGGCTGGACACTGTACTTATGTGATGCTACGTAACTTAAATTAACTCAACAGTGAAATTTGGTTTCACACAGAACATGAGCCTGGGTCTCCTGGATCAAAGTCCTGTGTTTGATTGATCCATCTACCAACCCAGCTACATCCCTATATGGACTTTGTCCAGTATATACTACATCACCTGACTTCCTCCTTAGCTCCTATCATATGACGGAGGACAGCCGACAAGCACATAGGTCACATGATCACAATCTCCTGGCTCATGATGACATGGGTTATATACTAATTACTGTGCATTACTTTTCATGGGTATAACTATGAACAGTGAATGACAACAGCAAAAGGTTGACACCTTCTTGTAATAGAGACTAATAAACTTGGTGAATATTGGTATTGCTGCAGGAATGATGGTCAAACATTATAAAAATAAGACCCAAGTAATAAGCCAGTTATCCGTTAATTCTGCCCAGCTCATTTGCCCAGGCCAAACTTTTTCTGCACATAATTGGAATACTTTCATCAGCTGCTCTTTGGTTCTCATTAGGAGCCAGAATTCATGGACTAATAATTAGCGACAACTGAGGCAATATTAGATTCCCAGAAACCTCCATCCCTCTTCCATTTGGTCTTAATTAAATCACTTGAAGGCAGATGAAGTTCAGTTAGTAGTTTTAATGGCAGGAGCCAGAGCCCCATGCAGAGAAAGGTCAGCTCTGATGAAGGACTGTGCTACTCAGAAAGGAGGGACAGAAAAAGCCTTACTTGGCTGTGACAGGTCTCTGGCCAGCACCAGCCCCCATCGCTCACCCCACTCACCCTCTCCCCCTGCTCCCAGCCCAGGAGCAAAGTGTCAGGAGCTGTTGATGAACTTGTTTTCCAGACAGCCGTGCTACCTTGGCCTGCGGTTTCGAGTGAGAGAATGCACCCAGTGGGACCTGAAACCGAACCACCTGCTGCCCTCGCCCACTCCGCTCCTTGACTCCCAGCCTTCTCCGTTTACCAAACACCAGTTAGGAATACTCAGCCACTGCTATTTGCCATTTGGCACGGTTGGGGTGTGTTTGATGGAGGCTGCTGTATTTCTGTTTGTGTATTGTATGCATGTGTTTATGTGTGCATGTATCCATCTGTCCATCCGGAGCAGGGGTTATATGTGTATAAATGTTTGTGTGAGCGTGTTATGAGGGGTGAAGAGACAAGCAGCTGAGGCCTAATGAGCTATAATGAGGTCTAATAGTGGAAAATCCATCTAGAAGCCATGACCTTGGCATTATGACTGATGCCCACAATCATAACACATCTAAAAACAGCCTGGGAAACAACCTAAAACACGCCGTCCTCTCACAGGGTGGTAAGTCATCGTCCATATTTCATTGGAGGCATTGAATTACCTCAGAGTTAGCAGTGATTACAGATTTTGCGGTAAATCTGCAAATGGGACTTTGGTGGTTCATTTTGATGGGAATACCATTTCCATTAGAGCATTTATAATAATAACAGATAGCTTAGCATGTTAATCGTGTTTGTAATGACACAGGAGAAGGTGTCTTGCTCTTAACATCCGCAATGCCATTTGGTGAGGGCTTCTTTCCAGAGCTCTGACTGCATATATATTTAGTGTGGGTGGCCACTGTGGGAAATGAGCCCTCAGTATAGCTACTGTCATTGTTGGCTCTATATTCTGCATATCGCACTACAGGACACATTAATAGACTTTGTTAGGTATTTAGAGGACATGCTTCCAGGGTATGCAGACTGCACTTTGACTCTTCTTAATCATCATCTAAAAACTGCATTCAAATTTAATTCTTGACCTTTGAAATAATAGTTTGATAAAACAATTCTAAGTCAAAGTCCTCTTTAAAGCATTTTCCAAGCTTTCCATCCATCAATTGATGGAGCTCCTCCACCTGTCATACAGCTGGCCCTGTTGGTAGGCAAGTAATTGTTAGATCGGGCCGACATTTTCTGATCTGACCTATCAGCACGACAACATAATTTGCTTATCATCGTGCTTAACTGTAAGCCAACATGGATGAAAAGTCTTAAATGTACCATGGATAAAATTATCATTCCCAAGTTGTCAAATACCAACATTTTGTCACGCCCATCTGTGTGTGATATCGATGCCAAAGGCACCATTTAACATCTTTATGAAAAGCACCAGGCTTTTAACTAACTCCCATGTAAACCCATCCACTGCAATACTTATGCTGTGAGAGCAAATGATGTAGTCCAAAGGGTGAGAAACTCTGTGCAGGGCAGGTGAGAGGGAAGTAGATTGGAATCAAACGTCAGTTTCGATTCATTTTGCTTAAACTAATGTTAACTAACCTGTCAATTAACAAAACAAATAAAGACGTGAAATACAAGAGGCCTTTCCTTTTAGTCTTGCACTCCTTTGACTAAGTGAGCTTTAGCACTGCGTTTCAAAGTGTTATCCAATTTCAGGTGATGATATTTTAATGTTTTGTGATGCAAATGTCTTGCTTTTTTTTATCTTCTGTTGACTTTGCTGACAGACAGACAACCAGCCATGTTATGATGTCGAAACATTTCCGATGCCCAACTTGTGTCACCGTTTGGAGCCATAAAACCCCCTTCAGCATTGTTTACTATGTTAGCACCACTAGCCATGCTGACATCCCTCATTCGTAGCCCATTTGAAACCAAAAGTCCATTTTGTTTTGATGTAATGTTACATAATTTACATACAGCCATTGCGCACTGAGGTCAATAAGGTGAGGTCACTCACTTAACGTCATCATGTTACATTATGTCATGTAACAAACACACTCATTTTAGTCCGAAACATGATCTTTTTTCTAAACCTGACCAAATACTTTTGTTGCCTAGACCTAACCCTGAGAGTTTAATGCAAGTGTTTTAATGTGTTGCAGCTGTGCATCATGTAGATACACTACAAGATGCCCTGTGCATTATTAAGAGATGCCGATGAGCATGAGCAAGTGTCTGTATTTGACAACCTGGAAATGAAAACAAGTTAAAAAGGCTTCTATGTGTTTGTGTAAACTGTGTATTTTGTTATTCAGTTTGGAACATTTGTTGCAAATAAACTATGGTAAGAAAATTGTTAAGATTAGGCAACAAAAACACTTGGATAAGACTTGGATAAATCTTTGGTACAGGTATCAAAATGTGAGCTGTAATTGCCAATTTTAGGGGATTTTAACTTCAACAGCCTGTATGAAATTCAGACATGCTACACAGCAATCCAACCAACCTCTAGCCCCTTACCTTTCACAACACTTCCTGCATTGGCACTGAGTGTTGGTATTGGACGTTAATTGTGAAGTGCAAATTTACTAGTAAACTGGGGTAACACTGGGCTATGTGTCCATATAGTTGATATGGTTGAAAGTTTTTCTTCAAATTGTACAAACAATGACATAAAGATGTGCAAAACACTTAATGCCAGAATGAACATACATTCCTCCAAACATATTTTTGGTAGTCCAACAACTGCTTTTTCATAAAATCATTGATAAGAGTTTATAACAGCATTTGCTCTAAGCTCTCTTGAGTGTATTTTTCATTCTTCCAAACCACAGCTACCAGATTGATTATATTGGATTCATTATACTTTAAAAATATCTGTTAGATTACCCTAAATGCTTGATGTTATTATCAGTTAGTCCTGTATTCTGTGAGCTTGCCATGCAGTTCTCCATACTTTTGTTTTAATATCTTAAGACAGTTCACCATCTCACAGATTTGTCTCGGGCCAGCGGCAGGTCAGAGATGTGGCAATAGGTGAGAGCTAAAAGGCTGCCCATGTGGGCTGCAGCTGATTTTCAGGGTACAACACACACACACACAACACACACAGGCTCAAATACACATTTTTATCATGAACACACACACACTGCTGAAGCTGACAGGGTGATGCCTTTTATGAGGCAACTAACACAAACAATTCACAGGCCATAAGTCCTTGTCTCCACGGTTTTTGTTTGGCCATAAATTACATACAAGAGCACCCATGGGACCTTTAACCAGAAATATAAAACAGACATAACAACAGAGCTGTTTAAGAGGTTTGAAAGGTTATAACTGTGCACAGAGGTTACATTTTACTTTCATGCACATTACAAATATCAAAACCCCATATTATATTGTCCATCAGTGACTGCCACCTCATAGCTCAGCAGCCTCTATTTGTGTGTATTTGTGTCTGTAGTGTATAATTAGTCAGTCTTGGCGTGCTGTGGACGGCTGGCTAGTGAAGGGAAGCCCTGTCAGTGTGGACTGAGCACTGCTGCAAGAATAACAGAGGTGCTGCTGGTTTAGCTGCACGCTGGGACTTATTAAGACTGGGAAGGTGCGTCGTTCGCTGCAGCAGACGCTTAACAGCCCACATCAAACTCTCTCAGACACACTTGCACAAACAAAAGCTATGTATATGTGACTAACCCTCCCTGCTGTTTCATAGCTCTGTCAGGGCCACTCAGCCCTCAGACAGTCACTTTATTTCAATCAGTGCTGGACAGGTATGCTGAGTGCTGGGAGCTCCCCCTGCTTCAGGCCAGATAGGCTCTTCCACTAAATTATGTTTGAGTGGCAGGTGGCAGGTGGCTGTGTTTGGTCCTCTACTGACTGTTCAAACGGAGGAAGCTAGTTGGTGCATCATCTTTAGCATCAAAGGTCTCTTTGCAACCGATCAGTCAGTCAGACTAACAGGAGGAATGTCGCTTCAGGATAGAGATATCTTCACTTCCTCCACCTGTAAAAAGGCCTCCAGTGGTGGAAGGAGCCCAAAGGTAAGAGTGTCTGGGTCTTGAAGGTAGCAAAGTCAAATCAACACCAGGTCTGCTTAGGTCACCTAGCAAGATACTCTTAAGCAAGTCCCTTAAACTCAGCATCTGATTTCTCCTGAGAATCTCTGAGACAGCATGACTGTGAAGCAGATTGATGGTCAAAAGAAAAAACATCCTCAGGCAGCTTTCCCCAAATAATGAAAAATATATTTCCCAAAATGTTCTGCTGTGCTTTGCCAGACTCAAACCTTGTTTACTTTTTATTCCAGTAACCATTATTGGAAAAACATCTCTTTAGTAATAGATTTTTTAAGTTAATGAGGACATTTGAGACTAAATGCCGCTGAGTTTTAGAACTCACAAAAGGGCTAACATTTGTTGTTTCTCTGTGCATTTCATACAACGAGCATACTTGTCATCATTTATGTGAGCATTTTCTGATCAGAAAAGGAATAGTTTTGTAAAATATGCACATTCACTTGTTTACCCAAAGTTTGATAAGAAGATTGCTATCACACTCATAATGTGTTTGCTGTCCCTGGAAGGAAAAAGTCTACAGATAGCCTCTGTCCAAATGAAACAAAATCCACCAACCAGCACCTTGAAGGCTCACTAATTAACACTTAATGTCTCATTTGTTTAATACTGTACAAAAACCAGAGTGAGTTTTGTGCTGTTTCTTCAGTTTGACCTTGAACCTGACTGTAACAAGAATACAGATTCTGTTTGTGTATGGACTGAACAAAAGCATCATAAGGTGTTACGGAATGAAAAAAAATTGTTTCAAGCAAGGCTATGTAACTGGACAAAGCTATGCTAGCTGTTTACCCAGCTGCTTCCAGTCTTAATGCTAAGCTACTTGCTCTGTAACTGAACCCGCAGAGATGAGCAGTGTTTGGCTTGTTACTCAAAAAATGTAATTTCTTACTCATTTCTCTTTACACTTTAAAAAATAATGCTATTACTTTATTTATCTCTTGCTGCTAACACATATTTGTTACAATATGCCTGTTGCTGTATTACATTTCCATTACACCTCACAAAGGTAATTACATCATCTCTCCTTCAAATTCAGACTTTGCATGTACACCTCTGTGTGAATGTTAGAGTAATCTCCAGTAAGTGCAGTTAAAGCTAGATTGCTTGCAAATGATTTTTACCTAAGGGTCTTCTGTGACCAGTGTTTCCCCAAGAATCTGTCATCTGTGGAGACAGGCAACATTTCATCCACCACATATCCAGCCACAAGCTTCATTAGTTCTCTGTCGTTGTAGCCAGCTGTCCATGATTAAAATCCAGTTTTGGTTGTTTAGCCATCCATAGTGGCCACAGAAGGCTTACGTTTGGTGGGGTGTATTTCCAACAGCTTCATATTGTTGTGTTGTCCTATAAATGTGCTTCAAGAGGTTTAAGGTCATATTTTTTTGCAGTGGAAAGAGACTAAGTACCACTACCTGAAACAACAATGTTCTTGTCATCTTTCCCCCCAACAAAATTAAGTGCTGGGAATATACAGCCACTGAATGTAAGCGTTTTGATCTTCCAAGCTCTCTGCTTTGTGATGAGCATGCTCAGCGCAACGGTTACAAAAATTAATCCAGGGATGTGATTAATTGTTGGATTTCAGATCAGTAGGGGGGACAATAGAAGTCAGGTTGTAACAGGTTTTTTGTTTATGTGATAAGTGTGATATTATCACTGTAACATGTTAACTAGTAACACATAAATGCCCAACACTAGACATGAGTGGTATTAGGAGAACAAAAGCATATTGTGCAGTACAGTATGTCTCACCTATTCTTTAATCCTAATCTTTAAATTTGGTTACTTCTACAACTACTTGCTAAACTTAGCTGCAGATCGTGGTCATATTAAAG